>NW_025999876.1:398539-407467 GCF_001458135.2 Marmota marmota marmota
GCAAACCTTAACTCCCAGCAAATCTTAAGATGGGTTCTGTTAGAAAAAGCCATTGAAGTCCTGCCAAAGCTGCACAGGAACTGTTAAGTGTTGCCAGCCATCTGGGAAGACCTACAGTCTTCTACAGGGTGACTGTGCACAAAGGAAAACAAAATAATGAGACCTTTTTGGGCTCTCTGACACGGGCAGTTGTTTTTCTCCCAGTATAATTTAGTACAGGCTACTGGAAGCAAACTTCTTTCACCTGGTAAGACCAAAAATACACCCTAATCAGATACATATCAATATTTCAGCCTTACATCAGGATTTTTAGCAGAGACTTTGACAACCTGCACCATCTCCAGGACTAGCAATGGGTCGATTGTGCAATACTGATTGGATCCACCAAGCAAGAATCAGGAACTGCTCTTGGCTGACTGGCAATAATTTGTATGTCAGAAACTGAATAAAAACAGTAAAAGCTCAGGGGTCTCACATATCAGGAAAACAGCTGGGATATCATAGTCTGGGTCATTAGATTTGCCCTCTTATGTGAAGTATAAGTCATTCTATCTGGTCTCCTCTACAACTGAAAAGAGTCACGCTGGGTAGAGAGCTGCTCTGAATTTTCAAGTCATCCTACTAGTTGCATGGATATGCTACGTCAGCCAATTGACCAGGTGGCCATGAAGCCTCTGACTCTCACTGGGAAAGAGAAGAAGAGAGGGCTCTGTGGCAAGTCCAAGTTGGCATGAAAACTTCTCAGTCACTTGAGCCCTAGGCTCCAGCAGAACCTGACATCTGAAGTAACAGTGGCTTTCAGTGACACTGGTCAAAGCATTTGGTAGGTCTTATAGGTGAAACACAAAACAGACACTTCAGATTTTGTAGCAGATTCTTGCCATATTCTGTGAATATATTTCTTCATTTTAATTGGTATATATTAATTAATGTAAAATGGAGCTTTGTAGAGACACAAAGCACTACAGGAAACCAGCATGAAGAAATGCATGCTGAGCAGCAGAGGAGGAGTCCTGGAGTGAGGAAAGGAATCTTAAGTTCATGCACCTGCCACAGGCCAGGGGAGAAGAACTACAACCTCTGTTCAGACCAGTAATATGCAAAGCAAAAGTATGTGTGGGAAGTTATGAAACAGGAATGAAAGCATCTTCCTGGAACTTCTACTCAGCCAGGAAGACTTTAGGACAAGCAGGTGAGATAGAGCAAGAGCATGCATCCAATAGGATAGGGAGAAGAGAAATTGTTATTGTCATTGTCTGATATATAGAACTCACACAAGCCTGTGCAAACACACACCCAAAAATAATAATTGCAAATTTGATAGCACATTTAAAATAAAATTTTATTTTATTTACTCTGGCTTGAGGTGGTGTGATATCTTTTAACCACTATTATCAGTCACATGAATCTCTGGTGCAGGAAGAGAGTTAAATATAGATGGAGAACTTCATCGTCTTTAGATCTGTATCATAAGTAAACATACTGTTTGAATTGCTAAAGTTTAGAAAGATAAATTTAATATATAGCATCTGCTTTTTATCTCCAATATTTTACAAGGAGAAATATTTCAAAATTATACTTGTATACAAGAGTAACTTTATTGACTAATGTAGACTATAGATATTTTAAAGAATATGAAGAAAGAACTAAAGTTGAGGAAATTATGCTTCCTCCCGACTAATCATTTCCTCTGTAGTGTCGGCTGCTGGTGGGCACCCCTTGGCACCACCAGTGTGGCTCATCCTGGCCAGCAGGAGGCCTCATACTGCATGGTCCAAGACATCTCCTTTCTATCTTCTGTGTCAAAAATCTGAAAAATTTCCTCCAAAGAATCTATAATAAATTGCATTTATAACACATTGAATAATGCTAATTCATTTTCAAGCAATCCATTTCATGACACCAATGTGAAACTGTGATTTTGCATGCAGCTCAACACTGATTTTGATATAGACTACCATGTTAGTTTGAAGTCTGCTCATGAACAGTCAGATGAAAAAATAGACACTTGATCTTTTGATTTGTTACGCTGACATATTTTCCCATGTTGCAAAAATTTCTCTTAAATGACTGGAATTTCAATTTACTTTTTGGAAATCATTTTTTAATATTAATGCATGCTGTAATTTAACTACCTACACAATGTCTAGCATATAAAGATTGCAGTGAATATGTTGATCTAAGAAAATGATATAGACCACTGCTTTTAACTTCAAATCTAATTTTGAATCATTTTGATTTTTATTTAATTTTTTAGTTGAGATATAGTGTCTGTGTTTGTTCGACAGAACACCATGTTAACGTGATCCCATGTCAAACGTGTCATGATCAAACTGAGCAACCTCCTTAGACCTTAGCCTTCCTGTGCCTGGGCACATCATCCTCCTCTTCTCCAGTCCTTCTGAGACATCGCCCCACCTGCTCTCTCCAGTGGCTTCCCACTGACCTAAGGCAGGTCCAGGGACCAGTCCCCTCTTCTCACTGGCTGGGTGGCCACCCTGACACTTCTTTCTGTCCTCCCTTCCCAGGCCTTCCATGCCTTTAGTGATACCACCCCATTCTCTTCTTCCCTCATATCTGCTTTTCAGCTTTCACAAATGAGTTAGAGTGTGTGGTGTCTGCTTTCAGGATACACTTTATCCCACACAATGACCTCCCTTCCACCAGTCTGTGTCCAGCCTCAAGCAACAACATTTCACCATTTTTCACCCTGAGTACCGTTCTTTGTGACCATATTCCACACGTTTCTCCATTCACCCACTCAGGGTATCCAGATGGAGGCAATGCTTCAGCTTCAAGGATTAGACCATCTTGAAACCATTATTGAGATCATGTTTCTTGCTAGCATTTTTCATACTCAGACTTAATAATGTAAGTAAAACACTGTAATAAATAAGTTCATAAAAAGATGCCTTGTATATTTAAGTTTTTCTAATTCATTTTCATTATAAGTAACACATAATAATTTTGCCATTAATGAGATTCATTGGGAAAATAAATAGTAAATGTGGCTCCACCAGAAAACTTCTATAACTAGTAAATGAATTCAGAAAAATAGCAGGATATAAAATAAACACCCATAAATCAAAGGCATTTCTGTATATCAGTGACAAATCCTCTGAGAATGAAATGAGGAAAACTACCCCATTCACAATAACCTCACTTGGGAATCACCTTAGTGAAAGAGGTGAAAGATCTATACAATGAAAACTACAGAACCCTAAGGAGAGAAATCAAAGAAGACCTTAAAAGATGAAAGATCTACCTTGCTTTTGGATAGGCAGAATTAATATTATCAAAATAACCATTCTACCAAAAGCACTATACAAATTTAATGCAATTCTGATCAAAATCCCAATGCCATTCCTCATAGAAATAGAAAAAAGCAATCATGAAATTCATCTGGAAATATAAGAGACCCAGAATAGCTAAAGCAATCTTTAGCAGGAAGAGTGAAGCAGGTGGTATTGCTATACCAGACCTTAAACTATACTGCAGAACAACAGTAACAAAAACAGCATGGTACTGGCACCAAAACAGACTGGTAGACCAATGGTACAGAATAGAGGACACAGAGATTAACCCACAAAATTACAATTATCTTATATTAGACAAAGGTGCCAAGAATATGCACTGGAGAAAAGATAGCATCTTCAACAAATGGTGCTAGGAAAACTGGAAATCCATATGCAAAATAATGAAATTAAACCTCTATCTCTCACCATGTACAAAACTTCACACAAAAATGGATCAAGGACCTAGGAATTAATACAAGAAAAAGTAGACTCTAATCTCCATCATGTGAGATTAGGCCTCAACTTCCTTAATAAGACGTCTATAGCACAAGAATTAAAACCAAGAATCAATAAATGGGATGGAATAAAACTAAAAAGTTTCTTCTCAGAAAAAGAAGCAATCTGTGAGGTGAACAGAGAGCCTCCATCCTGGGAGCAAGTTTTTACCCCTCACACATCAGATAGAGCACTAATCTCTAGGATATATAAGGAACTCAAACAGCCAAACACTGATAAAACAAAAAACCCAATCAATAAATGGGGCAAGGACCCAAACAGACACTTCTCAGAAGACAATATACAATCAATCAACAAATATATGAAAAAAAAATGGCCTAGACATTCTTGACTGTCCAAATCTCCACTAAGCAAGTTTCTAAGCAGTGACTTGAAACTATGAAGGTCACTTGATTTTATAAGTGTCACCACTTATTTTTGGCCTCTCAATTTACCCAGGGGATCAAATGATAAGCTCATGCCCCAGTGTTTAGAAACAAGAAAGCACAGTATCTCTGCAAAGCTATATCAATAATGCATGTGCCAGGAAAGGGCCCTCAGCAAATGCTTTTGTTCACCCCTCAACTGTCACTGATGGCGGACCTACTGCTATGCAGACACTGAGGCTGAAGCCACCATCACACTGAATAGATTTATGCAGATTCTTCTCTGGGTGGTCTCTGTGATTTAACTAATGTCTTCCCACATAATTTTTCTGAGCAGAAAATAAAAACTAAAGAAAAAGAGAAGCCTCTGGAGCACTCCTGTGAGAAAGCATGGTCCCAGGGAGCAGGGGAAGGGGAGGCCCTGTGCTGGGTGCCCATGCCCCTACAGGGAGTGGAGCCCTCTACATCCTGGACTTCAGCCAGCTGGCTTCCTGTGCACAGTTTTCACATGTGGCCCCAGTCAGTAACTATATATTTCACGTGACACTTATATTTTCAAACAGTGAAATAAATATGGAAAAATACAATATTTCAAATGACAGCATTTTATACACTTAAAGAATGTACAATTAAATATTACCTTTGCAAATGTTCATGAAAATTAAAGGATTAATGGAAATTAAAATTTAAAAAAATCATGTGTAACCAAAAGAGTAGAGATAAAAATTCATAGAAGAAAATTACAAAATTGTTCAGGCAAAGATTTTTAAAAAGTAAACTATATTTTTACTGGAAAAAAATCCATCTGGTGCAACAACAACTGAAAAAAGGAGAAAACAGCAACTGAAGATAATGGCTGATAGCCAGAAGTATCCAAGTCCTAAGTCCATGGCTCAATTCCAGCGCTGATAGGGCTTCATTAAATGCTTTTTCTTCAAAATACATGCACTAGATGTGTTTTTGCACATGACAGTAAATTGGAAAGCTTTCTTCAAACATTAAATGTGACTATAGAACTTGATATCCCAATGAAACCAGATGTCACTTAATATATAAAATATACAGAGAAGAAACTCACTTATGAGCATCAGTAGAACAGTCTACCAAACTTCTAAATAAAGCAGGGGATGCACAATGACTCATATACAGACACACACACACACAAACACACACACACACATACACAAACACAATGCAGCAAATTGGAGATTAATTGATAAATAAAATAAGAGGGACTGCATTATAGAGCATGATACAATGTGTACCTGGGCTTCTAAGACAGTGTCTGCCCTCCACATGCCCAGTGTCCCTGGACTGGAACAACAATCTCTCTTCACCCTGAAGATGATATCACCAGGAATTACTGAGGGCAAAGACTGAGAAAGATGGAATCTCAATTCAATTCCCAGTCCCTGTGAACATATATGTTAATTCCATAAAACAATATTATTTGGATATTGCAACCAAGTAGATGTGTTGTAGGAAGCTATGGGAACATCCAGCAAGCACTATCAAAGCTCAGACTACAGTCTTCATGTGGGTTTATCTCAGGTTAACTTCCTTATATTCTCTTGCTTTACCTGCTACACACCACAATGACCATTCTTTAATATTCCACAATGAACAAGTAAAACTCTTGTATGGAACTTGAGTTATTTTTTTAAAAGTTGAAAGAGGATTGGCATATATATGAAATATAATCTATATTGCTGCTGTTTTCATTCATTTCCATATTATAATTAAAAACAACTAATGCTCTGTTTTGAATGTGTTTTTGAGTATCTAAAGAATTAAAGTCAGCATACTGTACAGATACATGCATACCCATGTTCGTAGCAGCACAATCCACAATGGCCAAACTATGAAAACAGCCCAGGTGCCTCTCCTTGGACAAATGGGTAAAAAGTTTTGTGGAAATATACACAAAAATCTATTCATCCCCAAAGAAGCATGAAATTATGGTCATTAGGAAAATGGATGGAGCTTGAGAAAATTAGATTAAGTAAAATAAGCCAAACTCAGAAAATCAAGGGCCATATATTTTCTCTCAGATTTGTTAGCTAGAAAGGACAAAAAGGTGTGTGTGGGTGGATCTCATGAAAATCAAAGAGAGATCAGTAGAGTAGAGGAAAGGTGCAGTGGAGAAAGGAGGAGAGGGAAAGGGGAATATTGGGTATGATATTGACCAAATTATATTGTTGTAGGTACATATGAATCTGTGACCATTTATCCCATCATGTACCACTGTAATGCAACAATGAAAAATAGGAAACAAAAGAGTCCTGAGGTGGTGAGGCCTTGGGTGATTCCATCATCTGAGCAGCACTGTCTGACGAGAATGACGCAGTCCTATAGGACTAGATTCCTTCATGTGAAACCAGGTTTTTATAAAACAGTGAGCTCAGTTCCTTCCTTCCTTCATGCTTCCTGGCTCACACAGTGTCCCTTCCTCACCTGACCAATTCTCTTTGTGGTTCTTCATTGTTTTGGCATATCCAGTGGTGGTACCATGATGTTTGAACCATGATACCTGGACTTCCCATCCACTAAAATGTTAATCCAGTTAATTTTGTTTCCTTTAGACATTACCCGAAGCTGTATACTCTTACAGCAACACAAGCACCAAGAAAATTGTTCTTTAAACAAAATTATGAGATGTCAGCAAGATAATGGGCTATGAAGTCAGAAACAACCAATCCACATGGAAATATTGAAAATCTATAGATTGACCAAAATAGAATTTTGAGAATTATGGACACTCTTCAATGACCCATATTAACCCAGTGGATGTCCAATCACCAAAAACACAAATCAAGTAAGTTGGGAATTTTGTAGAGTCTTTTTTTCTTTCTTTCTTTTTATTTTTTTAATCTTTATCACATCATGACATAGAGGTAGTCCAATTCCTAGTTTCCTCCCTTGAAAGGGAAGGGACAGAATTTGATGCATCCTGTCATGTTTGTGGAATATCACAGGAGTTACTTCTGTATCACTTGGCTCACAGGTCAAATAGTAATAGTGGCAAAGTTGGCTGCCAAAGCGGGAAAATTCCAATTGCTGTGACAGGTACCACAGGAATGTGCCACAGTCTGGCTGGGCACAATTCAGGAGCCACTTGTCAAAAGAAACGAACTTTATTTTTAGAACACACACACCACACCACACCAGACAATCACTGGGTCAGGACCTTAGTTAATATCTCTGGAATCCAAATTGGCTGCTGTTCTCCCTGTGGAAACACACAAACAGAACCCCGACTCCAGACAATTACTGGGTCAGGACCTTTTCATTGTCCTGTTAGAATATCCTTCCAAAGTACCTTGGGCTTATGTACATTTTTTGGACACATATGCCTTTCCGCAGCACTAAGTCCTGATGAATCCAAATTTAAAAAGTTTAGAGTAAAAAGGGTTATTTTAAGTTTATCTTTGGGGAATATATACCCCTTCCCAATTCCTTCTTTTTGCTTTAATAAGTACATTTTAATAGTTTGATGAGCTCTTTCAACTATGCCTTGTCCCTGTGGATTGTATGGGATTCCTGTTATATGAGTAATGCCAAATGTTGAGCAAAATTGTTTAAAAGAGGTAGAAGTATAACCAGGGGCATTATCTGTTTTTAACTGTTTTGGAACACCCACAGTGGCAAAATTTTGTAAGCAATGAGCTATAACATCTTTAGTTTTTTCTCCGGCATGAAGGGAGCCCATCAAAAATCCAGAAGAAGTATCAACTGTAACATGCAAATATTTTAATTTTCCAAATTCTGGCAAGTGTGTGACGTCCATCTGCCAAATATGGTTAGGTATCAATCCTCTAGGATTGACTCCAAGATTAACTTGTGGTAAAAAGGTCACACAATTTTGACATTGTTTTATTATTTGTCTAGCTTGTTCCTTAGTTATTTTAAAACGCTTTTGTAAAGTATTAGCATTGACATGGAACTTTTTATGAAAATTTATAGCTTCTTCTAGTGTAGAGAAAATATGTATGTCATGTGTAGTTTTATCTGCTAAATCATTGCCCAAACTAAGGGCTCCAGGCAATCCTGTATGTGCCCTGATATGTCCTATAAAGAATGGATCTTTTCTGTCCCAGATTAGACTTTGTATAGTGGAAAGCAAAGAGAAAACAGTAGAAGAAGGGGAAATCCTACCAGCATCTTCAAGAGATACTATAGCATTAACTACATACTGACTATCAGAAAATAAATTAAATACAGAATCTTTAAACATCACAAAAGCTTGTAAAACTGCATTAAGCTCTACCTTTTGAGCTGATTGTTTGGGTACTAAAAATGTAAAAGTTTGATCAGGGGTAACTACTGCTGCTGTACCATTATTTGACCCATCAGTGAATATATTTGGAGCATTCATGATAGGTGTTTTTCTTGTCATTTTTGGAAAAATTACAGGATGCAATGACCAAAAAGACAATAAAGGATTAGATGGTAAGTGGTTATCAAATGAAACATTAGATTTGCACATGATTATTGCCCAAGTATTTAACTCATTAGCTAACTCATCAATTTGATTCATAGTATATGGAGTAATAATTTTATTGGGAGAAATTCCAAACACTCCCTTTGCTGCTTTTATTCCTTTGAGTATTAATTGTCCTACAGCCTCAGGATACCTAGTAAGAATAGTGTTAGGAGAATAAGATAAATGTATCCATAATAATGGACCTTCTTGCCAAAATACTCCTGTAGGAATATTTTTTGTTGGTAGTACAATAAATAATAAAGGCAAA
>NW_025999876.1:407530-451875 GCF_001458135.2 Marmota marmota marmota
GATGATGCTAAGGTCTGCACCTGTATCCAGTAGCCCATTAAATTCATGTCCTTGAATATTTAGTTTTAGCATGGGGCGAGAATCTAAATTTAAAGAAAGCATAGCCCAATCTACACCTGTGGAGCCTAATCCCTTGGAACCTCTTTCTACAGTACGACTGGAAAATTTATCATGTAGGCTGGGTATTATTAGTAACTGTGCTATTCTATCTCCTGGTGAAATTACTGATATACCCTTTGGAGAACTGGCTATAATTTTTATTTCACCTTCATAATCGGGATCAATTACCCCAGGACTTATCATAAGTCCTTTTAGAGTAGAAGAGCTGCGTCCCAATAATAAGCCTACTGTTCCTTTGGGAAGAGGTCCTTTCACCCCTGTGGGAATGATTTGAACTCCCATCTCTGGAGTTAGTACTGATCTGGTGGAGGTGCAGATGTCCAACCCTGCGCTCCCTCTGGTTTGTCTGATGAGGGATCTGATGGACAATATGTCCTGGGCACTACCCTGATGGGCTTGCTGTGTTCCTCCAGTGCTCCGTATATTTGTGGTTTGGGGCCCCAGAGCATTGGGCCCCCCTGTCCATTTTTTGGCAATGGAGCCTGATGCCTTTCTCCATGATATCGTGGATAAACACCTGATCTTTGATCATTTTTTGATAATGGAGTACCCTCTATGGTGGTTTGAGAACGGCATTCATTAGCCCAATGTCTCCCACTATGGCACCATGGGCAAATACCTGGTATTCTATTCCTTTGATACCTAGTTTTGTTAAACCCTCCTCCTATGGGGCAATTCCTTTTAAAATGTCCTGTTTGTTCACAATTGTAGCATGTTCTTGGCCTGGCATCTAAAGCCTGTTGTACTGCAGCTGCCACAATTTGCCCTTGTTCATTAATGTCTCTGGCATCTAAAGCCTGTTTTACTGCAGCTGCCACGACTTGATCTTGTTCATTAATGTCTCTACATAATTTAATATATGTGTTTAAATCTTCATGTTTCCATGGTCTAATGATTTCTCTGCACCAACGATTCGCTTGGTCATAAGCCAGTTGTTTTATTAATGGCATTGCTTGTTCTGTATTCCCAAAAACTCTGGTAGCTGTTTGAATAAGCCTATCTACAAATTCAGCATAAGATTCATTAGCTCCTTGTATTACCTTAGATAATTGACCTTGTAAACCTCCATGTCCTTGTAAAGTCTTCCATGCCCTAACCGCCTCTGCAGCAATTTGTGCGTATATGCCAGGATCATAGGCAATTTGTTGTTGCTGATCCTCATAAGGTCCCTTTCCTAACAACATATCTAGATTTCTCTGAGGATAACCAGCTGCTACATTTCGCCTAGCCATCTCCTTGCAAAATTCCTCATTGGCAACCTTCCATAACAGGTATTGTCCTCCATTTAGCACAGCTTTACACATATTAGCCCAATCTGCTGGTGTCATGTTCAACTTGTTAATGGATTCGACCAAGCTTACAGTGAAGGGTGCTTGAGGACCACAGGTTGTTACAGCCTCTTTTAGCTGCTTCACTGTTTTGAAATTTAAAGCATGGTGAATTCGCTGCCCTTCTACCTCAAATACAGGGCATGTTAATATTTGAAGTCTTGTCTCAGGATCACATCTATCAACTGCGGGGGTTGGGGGCCTCCCAGCATATGGAGGTGGCGCTGTTGGTTGAACACTTAAGTCCTCTGGTGATACACAGGTGTTAGTAGCAGTCTCCTGTAGAGGTGGCACTGTTGGTTGGACACTTATGCCCTCTGGTGTTAGAAAGGTGTTAGTAGCAGTCACCTGTAGTAACTTTTCCCCTGATGGCTTTTTCTGCTCTAAACTTTCTTCCTCTGTCTGACTAGTTCGAGAGACCTTCTTTTTTACTTGAACTTTTTTCTCTGTCTGACTAGCTCGAGAGACCTTCTCTTTTACTTGAATCTTTTCCTCTGTCTGACTAACTTGAGAGACATTCTCTTTTACTTGAATCTATATGTCTTCTCCTTCCTCTACCATTGTCTGAACTGAAGGCTTTTAGACTAAGCAATCAAGAAACCAATGCCCACAATGGCAATGTGCCAACTGGCAGAGTTCCTGGGTTTTTCTTTTCCTTTTCCCGTAAATCTTCACCATGATGGTCCCATTGTGATATATTTAACAACTCCTCCTTAAAAAGCCATGGGCTACATTTTTGTATTGTATCAACATATGCCTGACTGCTCTTGATTTTACTGGGATGCCTCCTTCCTCTAACAACTTACTTAACACTCTTTCGGTTTGTTTTTTACTAATTTCTGATCCCCTATTTCTACTATAATACAACGCAACAAGATGATGCCAAACAAAACCGAAACAGAATGAAACAAAAATGGAACAACAAAGAATCATTATATCAGCCTTTCTATCCTCCTGAAATGTCCATCCGTCCTTTCTCCCTATCTGTTCCTCAGATGTGAATAGTTTTTCCTCAGATATGAGCAGTTTTTTCTTCCGTCTCACTCATCTCCAGGGACAGGCAACTTAAAACAAAAGCGAAACAAAATAAAAGAAGAATCTTAAAATGGCTACCCATCCTCTCGCCCTGCCCTCAGGGGCGAGCAGTTTACCTTATCACTTACCCTCAGTCGTTCCCCATGCGAGCCACCAAATGCCGCAGTCTGGCTGGGCACAATTCAGGAGCCACATGTCAAAAGAAACAAACTTTATTTTTAGAACACACACACCACACCACACATATCTTCAGGAATTCCCTCAGAGCCCAACTGCCACCACTGGCTTCCCACAAGCCTCTCAACCTCCCCCCTCCTCCTGCTCTTGAGGCCGATTGGCTGGGTCAAATGGGCGGAGCCAAAAAAAAGTCCCCCAATGAGCAGCTCCGTGGTCTGAAAGGGCCGGGAAACAGCCCAGTGAGCATCACCTCAGAGGAGCCAATCAGTTGACAGCTAGAAGTTTGCTAGGGCCGCTGTGAGCCAATCATCAGCTGGCAACTGGAAATTTGCTGGCAGCTGGAAGTTTGCTGGGGCCCCTTCAGCTGTGGCTCTCAACAGGAATGAAGGATAAAGGACCTGCAGATATGTGAGGGCAAGAGATCTTAGGCCAAGGAACATAAAAGAACAATCAGTTACTGAGAAGAAAAATAGATAAGAATCTCAGAAAAATGAAGACATTTAAAGCATCCATTAACTTGGGAGGATTGTGGGGAGACATGTGCATGTAGACATGTAGACATGTGTCTACATGTTGAGAAAAGATGCCCTCAGTGAGCCTTCAATCAAGCAGGTTTCTAGCACACAGAGAGCCAGGCTTCAATGACAGGTGATGTCTTATAGTTGATGTCTTATATAAAGCCCATTTGTCAACAAAAGATCACAAGACACACAAAGAAACAGGGAAATGTGTCCCATTAAAAGAACAAAATTGATTTACAAATACTAATGTAAAGACACTAACTTCAAATTTACTAGACAAAGACTAAATATCCATTGCTTTAAATAATTCAAAAAAGATAAGGGAAAATACTAAGAGAGTATGAAAGCAAAAGAGAAAAATATACATGAAAAAAATAAGAGTACTAAGAAAATTGTAGAAGTTATAAAGTAAAGTAAATGGAAAAAATTCTGAAACCAAATCTAAGAAATGAATTGAAAAGTGTAGTAAAAGTTTCAATGTCAAATTTAAACACATAGGAAGAAGAATCAAGAATTGGAAGACAGTTAAATTGAAATGATCAAGTCTAACAAACAAAAAGAAAAGAAAATGAAAATAGTAAACATTCTTAGAAACTTACAGGATAATATCAAATTGTAGAGAAAGAAGTTAAGATCTTCTTTTAAAAAATAAAAAATTTACCTATTTTAAGATATGATATGTACATCCAAGACATTCATGTACTCCAATAAATCCAGTGATGAAGACTAAGAGTCATAACTATCAAAGCATCTAAAGCCAAAGGTAAAGAGAATATTGAAAGACATAAGACAAAAGCAGCTCATCACACAAAACTAATCCTCTATAATATTACTGGTCAGTATCTCAGTAGAAACTTTGCACACTAAAGAACAGTGGTTTGATATATTTAGCACAGGAAAATAAAACCCATCAGTTAAGAATTCCCTGTATGACAAAACTATCGTCTATCTCCTTAAAATAAGAGAGAAATAATGATACTCTATGAATAAAAGCAATCAACTTAATTAGTAATATACAGATCCAACAAGATATGGTTAAAATAAAAATAAAATGACACTAGATAGTGATCTGTAGCCATATAAAAAATAAAATTCTGTGGTAAAGGAAAATATAAAAAATATTAATATTGGTATTTCAGTTTATTACTCCACATTTAACTTTTCTTAGGGATTAGAACACAAAAGCAACAAAATGATTTTAGGTCTGTTAATTGGTAGACCATATGTGACATCAATAATATAGTGTATAAGGTCAAAACTAAGAGACTAGAACTTTTGTACATGATCAAAGTTAAGTTGGTATCTGTTTAAAACATACAGTTATAAACCAAGATAAACTAAGATTGATAGATGTAATTCCCAAAATAACCACACACACACACACACACACACACACACACAAACAATATCTATATGTATTGCTTCAATACAAATGAGAAGTGCATCAAATATCACTACAAAATTAATCAAACACAAAGGACATAAATAAAGGAATGAATAAGAATGAAAAGAGCTCCAAGACATACAGAAAACAATAAATGGCAAAAAGAAGTCCTTCCCGTCATTAATTTCACTAAAATTAACTGGATTGAATTGTCTAATCAAATCACACACACATCATAAAATAGGATTTTAAATATTATACAACCTTGTTCTGTCTCCTAGAGTATTGACTCAGATCTTAGTCCACACATAGGATAAGACCAAAAGGATGAAGAATGCATAAACAGCAACCCAAAGAGTCCAGGGTGCTATAACAATGTAACAATGAAATTAATTCAAAGTGAAAAATTTTTAAAAATATAGTGATCATTACATAATGATAAAAGTGTTAATGTACAGGTGGGATTAACAATCAAGAGAACATACATACCACGTATCAGAGCTTCACAATAAATTGAGAAAGATTAGGCAGGAAGAAAAGAGAGAGACAGCTCTGAAATAATATTCATATACTTCAATATCCAAATCTATTGAACTAGTGGCTACAACAGACAGAGAAGAAATAGGAACACAGAAACTAGAAGAGCACCCCAGTCCTACATACCCCACCCCACCCAGTGATGGGGAAGGCATGGACTTGGGTTCACAATGGATTGCAACTATATAGCAAAGACAGAATGATAAAATATGGTAAATATGCAAATATGTGTAAATTAACATTGTCTCCTATGAAAATAAGAGGTCAGAGAAGAAGTTGCCTTCTCTATCAGAAAATCTCCTTATAAAAATGAAGTGCAAGCATAACACACTGAAATTGAAAGGATGCAGAGAGAACAGTGGGAAAGGGAGATTTGTATTTGAAAATACTCAGACTCATAAAAGAAAGATTTCATATTAGTCACTTAACTTTACACACTGAAGACACAGAACAAGAGAAACAAATTAGACACGAAGTTAGTAGCAAGTGGAGTAATAGAGATAAAATAAAAGGAAAATAAAATACAAAATCCTCAAGAAAAATCAATGAAACTTAGATTATTGATTCTTCAAAACAAAAATTTAAAGGAATGACACCAATCTTAGCAAATCAGCAAGATCTGTCTCAAAAATGATAAAAAATAAAAACATTGAAAAGGCCTGGGGATGGAGCTCAGTGTTAGGGTGTCTTGTGTTCAATTCCTAGTACCACAAAAAAGAACTTTTATAAAACTTATACAAAAACAAAAGGCAGAAAATATATCCTAACTCATTTTTTGAGACTAGTATTACCTCATAGAAAGCCAAAGTCAAATTAAGAAAATTAAACCCAAAACAGATAGCCCTGATGAGTATTTTTAAAATCATACACCTTGGACTTATCCAAAATAACTAAAACCAGTGTACTACAATGAAACAGGCTCATCAATGTTTACAGCAGAGCAATTCACTCTGGCCAGTCAAGGACCCACCCAGAAGCCCACCAACAGATGACTGGATTAAGAAAATGTGGTACAAACACACAGTGGGATTTGACTCAGCCACAAAGAGGAAGGAGATCATGGCCCTTTCAGGTGAATGGATGGAACTGGTGAACATCATGCTAAGTAAAGAAGTCAGACTAAGAAATCAAGGGCTGAGTGCTTTCCCTCATGTGTGGAAAAGCAGAATTAGTAAAGAAGTGAGGATACCATGAATGTAGAAGGAAATCCATGGAGTAAAGTTCAGGAGTTGAGGGGAGTGAGGAAGGATGGGAAAAAGATCAAACTATTGTATGTTCATATGTGAATACATCCTAGTGGATTCCACCTTCAAAACATCAAATGAAAAAAAAAATGAATGGAAGGAATATCAGGAGAGCAGATGAAAGGGAACATGGGGAGGGAGGAGAGGAGAGGAAAAGGAGACACTAGGGACTGGATTAGAAGAAACTATGTCCTGTGCTTGTACGACTGTGCCATTATAATCCCCAATATTATGAATAACTAGACTGCACTAATAAAATATGAAATATGATATCAAAAAGAGTTTAAAAGTACAATGAAAGTGTTACACAGCAAAAATAAGTGGTGTTTATTCATAAATGCAAGAGAGTTTCAATACACACACACACACACAAATCTATCAATGTCACAAACAGGCTAGGAGTCATAAGGGAGAAAAATCACTCATGATCCTCTCCACTGGTGGAGAAGAAGCACTCTGTAAAACTCAGTATTTTCATGATCAGATATTAAACTGGAAATTGAAGGAAATAGGAATCCACAAAGAGAAACAATAGGAATAGAGAAAGAATGTGAATAGTAAGAAGTAAACACTAAGAACAAAACTACCTCCAAATATTCATAGTCTCAAGGTAAATACCACAGCAAAGACAATGACCAACTCTGAGCATCTGGGAGGTTCTTTTAAGACAAGAATAAGACAAATTTCCTGCTTTCACTATTTTCACTTAATGAAGTACTGTATGTCACAGGCAGAATTATGAATTAAATAAAAATAAATAAAAGATATTAGACAAAGTAACTGACAGAGTAAAATTATCTTATTTTTCCACCATAATGTGATCTTTAGTGTTTAAAAAAAGCAGTTTCCACAACAAACTGTAAGAATTACAAAATCAGTGCAGCTAAGATGCAGAATACAAAACTAATAGAAACAGACATTTATCTCTATAACACAACCATAAGCAATCAGAGGAGATAAAGAACTCCTTTGTAGTAGTGCCCAAAAGAATAAACATGATCTTCTTTTGCTCTGATTTCCTTCCAGTGTTGACTTGAGGTCTCTCCCTTGACAGTGGCCAGAGGCCAAGGTGGGAACTCCCTCGAGGAGCTCTGACTGACATCAGGTTCAAGTGTGTCAGACAGAGGGCAGAGGAGGAAGAGAAAGTCCAGCGCACGACACAGAAGAATTGTGCTGCTCTCCTGTGCTCATGTCGCAGAGGTGTTATAGGTGCCCACTGAGAGTTGGAAATGACCGGGAGCTGGAGTCAAGTTCTGAGGGAGACACCATGGGATTCTGCCTTTACCAAGGTCAATGGGCAATATCCATAGGCTTCCCCAGGCAACTGGCTAATTAAAAAATAATAATAATAATACATGTGAATGGCGACATTTGTTCACCTAACTGTGGCGCTGGCCAGTAGGTTGGCAGTTGCAGGGGTGTTGGGTTTGGGCTCAGTGTGATGGGAAACCAGCTGCCTCATCTCCACGACAACATGAGGAAAGCTTGTTTCACTCGGGGCAAAGGTAGGGTGCACCTGGGCTTCAAAGAGTTTAAAAAATTAAAAAATGCACACCAAGGCAGCAACTTTACTCAGCAAGGGCACAATAATAAAACATTCAGGAATTAACTTGAACAAGGAGGTTACAGTCTCATGTGCAGAAATCTCCAAAATGCTACAGAAAGTAGTCACAGTAGACATGGATGAATGGAAATGTATTCCACATCCATGTAGTTGAAGACTTGAACAACAACTTTGATAGAAATTCAGAGAACTTTGATAGAAGTGTTCAAATGACCTAAAGACATTTCTCTAGATGAGATAAACAAATGGATTATGATGAGTTCAAATTATAATAAAAGATGAAGAGGATATGGGTAAAGGGAACACTTCACACTGTTGGTGGGACTGTAATTTAGGACAACTACTATGGAAATCTGTATGGAGGTTCCACAAAAGACTGGGTATGGGATCACCATTTGACCCAGGAATACCACTCAGGATTTGCCTTAAAGAATTAAATTAATCACACTACAGGGATACATGCAGACCCATATTTATAGCAGCACAATCCACAACCGCCAAACTATGGAACCAAGCCTAGCTGTCAAACCATGGATGAATGGATAAAGAAAATGTGGTGTATGTACATGATGGCGTTTTAGTCAACCATGAAGAAAAATGAGATTATGTCATTTGCAGGAAAATTGATGGAACTTGAGATCATTGTGCTGAAGGAAATAAGCCAAACTCAGAAGGTCAAGGGTATGTTTCTCTCATGAGTGGAAGAAGAAAGAATGAAAGAAAGAAAGGAAGGAAGGAAGGAAGGAAGGAAGGAAGGAAGGAAGGAAGGAAGAAAACGTGAGAGAATCTCCTGAATATAGAAGGAAGATCAGTAGAGCAGAGCCAATGCCATGAGGGGGAGGAGGAGGAAAAGGGAAATACTGAGGAATGATATTTACCAACTTATATTGTTCTATTGTGTGCATGTGTGAAAATGTAACAATGAAATCCACTAGTATGTAAAACTGTAATGCACTAATAAAAACACATACAAAAGAAGATTAAATAATATATTATACAAACCAAACTCAATCCCAATTTACAAAATTATATTTAAAATTCTTTATCATGACAAAGATTGATTTATTATTTCAAAACTTCAAATGTTGTTTGGTCTTATTTGAGAAGAGGCATGTATCATAAGACCTTAGGGCTTCACAAGTCTAAAGTTGAAGAAGCATCAAAAACAATAACAGAAGACTGTTTCCCAATTAGCATAATACTAAGAACCTAGACAAATTGAACAGAGTAGACAGGTCAGAAATATTCTAAACATATGTAATCAGGTGGATTTCAACAAGGACACCAAGAAGACACAGTGAGGAAAGAGGAGTCTATTCCATACACATTGCTAAGAAAAATATGAATTTCCAGAAGTAAAGGAATGAAATTGGGTGCTTATCTTACATCACATGTAAAATCAGCTTAAAATGGATAAGTGACATAAAAGTAAGGCCTGGAACTATAAAACTTCTGGACAGGAACAAAAGGGAAAAATATCACAATGCTGATCTTCACAGTGATTTTTTTTAATTTCAGCCCTGGAATCTTACAAACAGCCTGAACTCAGAAAAAGCACTCCCAACCCTCTCTGGGTACAGTTAGAGGGCCACACAGGACAGAGGCAGAATAATAAGCAAAACACAGAGATAATCATTGGCTGGAATCATGAGGGGAAGTTTGGAATCTGGCAAATGAAATTTTGAAGAATCGGCATGGGACTCATTAAGCTAACAAGGTAGAAGATAACCTCTGGGGGCTAATCAGAGCTCTGACTCCTGAGCATCCCTCCCACATGAACCTTGGTGCCTCTAACAGACAACACACAGAGGCATCCCATTTGACCCTCAGGTGTCTGATGCAAGCAGGGATCTTAGGGAAAACTAAGGAGTCAAAAGACCTGAGAAAATTAGTGCCCCAAAGCATGTTGAAAAGTAAATTGCCAAGAAAGAAGAGAGAGGACTGAGATGCTGGGCTAATTATGCTGTTAGAGGAGCACTCGGCTCCTAGCATGAACAGGCAGGACTTTCCATGTTTCTGTGAGAGAATACAGTTTACCTTTCTATCACATTTTTTTCAAATAATGTGAAACTAAAACATTGATAGTTTATATTTTTAGAAGGATGATTTTGATTGGCAATTCTTTCCTTTGAGAAATGAGATAGAGATGTGATTTACTAGATAATTCTAACAAATATTTGAAGAATTTACAGCAATCTTTCTCAAACTCTTTTGAAGAACTGAAGAGAAGGTAACACTCTCACTTCATGCTGAGAGGCAAATCATTTCCCTGAAACCTCAACCAAGTAAATTACAAGAAAAGAAAGCAAAAGAGCAATATCCCCAAGTGGCTAGTAACTCAAAAATCCTGAAGAAGAAAAAAAACTAGCAGAATGAATTGGACAGCACATTAAAAAAAAAGCGATACTCCTGAGCAGATGGGATTTATACATGGCATGCAAGGATGGTTTAATCTATGTCAATCAACGTAATACAGCAAATTAACAAAATGAATACAAAAACTATGATCATTAAAATTGATGTAGAAACATTTAACAAAACTGAACAAGATAAAAATGTACATTAAAGTAGGAATAGGAGGAAAATACATCAACATAGTAAAAGGCAGGCATAAAAAGCCCACAGATAACACCGAATTCAATGGAGAGATGAAATCTGTGCATCTAAGATCAGGAAGAAGGCAAGGTCCCCTCTCTCAGCACTACTGCATAACAGAACATAGGATGTTACATTCTACCCAGAGGATACAGATATGAAGAAGCAACAGGAGGCATTCAGATGCATTAGCACGCTTACCACTTCACATAGTTATCATTATTTTTTGTCTGTGGTGAGAACATTTAGGATCTGCCCTCTTCAACTATCAAGTACACAGTGCCCTGAGTACAGTCGTCAGTTGCTGACCAGAACTTACTGACCCCACATAACAACACTCCATTTCAGCGTCACATACTTATGTGGGCTCAAAACTTTCAGATATCACATACAAAAACTTTGATTATAATTATCATTTTGTGCATAGTACACATATGCCTCATAAGTACCTGAAACAGGTATATCTTACATATGTCTATATGACATACACATGTAATATATGTATGTAATAAAACATAGAAAAATTTCTGAAAATTTGTATGAAATCACAAAACTTTACATGTTCACAGACATAATGGGAAAGAAAAACAAAATTGGAGGCATTCCACTTTATCATTTAAGGTATTTTTTACAAAGCCATTGCCATCTACAGGATAGCACTGGCATAAAACCACTAATCCAGGCAAATGGAACAGAGTAGACAGGTCACAAATATTCTAAATATATATAATCAGGTTGGCAAATTTTCAACAAGGGCATATTTATATAGTAAATGTAAGCAAATTTTGTTGTTTCATTATACCTCTATTAGATGGAAATAATACCACTCTGAATATTCTTTTTAACAGCACTCTTTTTGTTTCCTTTTTCCTACAGCTCAACCCAGGTGTGTTTCACCACTGATCTACATTCACTGCCATTTTAATTTTTGACCTTGAGGCAGGGTCTTGCTCCATTGCCAGGCTGGCCTAGAACTTTTGATCGTCCTGCCTTAGGCTCTCAAGTCGCTGGGATCACAGGCGTGCACCACCGCACCAGGCCTCAACTACACCCTAAAGAGAAACAATCAATTCTAACTCCTCACAGTTTTACAAAATCACTGTAAATGCTGGATTCATAAACACTGCCCCGTTGCTATCATGAGAAATGCAGTTTAGGCCCTGAGAACTCTGATTGCAACTGATCACAGCCTTTTCACCAACCGACTACACACATACCCTGTTCTGTGCATGTTTCCGGGAGAGGACTTGCTGTTTAATGCACCTCATCACTGTCAGCACTGTGATGCAGGCCACACAAAGCTCATCCGATTGTAAGGCACATCAGAACCTAGCAGTGCTCAGGGACACTGGAAAGTAGCTCAGCACCATACATGGGTGGCCTTCTGGACAACAAAGCACCAAGAGCATAGTAACTAGAGCAGAGAGGCAGGACCTTGACAGAGAGAGAGGACACTGGTGTACGAATTGAGAGCCCAAAGAAGAAGAAGAAGGCAGAGTCCTGCTGCATCCTTCCTAAACCAGGAGTATGCATTGGGGTAACTAAAATAGTGCACTGTTCTTGCATTTTAGGAGTGGTCCTTAAGGGCTGCAAGTACAGAGTCTGGGGTCACATTTGTGGGAAAATCACAACAAGCAAACTCACAAACACAGAATCTGAGAAGGAAGTTCAACTGTATGTGGTTTGATATAAAGAAGTCTGATAAATAAAATTATGAACCTATGACAAGAAATTGCCTCAAATGAAGAAACATCAAAAATTAGGGAAATTGTTTGCATATATCACAAATGTGCCACTAAAAAGTTACCTTTATATATATATATCAGGTGTAAGGATTGAAATTTAAAAAACAACTTAAAATATGTTTAGAGATGACAACATTTTACATGTAGAAAACCCTGAAAATTTACCAAAAAATTTGTTGGAACTAACAATTAATTCCAAGAAGTCTAAAGATACAAACTCAACACTCAAAATTTTATAATTTTCATTAACAATAAAAAATTACAAAAGGAAATTTAAAAAGCCTCCCATTCAATTATGTATCAAGAAGGATAAACTACATTTAATCAAAATCTTAATGATTCTTACATGAAAGTATAATAAAATCATTGTCCAAATAAATTAAAGTTATACATAAGTAGAATAATGTTCCATGCCTGTGGATAAGAAGTCTTAATGTTATTAAAGTAACTTTAGTTTCTAAAATACTTTACAGATTCAATGAAATCATTATCAAAATTTTTTTATTCATCTTTTTCTTTCAGAAACAAAAAAGTATTATAAAATTCATATAGAATGAAACTGTCCTGAAAAGCTAAAATAGTCTTGAAAAGAAATGAGCAAAATTAAAGGTCTCACACTGAGGTTTCCAAACATACAAGAGGGAGATTATTTAAGACAGCACCTGCATCCCTCACACAGTGCAAACAGCAGAAGGTGGAGCCTCACAGCAGCCCTTCCACTCTGGGCCTGGAGATTTTAAACAAGGGTGCTGAGATTATCCAATAGGGAGTCATGGTACAGGGTCCTCCGCAAAAGGGTGACTTGGGCCTCTATACCACACCTGATCTTAGCTCAAAATGCACAAAGACCTAACTGTGAGCCTTAAATCCATTGAACTCCTACAAGAAAGACCTGTGATAAAGCTCCAGGACTCAGGACATGATCACAGTTTCATGAATCTGAACCTAAGTGTAGAGGAAAAAAATGAAAAATAAACAAATGAAAACCACATCAAACTTAAAACCCTCTGCATATAAAAAAATATTGTAAGATTGGAAAGGCAAACTGCTTGTGGGATGGGAAAGAGAAATCTGCATCTGATACAGAATTTTATTCTAGATGTAAGTGACTTCTATATTCAATCACAATGAGCCTGATTAAAAATGGGCAAGTGACAGATATTTTCTCCAGAGATAAAGCAAAGCACATCCCTGTGTGGGTGAACATGTACATGTGTGAGTGTTAGTGTGCATGGGGATGTCCATCACTGGGACATTTCCCAGCACTGCTGCTCACTTCACATGGTTGCTTATGAAATAGAAACATACCACCCTACCCTGCAAAGTGTAGAACACATAGCACATGGCAGTTTTATTCAGACACATAGAAAATGAACAGGAAGTTCCTCTCCTTCCTAATGACCTCTACCTTGGTAAATAAAAAGTGTTTGAGTGAGTCAATAATCAATAAGTCTAATTTATTTTCTCAGAAACTTTTTTCTAAAATTACTCACCAATTCACAATTTTCCAGTTTTTATGGGATTTTATAAAATTACAATAATAGAATACTTCTATCCCAGCTACTTAAGCTATCTTTTGTGATATCTTTCCTCCAGGCTCCAGGAGGAAAGACTGTGCTGTTTACTTCTCTGTTCTAACTGGAGCAACTATAATTGCACGTGGATGAAATACAAACATACCAAATAAAGTAATGAGTGCTTCCTCTCTTCACCCCAGAACATGGAGTGGGTGCTACCCATTGTTATCATGGTGGACAGAGTTTGGCATAGCTACTCACATAGCTACCCACAACCTCAGCCCCTCAACTCTGGGGTAGAATGAAGCCAGTGGCAGAGGCCTTGCAGATGGAGAGGGAGGAGAACCAGCCATCTCCACATAGCATAGTAGTCACAGCTGTGACACTTCCATGCATAATGTTTCTTCACTCTTTTCCATTAGATGAAGTAACCCCAATGTAGACAATACCACTTGATCTCAGGTGGTGAGGCATGAACCAGCTAACTCCAGAGCGCTGGGAGCAGTCATCTCTTCAGGGGCCTCCCTTCTTCCTGGACATTAGTGCTGCAGAACCTCACAAAAGGAAGGAAATCTCACCAACAACAAGGTAAAATTATGAACCTGAATTTTTTGATGTATTTGAGAACTTAACGTGCATGGCACGGATTATAATTTTTTTTCCAGTACAATTTTTGAATGTCGTCCCAAATTAGCAAACCATTTAATCTTTTTAATTTTTTTTAGTTTGTCCTCAAACACAATGAATTTAATTAATTTTTACTGAGAAACCTGATTCAGATTGACCAAAATGGTAAACAGAAGATAGGAGATAGAGAAAACACAAAGCAGACTGTGTACATTTCTATGAACACATCCATGTAACTAATTAGGTGTCTCCATTTCCTTCCACATAGCTAGTATACAGGTAATATGCAGATATAGCTCTTTTATCTACATGTGCAGAAACTGTTATGGGGAAGACCACTCAGAAAACATACCAAGTTCATTTTGTTCAAATTGGAGAGTTTCTTATTTACCTGGCCAGCCGGCAACTGCTCCCTACAGCACCCATAAATTTTTCTGCAAGGAACAGCCCCAAGCCTGAGCATTTCAAGTTCTTTAAAGGCAAAAACTGCCAAAACTACATCTCGGTTGATGTAGCTGCAAGCAAGCAGGGGCACAGAAGCTACATTGAGCAGTTAGCGAGACAATGCATTGGGTACATTGGTATTTCCCATGGGACTTTCCAGATTGGCATAGCAGCAAGCAAGCACAAGGGAAATGGTTCAAAATGATCCTAGTTGAGTACAATTTAGAGAATGGTTACTAATGTCTAGACAATCAATCTCTGACAGGGTACACTGCCCATGAAAAATGGGAACCAAAGAGAGAACAATTTCAAATTGTATAAGAATTGCCAATTTATGTTGCAAACTTGCTATGCTAAGCAACTATTGATAGGTACAGAGGCATAGTGTTTCCATGGGAGATGCATTTCTTACATGACATGGAGTCTTAGGGTAAAATGGAGTCTGTTAGGTCATTGCCCATATAGCCTGACCCATAACACAAACAAAAAGGCACTGAGCTCTATATTTCCTTTAGCATATTTGCAAGTAAATAAAGAAACTTCTTTGTCATTTGTAATTCATTTTAAATAGTTATTAAATTACAGTTTCTAAATATGCATCAACTTCATTGGAACAATTATATATCTTACTGGATCCTAACTTATCAAATTCCTCCACTGTTGATTGTTATAAAAATTACTTTCAGATTTCACTACGATAACTGCAATTCATAAAGCCCACATTTTTTACTGGTTGGTTATTTTCTAAGTTTCTAAAAGTGGAATTTTAATCAATATTGTGATAACCTACTTACACATGTTGCTTGACTTCTTAAAAATTGTGCCAACTTGTGTTCTAGCTAATATGACATGGATTGTTAATTTCATGATGTCATAAATCCTCAATAATCTTCGTATTAACTGATTTTCAATTGAAAAGCACATGGTTTTGTTCATTATGAAACAAAAATGTAGAGCAAAATAATGACAAAAATAATAATGTCCCTGTTTTAGTACATCCTAATTCCTGGGCATTCTATATTTATGAATCAACTGACTATTTACTAGGAGAGACAAGTAAGAATGTTGTTTACTATTAATTTAGTAATAAGATCTATAGAATATGCATATTAAGAGTGTGATTCATCCGATTCTCCTACTCTGAAGGCACAGGCATGAACTAAGCAAGCTGAAGAAACAATGTCACCAACAAGCAGAAGCTTATTCCAAGGGCTCCCCAAGACTACCCTGTATACTTTCACTCTCATATAGCTATTTAATTAGACCAAAATATTACATGGTATTTGTACATAGACTTTCCAGACATGGAAATGGAAGTACTGAAAACTCTAGTAACATTCTAATGCGAACTTCTACAGATAATCAAATGGTTCCTTGGGTAGTGCAATGTTCACCTGAACTTTGTGTTATCTTTCTAGCTGTTGTGAGAGATCTCTGGACCCAATGGACTCTGGAGGTTCCTGGTGTTGTCATCTAGGGCTCCTGCATTCACTGGAAGCTCTATGTCAAGTCTTGTTGACCACCTCAAAATTGATAAAGAAAAACTGAGACCAGTATAATGTAACAAAGTTTATTGCAGAGAGAAAAGGGTCCTAGCACTGGCCAGCATTCCACACAGAAGGACATTGCTAATGTGCCCCTAATGTGCTCACAACCAGGAAGACAGGAAATGGCATGCAGGGAGTCCCCAGTGGATGAGGCCTGGCCTTGGCCTCATTTCTGCATCACTGGACAGGCTTAGTCCTAGGATTGGCTGAAGCACAGTTGCTTAGATATAAGGACACACTGATGGGTCATGTTATATCCTGCTTGGAACCCAGCTAGGTGGTAGTTCACTATGTATGGAGGCTGGTACATGCTTACTCATCATGAACACAGAGGCTTCCCTGATCTCCAGTTCTGCAAGATGGGAGGTATTCCCCTGTGTTATGGCAGGAAGCTGTGAAATGATTGGATCAGGAGAGCTGAGATCTAATCAGACCATCCTAGTTTGAATAGAAAGATATATCTTCCCTGCAGACTCTCCCCCTATCTCCCTCTGCTATGTGGCTGTCATGAGCTGAGCAGCTTTTCTCCACCACACCCTATGACCATGGCCCAAAGCATGGAACTGGTCCACCATGTACTGAACCTCTAAAACCAGAGACCAAACTGAACATTACCCTCTCTAACTTATTCTTGTTGGGTATTTTGGTCACAGCAATGAAAAACTGACTAACACACCAATTTTTGGTCATCCCCTCAAATAATGATAGATTTAACAAAACTACAGATGTGGGCAGTGACAGCGCCTCCTGCCACCATCACAGGCAAGCTGCCTGATGCCTGTGCAGCTTATGTCACAATGGCATTCCATTTAGGTGACTGTTATGCTCTCTTTTATTATGCAAGTCACAATAGCACCATGACACATGAGAGATAACTGCCTCCAGGTGTTCAACACCTCTGGGTAACTACAACACAACCCAATATCCAGAGAAAAAATCCTGAAAAATACACACTTCCTCATTAAGGGGAGTCTCCAGGATGCAAGCCAGTCAATTTTCAAATTCCTTTTCATTACAGCCTTTTCCTGTTTCAATGTTAAACTTCTCTAAAAAGGAAGAAAACTGGCATCAAAAATATCATTCCAAAAGGAGAAGAAAAGCAAATCTGCTTCCACAGCTGGACAGTTGCTTGAGGTCAACTGCACTGGCCAACCAGGTCCCTGGAGCACCTCTCAGGTTTAAGGCTCAGAATATCTCTTCATGCCAATCCACACTCCGTCTTCAGAAATTCATCAGCATTGTCCTGTAAGTGTGCCACAGTTTATGGCCCCAGCAGCTCTGCACCAGGTAGCTGCTCTTGGCTGCCCATGTACCCTCCCCTATCGTATCCTCCATAGCCCAGGGAGGGGCAGCAGCTCTGCAGCCTTTAAACAAAACACTCAGGAAACTCCATCAGAAGCAAGTGACAGACGGGCACCCAGCTTCAGTGATTTATCATTTGACAAAACTCTGACTAAGGCAAGGCAAGCTTCCAGTGGACACTCTCCTCACCTGCAGAAGGCTTCCTGGGTCTGGTCTCACTTTTGGTTTTTCTCCTTGTCTTGCTTGTTGCTGTTGTGTTTCTACAGGTAACTCAGAAAATCTGTGGGTTACAAACACCATCATTGGTCAGTGATTGGGTGGTACTGGCTCTCCATGGTCACAAAGCCATCCTTACCCTGATGTGACTTCATTTACGGTTATAATCAAAATTTGGGAGGACTTTGGGGCTCTGAAAAGAGTGATGTTTGTGATGTGTGCTGCGCAATTTCCAGATCTACTGGAGCATTTCTTAGTCCAAGTTCAGGAGCCCTATAACCAGGTGGAATAGGAAGGAAGACGCCACAGCTTTTGGAAAAGCTAGATGGGGAGACTTGGCTTCCTTCCCTCCCAGCCATGGACGTCCAATATGCCCAGGCTGGGGCCACACCCCTAACTCCCCCCCACACGCCTCACAAGCCCTTCAGGCCCCGCCCATGCCCTGAGTAGGCTGGCCTATCTGCTGCAGATGCAGGGCTAGGATTCAGACCCATCTGAGCCACCTGAAGTTGTGGTTCAGTAGCTACCAGACAGGACTCTACCCAGGTGCAGCCCAATAAGGATTCTTGTGCTGAGAAAGGGAATTTTATAGTTTTTGTCAATGCCTGATCCACAACAGACTTCTGATTATGTAAGTGAGGGCTTGGCTGAGACTGTGAACTCATGCCGAAATGGGATTGCTAGGAAGATAGGGACTGATATGAACTCACATTATGGGTCAATAGGAGATAAATCCAATCCAGAGGAGTTAGAATGAGTAAACCTGAAGGGAGGAATTTGCAAGGGAGGAGTAGCCTGAGCTCATTCTGAAAAGCTGGGAGGAGGGAAAGTGGGGAGCTGGATTTTGATTGACACAGAGCTGTGTATCCATTTGTATCTGGTCAGGAAGAGAGAAATGGACATTAGGCATTTTATCCAAGATAATTTAATATGGAGACTTGTTTCCAGGTCGATAAGGATTGCAAACAATTGAAAGAGTCCCTGGCCATTCTTCAGGTACACTTCCAGGCTCCTCTACTGTGCTCAGGAAGCCCAGGTTTCTCTGCTGTGCTGGAAGATCCATGTGGAGAATGCTGGGCCCTGACAGGGAGGAAATTAGGGGCTGGAAGTGGTTGGGACACTTCAGGTTCACAACGAAGAGATCTTGCTCCCAAGCAATACTCAAAACCCAGCCAAGTATCACCAAACCTCACTCCACACATGAACTAGACCCACCACAGCCTCAGAAATGCTTCCATACATTGAATATAGGAGAAAACAGCAACAAGGGTCTGGGCACAAAGAAACAGAGAAGAAACATGGGTCCAAATCCTGGACATTGACTCCTTCAGCAAAGACAGAGAGAGGTCCCTAGAACCAAAATGATAACTACCCACAAAAGACACACATTTAATAGAGGAACGAGTCCAAGTCAAGTGAAGTGCACATTCCAGACCTTCAAAAACTTGAGGAAAGGTGCAAGAGAACCTCCTCCCAAACTCACAACACACCAACAAAGGATCCCACAGATAAAGATGTAAGTGGAATTCCAGAGAAAGATTATAAAAATCTGATTATTAAAATATTCAATAACTTAAAAGAAGATCAAAGTAATTAGGAGGGCACCTATAAGATATAAAAGACCATTTAGGCCTTTAAAGAAGAACTAGGATTAGTCTTTATCAAATTATTTCATGAAATTGAAGAGTGGGAAAACTTCCAATTATATTCTATTAAAACAGTATAACCCTTATTCCAAAACCAGACAAAGATATTTCAAAGAAGGAAATCTACAGACCAATGTCCCTGATGAACATAGATGCAAACATTCCTAATCTTTTTCAGAAAACACATTTAAAAATACATGAAGAAGATAATAAACCATGATCAAGTTATTTTACCCCAGGAATACATGGGTGGCTTAATAAATGCACATTAGTAAATGCAATACACCACATAAATAGAATAAATAGATTTAGAGCTATAGCAACAAAAAGGGCATGGTTATGGCACTAAAATAGACATGAAGTCCAATGGAATTGAAAGTAGATGCAGAGACAAACCCATGCAAACTCGTCTGACTCTTGACAAAGGGGTCAAAAATATATGTTGGAGAAATAATTGCTTTGTAAACATGGTGCTGGGAAAACTGAGTATCCACATGTAGAAGAATAAAATTATGTCCTTATATCCCACACTGCACAACATTCAGATCAAAATGGATTGAAGATGTAGAAATCCAGTCAGAAACGTGCAACTTCTAGAAGAATGCATAGGGTCAGCAAGTATTGGTGCATCCACTGACTTCCTTAGCAAGACCCCTGAAGCTCAAGAAATAAAACCAATCAGTGAGGTAGCATTAAATTAAAAAGCTTCTGCATAGCCAAGGAAATGATAAAGAATATGAAGAGAGCACAACTTCAGAGTAAGAGAAAATCCGTGTCAGCTATTCTTCTGACAAGAAATTTATATCTAGAATATATAAAGAAGTAAACAATCTAAACACCAAAAAAATCAAATAACCCAATAAAAATTAAAAGAACTAAACAGATACTTATTTAGAAAAGAAATACAAATGGCCCGCAAATATATGAAAAAAATGTTCAACATCTCTAGCAATCAAGGAAATGCAAGTCAAAATTACATACAGATTTCATCTCATACTAGTCAGAATGGCAACTTTCAAGAATAAAAATAATGAATGTGGGCAGGTATATGGGGAGGAAAGGACCCTAGTAAATTGTTGATGGGACTGCAAATTAATATAAACATTGTAGGAAGCAGTATGGAAATTCTAGGAATGGGATCATCATATAACCCAGCTTTACCATTTCTTGGTATTTATCCAAAAGAACTAAAATCAATATACTATAGAGATGCAGCCATATCAATGTTTATGGAAGCACAGTTCACAATAGGCAGTTATGGAACTAGCTCAGATGGTTGTCAACAGATGCATGAATAAAGAAAATGTGATATATGTACACAGTAAATTTTATTAATTCAAAAGGAATAATTAAATTGTGGCATTTTCTGGTTAATGGATGGAAGAATAAAACACCATGCTAAGTAAAATAAGACTCACTCAGAAAGTCAAGGATCAAAAGTTTTCTCCCAAATGCAGAATCTAGAGTAAAGTAAGGGGGGAAATGGAGATGGATAACATAAAGATATATGGAAGACCAGTGGAATTGAGGAAGGAGATCCAGAGAAAGGGAGAGGGATGGGAAATGGTCATGTGCATGTATAAATATACAATAGTGGATTCCAACTATATGTGGATCTGTAGAGCACTAATTATTAATTTAATATAAACATTAATTAAAAATAAAGATAAGGCAGACCAGTCTAATAGAAGATGGGGAATCAGGGGAGGAAGAAGAGGAGAGAAAAGAGGGGAAATCAAGAACTATAATGCAGTAAAATAAGTTCAATGTACATATGATTATGTGAAAATGAGTCTTTATGTACAACTATAAAGCACTAATAAAATAAAGATAAGTAAATAAAATAAAAAGGTTCCCATAAAGTAATTCTGAGATAAGCAGTTACTACCTTTGGAAATGTAGCACATCAGGTAAATGCTGGGGACCAGAGGAGAGATGACCCCTCAAACCTTCAGAAGAGACTCCTGAAAGGAGGGTCTGCTAGTGAACTTGACATTGGGGGTTCTGAGCTGCATCTTGCAGTGCCAGGATGTGGACTTCTGGTAGGGAACTGTGCCTGGCCAATGCAGGTATCCCTGAAAAGTTCAAGGAGGCTGGTTCTAAATATGACCTGAGTTAAAGAAGAATAACCCAATGACTGTTATTAACCACTGTTCATCACACACAGGGAAAACTGTAAAAAGAGACTCTCTAATACACTCCCTTCTCAGAAATTAATGGTGAAAACCTATAGAGGATTGATATTCATTGAATTACAGAAGAGGGTGTGATTGAGGAGAAATTTGTGTGTTGGTGAATATGCCTACAGTGGCATTTCTGTTCATAATAATGTACTATAAAAAATCAATTAAGAAAAAATCATATTTACATTAGCATCAAAACTCAAAACTATGTATACACTTCACAATACTGTGATCCTGATTAGAATAAGATGTACTCCATGTTTGTATAAACATGTCAAAAAACACTCTACTGACATGCAAAACTAAAGAAAATTAAACTATAGATCAACAATTTATGGCAAAATTTAAACTAAGAGTGAACTATCTGTGGACCTAAACTACACAATATTGATGAGTGAAATTGAGAAAAAAATTTTAAAAATGGTCTCAGGTCTCTGGACCAGGTGGTGTGAGCTGCTGTGTGCACAGCTTGGCCAGGCACTGAGGGCAATGGGCCACCAAAGCTTGAGTGGCAGCATCCATGTCTGTTTAGGGACACTGGGCCAGGCAGAGAAAAGTTGTAGACAGAGCAAAAGAGACAGTGGAGGAGATCAGATCCCAGAAGATATGCAACATAGTAGATTGGATATTCCTCCCTTAATACCTAGTGTGATGACTCCCAGTGTAAGGGGAGTCTCTGAGCCACTGTGAGGAGAGAGGAACGTCCCCTCAAGGTTGGTGACTGAAGGTGTGGGTCGTATTCAACATGAATAAATTAAATAAAAAGCAAAGGAGAGTAAAATGATATTGACTAGCCATATACTTAGGTCAGTTGGTGAAACTCTTGTAGCAATAGTTGAGAGAAATCAGTGTACTCACATATTGCTGAAAAGAACAAAATTAGCTCAACATATATGTACAAATTTGTCCACCAAATATTGGCATAAATGCATACTGAAACAACGCACAGAAATGTTGCCTGAACTGGGTACTTTGTATGTATTTTGTATGCGTGAAAATGTGTGCCATTTTATATTGATTGATCATTCTTCCATACTTCTGAAGCTGGGAAAATTTTTGTTTATGGACTTTTTTCTGATGATCAACTTCCTTTGCAAAAATAAAAAGTAAACTAACTTTAAATTAGAGACATTTGAAGACACTAGAAAATATGCATTTTCTAAGGCTATTAATGAAAATGCAACCATAACATAGCAAAACCTAGACATTCATAAAACACTACTAAGGGAAAAGGTGTAATACTAAATGCCTACATCAAAAAAGCAGAAAGTCTAAGAACAGATCCTACAATAACAGTAGAAAAGCAAACACAAACGACACTTAAAGTAAGCAGTTGAAAAATCAATGATAGATATTGGAGAAGAAATAAATAAATTAACACTAAATAGCAATACAAAAAGTATCAATGAAAGCAAAAGTTGTTTATGAAAATACAAACAAAATCAACAGACCTTTAGACCTTTAGAACTTTAGACCTTCTACACTAAAAATAAAAAAGCCCAAGGTAAATAAAATATCAGAGAATAAAAGAAACCTTATAGCTGGTGTCACAGAAATGCCAAGATAATTAGCAACATTTTTGAACAACCACATCTCAACATATTGGAAAATATACAAGAAAAGGATAAATTTGGGACAAATATAGCATACAACATCTGAATTATGAGAAAATATATGACCTGGACATTCATAATGACCAAGAAATTTGAATCAGTATTAAATACTTCCGAGTAAAACAAACAAACAAAAACAAAAACATAAAAACCTCCAATAGCTCACGGCTTCACTACTGTTCTATACCAAACATTCAAAGAGAGGTGACCCCACCTCTCTCGAAACCACTCTAGGGAATTGAGATGAATTTCAACTCCTCAAGTCATGTTCCACAAAATACATCGTCTCCCTCGTATAAGATCCAGAAAATTGGGGCTGGGGATGTGGCTCAAGCGGTAGCGCACTCGCCTGGCGTGCGTGTGGCCCGGGTTCGATCCTCAGCACCACATACAAAGATGTTGTGTCCGCCGATAATTAAAAAATAAATATTAAAAAATTCTCTCTCTCTCTCTCTCTCTCTAAAAAAAAAAAAAAGATCCAGAAAATTACACAAAAACCACAAAAAGAGGATTACAGACCCATATCCATATCCTTCATCAAGACCCATGCAAGCATTCTCAGCAAAACCTAGAAAATGGATTCCAACAGTACATCAAAAAGACAGCACCCTGTGTACATATGTAATCTATCCCAGAAGGAGAGAAGCTCAAAGACAATAACCAGCAATCCCACACTATGATAACAGAACAAAGGACCAAATGCTTATAGAAGGATATATAGACTTTTAAATTTGCTGGTATACATATATAAAATGGAATAGTGTTCATTCTCTAAAAGAATAAAATTGTAATAAACACTACAATGTGGATTAATTTGAAAAACATTTCACTGACCCAAGTCATAAAAAAGAACCCATACTGAATGATTCTACTCAACCAAACCTGCAAGACATAAATTTAAACATGGAGATTATACTTAGTGTCTTCAAGTGACTGTAAGTAAGGATAAGTAGGGACAATGGATAGTATTTCACTGAAAGTGATAAAACTATCTGGGAACAAGATGTATTGGGAAGTTGCACAATTTTGTAATGTGGTAGATAACACTGAATTGATAACCATGAACTGTTACAAAGGTTAACATGATGTCATGTGAATTTTATCTCAATGATAAGAAATTTTTGCAGCAAAACTGCAGATAGTGTTAGAGGTTTCCCATTTACAGGTTGGTGAGGAAATGAGAGTTGCCCACCACCCTTAATATTATCTGACTCCCAAATACCCCTAATTCACACTGAGGTGAAGGAGGGCAGAGATGGAAACACACAGTGAGAACCATCAGTCTCTCCTCGGTGTTTCTCATTTCTCTACTGATGTCCAGCAAAGGAATTCCACTGCTTCATCCACTGTCCATGCTGGCATGTGGCCAGGTCCTCTCTCCTGTGCTCAGGAGGGATGATGCCTGGTGGTGTGCTCAGGCCTCCTGCTGTCTCTGCAGGCTGAGCTCTGGGCTCCCTTGGGTCCTGCTCCCACTGGCCAGGCACCAGGTTCACATAAAGCAGAGGTGAATGAGCTTCCCACATCCTACATAGCACTGAGCTCACTGCACAGATGCAACCTGGCTGCAAGAGAGTGGATGGGAAAAACCAAGGAGAGACGCAGTTCTGTTCCCCCCTGGAGAACAGGAGACACTCAGGAGTGAGTACTTGGCAGTTAGAGTCCAGGCACTTCTGAGCCTTATTTTCATGCTGCTCAACAAATTGCAGTTTCATCCAGATTGTCAGCCACCCCAGGAAAAAAAAATGGTTAATTCTTCAAAGAATTATAGGAACAATGAAGTCTTGTAAACACGGTACTATTTTCTGATTTCCAGTGGACTGGACGTCTGCACAGTGTATGCAAGTAATACATGTGATAGTTCTTCATGTTACTTCTTATTGGTTTAAAATTCTTCTATTCAAATAGCTTTTATTTACCACACACTTAGAAAATGCACAAAATTATCTGCACAGTTTTGATGGCTGACAAAGAAATATATTCAGATTAAGGCACAGGGACAAAGTGCCAAATACATTGCAGATGACAGGGAGGTAGATATGAATTCATTTATGCAAATTATATACATTCATATTTTCCAGTAGCTGTTGGAAATAAAAACATCCAATATGGTATACAATTTTCATTGAAATATTTTGAATTCATCAACCTCACTTTTTTCTCCTAATCACAAATATGTTCTCATTTTCAATAATTGTTCACATTTTAGAATAAAAGCATATCACTTAATGAGGATGTGAGTTTAGTGGTAAAAATATAATTATAGGGTCATGCAGCTTTAGAAGCACAGTATGAGGGTCAGAAGTGCTAAAGTGCTCCTCAGCATCCCTCAGTGACTGATCAATAAAACTAAGCCATAATTGCTAATATAAAAAAATGTAATTTAGAAAATAATTAAAACCTGTATTTTACAACACAAACAATCCACTGCATTTTTTAATGCAATCTACTTATTTGATAGTTAAGAACTGTCAGAGAAGTACCAAAAGGGAAAACTCAAAGCTTTCTCCACTAACAGACAAAAGTATTTGCAGAAGCCCTTCTTCAAATTACTGGCATTAAAAATATGCTAATTTCTCTTCATGATTCTATTCTTGACCTTTTTGTTTCCTGACCTTTGTTTTATTTATGTCACCAACTTTTGGTGTTTATGGGAATTTTCAATAAGCATTTTAATTCCTTAGAGGACAAGGTAGTTCTAAACATGCTAAAATTATGAGGTCAAACTAGAAAATTGAAGGCTTATTTCTTATTTTTAAAAAATCTAGGTGAAGAAATTAATCACATTTTGGAGATCTACAATAATACTTGGAGGACCCCAGGAAATAAGGTAGTGGTCCCATATTTATTTCGTCATATCCATAATCTAAAGTTTCCTGTGAGACTGATCCATGAAAAAAGTAAGTCAAATATAGAGAAGAATTTTTCAAGAAGTAGTTAAACACATAAGCAATGATGGACATCAATTAAATTCATATGATTCAAACTGATTACTAGAAAATTTACTAAGTTCTATTGGAAAAATAAAAATAGTACGTGGTTTAGTATAAAAAGTGGAAACAAAAAAAGTCTCTGTAGTTTATGCCAACTTCCAGATCCTGAGCACATATTTGTTTATCTTATATTTGACACAAATGTCTAGGGGTGGTGAGCAAGGACTCCTGTAGTGTCTGGAAGTCAGTATAAAAGTTTGAAAACCTGTAAAGTTTTTAATATGCATTTGTCTCATCACCCATCACCTTCTGAATTTGTCATATGCATTTATATTTTCACAAAATGTATTATTGTATTATTTCTCTCAGGGTAATCAATTTACTTGAAAATACCAATATTTTTCTTCTTTCCTAAACTTAACCATCAAAAATAGCTGTAGCCATAGTTGTGTCATCGGTTATGCTTCTTGAGCAATTACTGCTATAAAGACATCTTACCTTGCAAGTGCACAGGGCACCTGCGATTGCATGACCTCCCACCATCCTGCACTGTGTGTGCTACAGTAGTGTAGAAGGGGCAGAGCCTGCTTGGGAGCTCTTCATCTGTAAGTCAGTAGCATAAAGAAATCCAGTCCAGGGGAGTGATCAGTCAACAAAGCCACCAGGCATTAGTTCATTACCACTGTGAAGGAAGTCATGCACAAGCTACTAAAAAGATGAACAATACAAGGTCCCAAATCAAGAAATTTGCACCAGTGATCTGAGTGATGAATACATACAGATTTAATTCAACGCAATACAATATGTCTGTTTCTAACACTATACAGAAGGAGGAAACGTTTAAGATTGTAAAGCAGTTTCCAGAGGAAAAGTTTCATTTGAGCCTTCTTTAATGGATACACAATATGGAGAAAATTATATCAAACTATGTCACAGTTTGAAAAGGCTTCTGTCAGCAAGTTCCAGGGTATGCTATAAACAAGGGGGTCACGTGGGAGTGAGCCTCAGGTTTGTATGAGGAGGAATGGGGGATGAAGCAAGACAGTGTTCAGGTAGACAGAATAGGACCCCTTGAACTTCACCCTCACTGTAAAATTAACACCAACCTACCTGTGTCTGGCTACCCACCCCTGACCCTGGGGGACACATATTTCCAGAGGAACCCAGGGAGGCTCAATAGGAAGATCACTTTTCTAAGGGTAAGTGTGGTTAACCTAGAAGGTCCTGAGAAGGACTCAGTTTTGTCGAGGACAGAGGAAATGACAATATGGATGACTCTAGATTGAGTCACCTATAGGTGGTCTGAGTTGCTGTAGAAGTGTTGTAACCATGGGGAAAACATTCTTTTAGCATATATATATTCAGTACTTTTTGTATAACTATGATGCCATTGAGAAGAAAGAAAAATAATGGAAGTGTCAACAAGAAAAGTATAAATTATTGTCTAGACAAAGGAAATTTCAACTTCATGGTGCTGAACACAGAGTGAGAACATATAAAGATACAAAGTAGAGGTTTAGGAGAATGTCAGCTGGACGGGGACCCAGAGGCTCTGAAGACCTTACCCTGATCACCTGGAGAGAAATAAAGAGCCCCAGCAGGAGCTGGAACAGGTCTGGCTGAGGGTGTGTGTCCATGAGACAGCACCATCCCCATCCTGGGAAGCACCAGGGAGAGTGGGGGACTTCAGCAGTGTTCAAGGGCACTCAGGTCACCTCAGTTTTCCACAACACTATACTTGTGACACTGGAAGGGGAAAATTTGAAATCTTGAGATGGTTATCTCATGAGTAAAATGTTTTCATGTTCGTAGTGATCAGTACTCCAACATGACATATATAGATCTTTAAATAAAAACCAAAAAAATACAATATACAGTATAATTTGAATTATTAGGTGTGGAGGTAATGGCAAAATAATATTGAATTTTGTTTATGGAGAAGGATGAAGGTAAATAAACTACAGAGCATTAAACAATGAACTGTCACACAGGTGGTCATGCAGGCGAGGAGGTGGGCAACCCTGGAAGTGCTCTGCATGGAGTCTCTGGAGGTCAGGGGAGGCCTGATGGGGAACTGAGAACAACCCGTGCAGGTCAGGCCCAGACCCTGTGCTGCAGACTTCAACACCAGCACTGGGAGGTACACTCTGCTCAGAAATGAGTAAACATATCAGAAAAACAAGAGTGACCTTTATCTGCAGGGAAAGTGACTACAAAATATAAGAAAACTATTTGGACATGAATATGTGAACTAATTTCATTAATGAGGTTTTTTACTTCCTCTTTTTAACTCTTCATCATCTCAAAAAACCAGAATTTCTAGTAAATGGCCAATTCCACCATGGTAACTGAATTTCTCCTCTTGGGCTCTCCTGATGGCTGGGATCTGAGTTTCCTCTATTTCACAGTATTCCCAATGACCTACCTGGGTACCCTGTTAGGGAACTTTCTCATCGTCACTGTCACCACTGCTGACCAGAACCTGCACACACCCATGTACTTCTTCTCAGGAACCTGTCCATCTTGGACATGTGCTACATTTCTGTCACTGTCCCCAATGCCTGTGTCAACTCTCTCACTGGCAACAGGTCCATTTCAGTGGCTGGCTGTGCAACACAGATCTTCCTGGTCTTTTTTTGTGCATATGTGGAGATGCTATTTCTTACCATCATGGCCTGGGACCGCTATTTGGCCATCTGCCAGCCCCTTCAGTACCTCTTCATCATGAACCCCCAGATCTGTGTCCGCATGACCCTGGCCACCGTGATCAGTGGTGTGCTGTATGCAGGTGTGCACACTGGGAACACATTCCGGCTGTCCTTCTGCCAGTCAAACGTGGTCCATCAGTTCTTCTGTGATGTCTCCTCTCTGCTGAGGCTCTCCTGCTCTGACACCACCAGCAACATGATTCTTATTCTTGTCTCTATTATAGTTGTGGGTGGTGGCTGCTTTGCTATAATAATAATGTCATATATTCTCATATTTTCTGCTGTGCTGAAATTTCCCACCAGAGCCCCAGGGAAGGCCTTCTCCACCTGCACGCCTCACATCCTCGTGTTTTCCCTATTTCTCAGTTCTGGCACAGCTGTGTACCTGAGGTCCTCAGCAACCTCTGACACCCTGCAGGACATGGTTCTCTCTGCCTTTTACACCATGGTTCCTCCCTTCCTGAATCCTCTCATCTACAGTCTCAGGAACATGCAGGTAAAGGAAGCTGTGAGGAGAGTAATGCAAAGACAGTTTTTCTCAGGTTAATGATAAAGTTGCATTTCAAGATTATCCTCATTTCCCTGTTTGTGGTTCTTAGATAAAGCTCTTCACATCTGGGCTTTCCATCTAACCCTGCCTACACTGAGATTACATCATTAGGAGCTGATTTATTTTATAAGGTATCTTTTGTGATTTACCATATTTTTCCATGGATACTTCATAAAATGTGTAATTTTGTCATTGTATACATTTTTATTTTTAATTATTTGTTCTAATTTGTTATACATGACAGCAGAATGCATTTTAACTCATTATTCTAATTGGAGTATAATTTCTTATTTCTCTGGCGGTATATGATACAGAGTTTTACGGTTTGTGCAACCATACATGTATGTACATAGGGTAATAAAGACTGCCTCATTTTGCCAGCCTTGTCCACCCACATCCTTCCCTCCCCTCACTCCCTTTTGCTCAATCTAAAGTTCCTCCATACTTCCCTATGTTCCCCCCATTTATGGATCAAAACTGCATATCAGAGAAAACATTTAACCTTTGGTGTTTGGGGATTGGCTTATTTCACTTAGCATGATATTCTCCAACTCCATCCATTACCCAAAAATGCCATAATTTTATTTTTTTGAGGCTGAGTAATACTCAATTGTGTACATACTACATTTTTGTTATCCATTCATCTGTTGAAGGGCATCCAGTTTGGTTCTATAGTTTAGCTCTTGTGACTTGAGCTGCTATAAACTTTGATGTGGCTGTGTCATTATCGTACATTGTCTTTAAGTTCTTTGGGTACAAACCAAGAAGTGAGATAGCTGGGTCATATGGTGGTTCCATTCAAAGTTTTCTAAGAAATCTCCATACTGCTTCCCAGAATGGTTGCACCAATTTTCGGTCCCACCAGCAATTTATGAGTGTACCTTTCCCCCACATCCTCACCAACAGGTATTGTTGCTTTTTGTTGATAATTTCCATTCTGACTGGAGTGAGATGAAATATTAGAGTAGTTTTGATTTGCATTTCTCTAATTTCTAGAGATGTTGAAAATTTTTTCATATATTTGTTGATCAACAGCATATCTTTCTCTGTGCAGTGTCTGTTCAGTTTCTAAATCTATTTATTGATTGGATTATTTGTTTCTTTGGTGTTAAGTTTTTTGAAGTTTTATATATATTTATATATCCTGGAGATTAGTGTTCATTCATGTACATGTGGTAAAGACTTTCTCCTATTCTGTAGGCTCTCTCTTTATGTTCTTGATTTTTTTCCTTTGTTGTGAAGAAATGTTTTGGTTGATATCATCCCATTTATTGATCTTTGATTTTATTTCTGGTGTTGTGGGAATCTTTTTAAGGAAATCATGTCCTAAGCCAACATAATGAAGGTGTGGTTCTAATTTTTCTTCTATTAGGCACAAGGTCTTGGGTCTACTGCCTAGGTCTTTGATGCATTTTAAGTTGAGTTTTGTGCAGGGTGAGAGATGGGGGTTTAGTTTCATTTTGCCACATATAGATTTCCAGTTTTTACAGTACTATTTGTTAAAAAAGCTATCCTTTCTCTGAAATATTTTTGGCACCATTGTTTAGTATGTGATAATTGTTATTTATGTGGGTTGGTCTCTATGTCTTGTATTCTGTACCATTGGTCTACAAGTGTATTTTGGTGCCAAAACCATGCTGTTTTTGTTACTATAGCTCTGTAGTAAAGTATAAATTTCTGTATTGTGATGCTTCCTGCTTTACTTTTCTTGCTAAGGATTGCTTTTGCTATTCTGGATCTCTTATTTTTCCAAATGCATTTCAAAATTGGGTTTTTTTTCTATTTCTATAAATAATAACAATGGGATTTAATAGGAATTGCATTAAATCTGTATAAAGACTTTGGAAATATTGTCATTTTGACAACATTAATTCTGCCTATCCAAGATCATGGGGGGTTTTCCATTTTCTAAGGTCATCAATTTCCTTCTTGTTTTTTGTTGTTTTCATTGTAGATGTCTTCTACCACTTTTGTAAGATTGGTTCCCAAGTATTTTTTATCAATACATAATTTAATAAAAAATATAATTCAACATATTTTCTGAAATTCTTTGAGGATATATATATATATATATATATATATATATATTTCATCAAATTCATCCAATATGTCCTCTTACCTATATCAAATACTGTGAAAGAGGAAAGTTTTACCAATTTAAACTAGAGATAACTTACACTCCATAATCTACTCTTACTCAGAGCCAGTGTCAAATATGCAAGAACTGTGATATATACTTTTGTCAATTAATTATTTGAAAAAAATACAAAAATCAAATCCTAAAGAATTTGTGACCAAAAATCCAGAGAGAAACACAATAATATTTCTCTCCATCTAGAACATTAAAAAAGAAGAATTTCTTCATCCATGAAGTATTCAGAGGACCATTGTTACCACCCCTGAGTCCTGATAATAAATCCAACTGCTGGGAAACAGACCCCACCTTTCTTAGCTGTTCATGAGTGACCCAGTGTCAGGGACCAAACCCCAAGGCTGAAATGCAGGTCATCTTTTGGACAGTTTTCCTCCCACAATGTAACTGTCTGGCCTCAGTGTCTGATTCCATGAACACTTAAATTTCTCTCACTTTACTAGACTTTTCAACTTCTATCTGTACTTGTTTCCTAAAACCTTGGGGCAGTTTATTTATTTATTTATTTTTTCCTGAGCAGCAATTGAATCCAGGGGAGCATCTTCATACTTTTATGTATTTAATATAGAAACATGGTCTTAGTAAATTGTTTACTGTCTCATTATGTTGCCGATGCTGGCTTGGAAACTCTTCTTCTCCTGCCTTAGCTCCTGATGTGCTGGAATTGCAGGGGTGGGCCACTTCCAAGTCTTGTGGCAATCTTTCATCATCTCACAAAAGTTATTACTCTCCAAACATTCTAGTTTCCTCACTGACATATGCTTTGCCAACTATTAATTATAGCTGACATATGCTCATATCAAGTTACCTAGGAATACTTATATAACAAAAAGAGAAAAAACATGTATATATATGAAAATAATTACATCAAATTCTAACTTTTGAGAAACAATTTTATTCACCAGTACACTAATAGGAAAAAAATGCAAAAAAAAAAAAAATCCTATGTACTTATTACCTAGGTAAATTTAAAATCCTGAACATATTTTATTGATTAGTAAAGGCATTTCTTAAAGTTTGCAGATAGGGGAATGCTTGTAATAGGAACCAGTGAGCACCTCAGCACTGGCTGCTACAGGAAGCCTTGACTTGCTTAACAGGTTCCAAACAGAACACAAGCTCCATCCACACACTGTGTCTATGGTTTCTGGTTCCCAGTGCTCCAATGTTCCCTGATAGAGCAGAAAGACCTTCAGAGAATCCCAGATGAATTCTGCAAACCCCACATTTACATGCATTTCCTCCAGAACTATAGCTTACTGAACCTCGATGGGTGACTTGTATCAACAATTTTTGAGTTAAGTTAGGTGGGTAAAGTTTATACTTAATATATGAATTAAGAATGAAATTAAATTGCAAAACCATCCTTAATGATATGTATCTATCTTGACGAAGACTTTGGATGTTTACCTTATGTTATAAGATGTTTTATATTGAAAGATTTGGTGATGAAGGAAATCAAAAAAGAAAATATTGATTAATAACTTCATGATATTTCATATCTTGTGTCAAATTACACAAAAACACTGTAGGTGTGTGGGTGTGATATGAAACTTCTTCAGAATTTAGAAAAAACTTTACTTTTTGTGCAAGTTTTGTACAAAGAAACAAATTTTTATAGTAAGATAAATTGTGTGATCATATCTATTGTAAAGAGATCCACCAACAAGACATTATGGTAACATAATCTACTGAGTGCTTTCAGGTAATATTCATGATTGACAATATTATGCTATAACCATTACATTTTTCCATGTTTTAAATAGCCTTTACAATATTCATATCAATACCAGAGACATATAGCATTGTAAGAAAGCAGTTGCTTATTTTAGTAGAGTTAAAATCCATATTTGATAAGAGTTTTATCATGATCATTGAGAAAACAAGGGCCAAGGAAGGTGTGGTGGTAAAGTCATTGCAGTCCCTTAAGAGATGTCAACTATTTCAAACTGACAAAAAACAGAAGCTTAGGACATGTAAGGAATTTGCAAGACCACCTCTGTTGTACACTCATGGATGTAGAAGACAAATTCTGTTCCAAACTGCCTTGGGACCACCCCACTAGCACAGGGGCCCAGAAAGTGAGTTTTCCCTGCTCAGCAAGGAACACATTCAGAAATCATCACAGCAGTAATTTCAGGTACCCAACTGTAGCACAAGCTGTCAACAGACTTTGGCATTATATGCATTGTGCTGGCTCTGCAGGAATGCAGGGTGCTCAAGTTAAGGGGTCATGCTGCCTTTCACCACCATCTCTAAAAAAGGCCTCATATGCCAATCAAACTGTAGCAGGGTCTGAGGCCCTGCAGGCTGCCCCTGACCAGGTGATCGGTGAAGCTCTGAAGGTGAAGCCAAAGTTTGAATGGAATTTCCAGAAATTAGAGGTTACCAAAAGCATGAACTGCAGGCCAAGAAAAGCTGCTGGCTACAGAGATAGCTAAAGGAAAAGAGAGCATTTGCCTGTGCTCTGCAAATGGCAAAGCCAAAGAGCAGGAATACCTAAGCACTTTGGAAATATCTTCTTGTAGTCAAGGGTCTTAGATGCTACATGAGGAATTATAGGCGGAGTTGAGGGACATATTTGTTCAACAGGGTTTTGCATTTCCTCATCCCTAATCCATTCTTTGTATGCCCCTATTACTGCCTTTTGCTATTGGAAGATTTACTCTCTGCTAGTGAATACTGGATGTATGTAACTTCTTTTGATGTTTTATAGGGGTTCACAGCCAATAGTTCACCTACAGTTTCAGGAAAGATTTTGGACTTCCACTTTGGGGCAATGCTGGAATTATTAAGACTATGAAACACTTGGAGATGGACTAAATTAATTTTGCATTGTGAAATGGACATGGGGTTTGAGGGGCCAGCAGTAAATGTTATGAATGGGATGTGAGGTGTCTCCCAGTAGTTCCTCTGTTAAAGCAGAAGTTTTTGTCATTTGTCTCTGTGTCTTCTATTCTGTACCACTGGTCTATATGTCTCCTTTGGTGCCAAGACCAGGCCATTTTTGTTACTATAGCGCTGTAGTATAGTTTAAGGTCTGGTATTGTGATGTCTCCTGCTTCACTCTTCTTGCTGAGAATTGCTTTGGCTATTGTGGGTCTTTTATTTTTTCCAAATAAATTTTATGATTGCTTTTTCTAGTTCTATGAAGAATGTCTTTGGGATTTTAATTGGAATAGCATTAAATCTGTTTAATGCTTCTGGTAGTACAGCCATTTTCACAATATTAGCAGAAGCATCCTATGACCCAGCTATCCCATCCCATTATTTATGCAAAAGAACTAAAATCAATAACTACAGTGATACAGCCATATCAAAGTTTATAGAAGCACAATTCCTATATCCAGTTATGAAACTAGTCCAGATGATGGTAAACAGATGAATGAATAAGGAAAATGTGATATATGTACACAGTAAAGTTTTATTCATTTAAAAGAAATAATTAAATTGTGACATTTTCTGGTTAATGGGTGGAGGAAAAAATCATCATGCTAAATGAAATAAGACAGACTCAGAAAATAAAGGGTCAAATGATTTCTTTCATATGCAGAATCTAGAGAAAAGTAAGGAGGCAAATTAGGTTGGATATTATAAAGACATAGGGAAGATATGTGGAATAGAAAAAGAAGATCCAGAGAAAGGGAGAAGGGATAGGAAAGGGTCATGAGTGTGTGTAAATGTACTACAGTGGATTCCACCTCTATGTGCATCTATAAATTCCAATAGAAATAAATAAACACAGGCTGGGGTTGGGGCTCAGTGGTAGAGTGTTCACCTAGCATGTGTGAGGCCCTGGGTTTGATCCTCAGCACCACATAAAAATAAATAAATGCAATAAAGGTATTGTGTGCAACTACAATGAAAACATAAATTTTAAAAATAAATAAATAAACAGATGAGGATAAGGTAGACTAGTAAAATAGACCAGGGGAATCGGGGGATGAGGAGGGGAAAGAGAGGATCCAGGGAGTATAATAGAATAAATTAAGTTCCATGTGTGTATAATTATATTAAAGTGAATATTTATGTACAATTAAAAATAACCAATAAAGGCAAAATAAGTAAAAAGAGTTCCATTAATAAGTTCAGACATAAACAGTTACTACCATTGGAAATGTAGCACATCAGGTAAATGCTGGGAACCAGGGGAGAGATGACCCCTCAAAGCCCAGAAGAGACCTCTGAAAGGAGGGTCTACTAGTGACCTTGGTATTGAGGGTTCTGAGCTGGATCTCACAGTGCCAGGATGTGAACTTCTGGTAGGGAACTGTGCCTGGCCAATACAAGCATCCCTGAAGCCTTCAAAGCAACTGGTTCTGAATATGACCTATGATAAAACAGAAGGACCCAGTGACTGGTATTAACTACTGCTTCTTACACACAGGGGAAACTTTAAAAAAAAAAACAATGTATAATATGACCAATTCTCAGATATTAATGAGGAACAACTATAGAGGGTTTATATGCAATGAACTACAGAAGAGGTTGAGATAAAGAAGAAATTTTTATTTTGATAAATTTGTCACCAGTGGTTTTTCTGTTCATTTTAATGTACTACCAAAAAATCAATTAAGAAAAACCATCATATTTACAATAGCATCAACCTATGTATATGCTTCAAAAGACTGGGATTCTCATTAGAATACGATGTATTCCATGTTTGTATACATCTGTCAAAATACACTCTACTGTCATTGATAATTTAAAAAGAACAAATTTTTAAAAAAATATAAACTAATTAGACTAAATTTAACCCAGGAAATGAACAATCTGTGCACTTAAAATTACAAAATATTGATGAGTGAAATTAAGACAGAAAAAAAATGGACTCAGTCCTCTGGACCTCAGTGCACACAGCTGGACCAGGTACTGAGGGCAAAAGGCCACCCAGGCTGGAGTTGCAGCTCCCCTGGTCTGTTTGGGGACACTAGGCCAGGCAGAGAAAAGATGTGGAAAGAGCAAAAGAGACAGTAGAGGGGGTCAGAGCCCAGAAGACATGATACACAGTAGACTGGATTTTCCTATCTTCATACCCCCTGTAAGGGGAGCCTCTGAACCACTGTGAGGAGAAAGGAATGTCCCCTAAAGTGTGTGATTGAAAGTGTGGGTTGTGTTAAAAGTGGATAAATCAAATTTTTAAAAAGAGAGTATATGTTGATCAAAACATATACAAGCATTCTCAGCAACACCTAGAATACCAAATCCAATGGCACATTGACTAATCATAAACTTCAAGTCAGTTGGTGGATCTCTTGTAGCAAAAGTTGAGAGAAATCAGTGTACTCACATACTGCTGACAAGAACAAGAGTTAGTCCAACATCATATGCACAAACTTGTCCATCAAATATTGGCAAAAGTGCATTCCATGGTCAACCCACCTAACCCTAACCCTAACTTTAAATGAGAGATATTAGAAGCCACTGGAAAACACAGCTTTCACTAAGACTATTAATGAAAATAGAACCATACAAGGAAAAATGTATGACATTCATGAAAAACGTATGACATTCACTACTAAGCAAGAAGGTGTTGCACTAAATGCCTGCATCAAAGAAACAGAAAGACTAAGTGCAGACCCTACCATGACAATAGAAAACAGACACCCACACATGTAAAAAAGCAGTTGGAAAAGAAATGATAAACATTAAATCAGAAATAAGCAATTAACACTAAATATCAACAGAAAATATCAAGAAAACAAAAAGTTGTTTGTAAAAATAAAAACAAAATTAGCAAATCTTTAGCTATGCTAATGATAAAAAAGACCCAAATGAATAAAATATCAAAGAATAAAAAGAAGACCTTTTCACTAATATTACAGAAATGATAAGACCTATTAGCAACTCATATAAACAAATACATACCAACATATTGGAAAATCTATACAAAAGGAATAAATATGGGACAGATGTAACACACCAGAACTCAATTATGAGAAAATAAAAGACCCAGACATTAATATGACCAATAAATTTGAATCAGTAATAAAAGATTCCTAATAAAGAAACCTCCAGCAGATCATGGCTTCACTACTGTTTTACCAAACCTTCAAAAAGAAGAGACACCATGTCTCCTGAAACCACTCCAGGGAACTGAAATGAACTTCAACTCCTCAAGTCACATTCCACAAAACCATCATTTTCCTAATATAAGATCCAGAAAACTACACAAAAAACCACCAAAAAAGAGGATTATAGACCCATATCCTTGATCAAGACATATACAAGCATTCTCAGCAACACCTAAAAACCAAATCCAACGGCACATGAAAACAATAGCACTCCATATATATGAATCTACCCCAGGAGGCAACAAAACCCAACAGACAGTGATTGACAAATCACACACTATTTAAAAGAACAAAGGACCAAAATGGCTATAGGTAGATATATGGATTTTTAAAATGCTGATATAAATATATAATGGAAACTTATTCATCCACTAAAAGAATAAAATAGTAATAGATGTTATAATGTGAAACAATTGTGAAAATATCAGGCTGAGTGAAGTCATAAAAAAAGATCACACACTGAATGATCTACTTATACAAAATCTCCAGGACATAAATTCAAACATGGAGATTATACTTAGTGGCTTCAAGTGACAGTAAGTAAAGATAAGTCGGGACAATGGATAGATGTTCACATAAAGCAGGTTCACATAAAGCAGAGGTGACAGAGCTCCCCACATCCTACATACCATGTGCTGACTACCCAGATGCACCCTGACTGTAGGCAGAGTAGATGGGAGAAGCCAAGGAGAGACTTAGTTCTGCTTCCTTGTGGAGAACAGGATATATTCTGAAGTAAATTCTTGGCATTATAGTCCAAAGTCATCTGAGCCTCATCTTTATCCTGCTCAGCAATCTGCAATCTCATCCAGATTATCATCTAGTCCAGAAAGTTAGTTCTGCAGAGAATAACTGGCACACGGAAGTCTTGTAAACACTGTAGTTTTTGCGATGATTTCTATTCTTCACTGATAGTGTACCTGGAGTGTGGTGGAGATTTGCACAGTGTTTGCAAGTACTGCATATGAGAGTTCTTCATGCTGCCTCTTGTGGGTTTAAAATCCTTCTTTTCAATTCACTTTTACATACCACACACACAATTGCACAAACTTATCTGCACAGATTTGAGAGATGACAGAAATATATTCAGATTAAGGCAACAGGGACCAAGTACCAAGTACATTGTAGGTGACAGGGAGGTAGAGGAATGAATTCATTTATACAAAGTACATACTTACATATTTTTCAGTAGCTGTGGGAAATAAAAACATCTAATATTGTATACAATTTTCATTGAAACATTTTAAATTTATGAACCTTACCTTTTTGTCCTGATCACAAATCCGTTCTCTTTTTCAATAATTTTCATACTTTATACTAAAGGTATATCAGATGTGATGAGGATTTGTGTTCATTGGTAGAAATATAAAAAAGACAGTTGTGCAGTCTTTGCAAGTACATTAAGAAGGTCAGGATGTAATAAAGTACTCCTCAACATTCCTCTGTGGCTGATCAACAGCACTAAGCCATAATTACTAATATAGAAAGATATAATTTAGAAAATAATGAATTCTTGTATCTTACACTTAAGAAATCTTTGCATATTTTCATGCAATCTGTGTGCCATGCCTTTCCTCATTTTAAGCACTATGAATACAATTACCAAAAGGGAAAGCTCCCAGCTGTCCCCACTTTAGGAGGAAAGCACTTGGAGCCGTCCCTCTTACACTTCTGGCATTAAACCCATGCTAAGTTCTCCTCCTACTTCTGTTTCTGATGCTCATGCTACCTGACATTTGCTTCATTTATGTCCCCATATTTTGGATTTTATTAGGAAATTTTTAATAATCATTTCACCCTTTAAAGGAAGATGTAGTTCTGAACACTCTAAAATTACTGAGGTCAAGCTACATAAACTAAAGCTTATTTTTATGTTAAAGAATCTAGGTTCTAAAGTACTCATATTTTGTAGTCCTACAGGAATACTTTGAGTGCCTATAAATGTTAGGTGGTAATACATATATTTATTTTATCACATCCATAATCTTAACTTTTCTATGACACTTATCCATGAAAACAGTAAGTTTAATTCAAATAAGTTTTCAAGTTGTAGTTAAATACATAAGTAAAGAAGGACATCAATTAAGATGATATAATTCAATCTACTTCATGGAGCATTAACTAATTTCTTTTTGAGAAACAAAAACAATACATGTTTTAGTGTAAAAGAATCTAGAAAGAAAAAAAAAAGTCTGCAGTTCTACATCAGCTTCCAGATCCCAAACACATATTCAATTGTCCATGTCATTTTTGCCACAAATTTCTAGAGGTTTTCACCAAGGACTGCTGGAGAGCCCAGAAGTCAGTATAGAAGGGTGAAAACCTGCAAGGTTTTTAATATGGATTTATCTCATCACCCAACATCTTCTGAACTTGTCATATGTATTTACTTTCTTATACTATGGATCATTATATTATTTCTCTCATCTAAATCAAATTATTTAAAAATACCAATACTTCTCTTATTTCCAAAACCTCAATATCTGAAACACCTGTAGTCATATTTGTATCATTGGTAAACACCTGTTTACAAATTTCTGCTTTAAAGAGACCTTACCTTGCAAGTTCACAAGCCTCTGGGCTTGCATGACTTCACACCATCCTGTACTGTGAGTGCAACAGCCATGTAGAAGGGACAGAGCCAGTTTGGGAGCTCTTCATCTGTAAATCAGTAGAATACAGAAAGCTAGTGCAGGTGAATAGTCATTCAACAAAGCCACCAGGCATTAGTTCACTAACCACTGTGCAGGAATTCCTGCACTTGCTACTAAAAGGAGAAAAACTTGAATGATACAATGTCCAAAATCAAGGAATTTGTACCAATGACTTGATGATTGGTTACATAGTGATTTATTAAAAGATAGTATAACATACTGATTTCTAACAGTACACAAAAGTGGAAAAAATTTGAAAGTCTACAGAGCCCAAGAGAAATTTTTTTTTTTTATCTGAGCATCCTGGTGTTCCAATACACAATAATGGAGTAAATTAGTTTTTAGAAAATTTTTGGTTGAACTTTTTGGGTCTTCTAGGTATAGAATCATATCGCTGGCAAATAGTGCTAGTTTGAGTTCTTCTTTTCCTATCTGTATGACTTTATTTCTTTTGTCTGTCTAATTGCTCTGGCTAGATTTTCAAGAACTATGTTGGATATAAGTGTTGAAAGAGGGCATCCCTGTCTTGTTCCAGTTTTTAGAAAAAAATGCTTTCAATTTTTCTCCATTTAGAATGATGTTTTCCTGTGGCTTAACATGATAGATTTTACAATGCTGAGATATGTTCCTGTTATCCCTAGTTTTTATAGTGTTTTGAACATGAAGGGGTGCTTTATATTGTCAAATGCTTCCTCTGCATCTATTGATATGATCATATAGTTTTTATCTCTGAGTCTATTGATGTGATAATTACATTTATTGATTTCCATATGTTGAACCAACTTTGCATCCTTGGGATGAACCCTACTTGATCATGTGTACTATCTTTTTAATATGTTTTTGTATTCAATTTCCCAGTTCATTGAGAATTTTTGCATCTATATTCATTAGTGATATTTATCTGAATTTTTCTTTCTTTTATATATCTTTGTCTAGTTTTAGAATCAGGGTGATATTAGCCTCATAGAATGAGTTTGAAAGTGTTCCCTTTTTTTCTATTTTATTAAATACTTTGAGAAGTATTGGTGTTAGTTCTTCTTTAAAGGTCTTGTAGAACTCAGCTGTGTGTCCATCTGGTCCTGGGCTTTTCTTGGTTGGTAAGCTTCTGATGGTGTCCTCTATTTCCTTGCTTGAAATTGTTCTGTTTAAATTGTGTATATCATCCTGATTTAGTTTGAGCATATCATATGCCTCTAGAAATTTGTCAATGCCTTAAATATTTTCTATTTTATTGGGGTGCAAATTTTCAAAATAATGTCTAATTATCTTCTATAGTTCTGTAGTGTCTGTCCTGATATTTTCTTTTTCATCACATGTTTTAGTTATTTGAGTTTTCTCTCTCCTCTTTGTCAGCATAGCTAAGGGTCTGTCAATTTTGTTATTTTTTCAAAGAACCAATTTTGGTTCTATCAATTTTTTCAATTGTTTAAATTTCATTGATTTCAGCTCTGATTTTAATTATTTACCATCTTCTACTGCTTTGGGGGGGATGATTTGTTCTTCTTTTTCTAGGGCTTTGAGATGTAATGTTAAGTCATTTATTTGTTGACTTTTTCTTATTTGAAGGAATAAACTCCATGCAATGAACTTTCCTCTTAGAACTGCCTTCATAGTGTCCCAGAGATTTCTATATATTGTATCCGTGTTCTCATTTACCTCTAAGAATTTTTTTAATCTCCTCCTTGATATCTTTTGCAACCCATTGTTAATTCAATAGCATATTATTTAGTTTCCAAGTGATGAAATAGCTTTTATTTTATATTTTGTTATTGATTTCTAATTTTATTCTGTTATGATCTGATATAATTCAGGGCAGTATCTCTACTTTTTTGTATTTGCTAAGAGTTGCTCTGTGGCATAATATATAATCTATTTTAGAGAAGGACCTATGTGCTTCTGAGAAGAAAGTGTATTCGTTCCTTGATGAATAATATACTCTATATATGTCAATTAAGTCTAAGTTATTGATTATATTATTGAATTCTATAGTTTCTTTGTTCAGTTTTTGTTTGAAAGATCTATCCAGTGGTGAAAGAGATGTGTTAGAGTCTCCCAGTACTATTGTGTTGTGGTCTATTTGACTCTTGAACTTGAGAAGAGTTTGATTGATAAACACAAATGCTCCATTTTGGGGGGCATATATATATTTATAATTGTTATGTCTTTTTGATGTATGTTTCCCTTAAGCAGTATGAAATGTCCATCTTTATTCCTTTTGATTAACTTTGGCTTGAAGTTATTTTGTTTGAGACAACGATGAAATTGCTGCTTTATCCCAACCTTTCATTTTCAGTCTGTGGATGTCTTTTCCTATGAGATGAGTCTCTTGAAGGAAGCATATTATTGGGTCTTTTTTTAATCCAATCTACCAGTCTAAGACTTTTGATTGGTGAGCTTAGGCCATTAATATTCAGAGTTATTATTGAGACATGATTTGTATTTCTGGTCATTCTTATTTATTTGACTTGACTTGGTTTCTCCTTTGGTTGGTGTTTCCTTTATTATAGTTCTTCCCTTTGCAGATTTTTATTGTTGTTTTTTATTTCCTCCTTGTAGAATATTCTGCCAAGAATTTTCTACAGTGCAGGCTTTCTTGGTGTAAATTCTTTTAGCTTTTATTTATCATGGAAAGTTTCTATTTTGTCATCAAATATGAAGCTTAATTTTGCTGGCTATAAGATTCTTGATTGGCATCCATTATCTTTTAGAACTTGGTATGTGTTGTTCCAGGATCTCTGCCCACTCCAGCACTCTGTGGCCCAGCAACCCAGAGAGAGGCACCCCATGCTAGGTTTCTTTTTTACCAAAGCGTGGCTCCACAGCCCTACATCAGGGTACATATAGGCTTGAGGGTGCCATCACCATGAAACTGGGATATCACTGCTTCTATCAAGGGACAACAATAAGGACCTGGTAAGATATCACCAAGGTCCCTGTGGTCCTGGCTTCACCAGAGTTATCTCTACTAGGGTTGATAGCAGTTATCCTGTTGCTAAGGTGACAGGGAGTCTTGCATGGGGTTCCCTATATCTTGTTTCTCCTTCTAACAACAAACTTCTTATGATTACCCTCTCATTAGTCATATAATCTAATATCTCCATACTCTCACATCCTACCTCATAAACATCTCAGCCAAACCCCCAGGCCCCCCTTCTACAATTAGAAACTGCAAACCATTACATAAACCTATTGACTATATGGTATAAGATAACCAAACGCATTTATGATTATAGTGACAAAACTGTAAATGTAAAAATAGAAGCTAACTGATCTATGGCTGCACATTGGGTACATTGAGTGCTGTAATATTGATCTCCCCCTTAAAGGTGAGGTATTGGTAACCTATAGAGACATTATAGGACAATAGGGCAGAGGCTATAATACATCGGATCTATGCTGCAAGAGGGAAGTCACATAGACATCATGAAAACACAAGGGAGGAAAGTGCCCCAAACAAACCAAGATACTACAACAATAGAATCCATAGATAGCACCATAGATGATGTATCAGAGAAGGAGTTTGGAATATACATAACTAAAATGATCTGGGAATTAAAGAACAACTTAAGTAAGCAGTTACAGGCAAAAATCCATCACTCCAACAAAGAGATAAGAGAGCAAATACATGCAACCATCAATCACATCAACAAAGAGATAAGAGAGCAAATACAGGTAGCAACAGATTACTTCAAGAAAGAGAGAGAGATTCTGAAAAACAAACAAACAAACAGAAAGTTTTGAAGTGAAAGCAACAATAAGCCAAATAAAAAACACAATGGAGAGCATCAACAACAGACTAGATCACTTTGAAGACAGAACCTCAGAAAATAAAGAAAAAATATACAATCTTGGAAAAATGGCCTCACAGTGAAGATGGTAAAAAAAAAAAAAACCATGAACAGAATACTCAAGAATTATGAGATACCATCAAA
>NW_025999876.1:454993-457405 GCF_001458135.2 Marmota marmota marmota
TTTCCATCATACTTTATGTGACAGATCAGCTTAACTACACACATTCTGAACTTCTCTGATATTTCTTCCACTGTTTTGTCAATGGATTCTGTTGTTCTAGCATCTTTCTTTCTCTGGGGTACTTTGTTCCCTTGTTTTTTCATGTTGTTCATGTGGCTTCTCATACTGTGGATCTGAGGCAGCACAGTTTCTACCCTATAGACTTCTATTGTCCCCTAAAGTCTTCAGTATCTCACCTTTAAGAAGGAGATCAATATTAACAGCACCCAATGCAAACAATATATACCCTTAAACTTAATAGCTCTTACTAAACGTCAACAGTTTTGTCACAATAAACAGAAATGGTGTGATCAATTGTAGTTTAACATATAAATAGTATGTTTGCAAAAGGGTTTACACCTCTTTTGCAGAGAGATTCCATTTAGGAGACTGTGTGCATGTCATTAATAAGTTTCCTTTTTGATTCAAATCCTCCACTATTTGCTTTTCCTTGGGTTCACCCACTTTCCCAGCTGTCTCAGCCAAGCGTCCTGTACCTCTTGTTTCCTCAGGGTGTAGATGAGAGGGTTCAACAAGGGTGTGACCACAGTGTAGAAGAAGGTGAAAAACTTGCCATTCTTTGAAGCAAAGTTGCTCTTAGGGTCAGTGTACACCATGGCCACTGTCCCATAAAACATGAAGACCACGAGGAGGTGGGAGGAGCAGGTGGAAATGGCTTTCTTCCTTCCTTCCTCTGACTTCATGCTCCTCACAACCTGAGCTATGCAGCCATAGGAAGCCAGGATCAGCCCCATAGGGACCATGGTGAAGATGACAGCTGTGATGGTCATCTGCCACTCATTGGCAGTGGTGTCTCCACAGGCAAGGCGCATGAGGACAGGCACCTCACACAGAAAGCCATCCAGGAGGTGATGGGTGCAGAAGGGCAACTGGAAGGTGGTGGAAGATTGGAACAGAGACACTATTAGACCAGACAGCCAGGCTAGGAAAACCAGCTTCCAACAGAGTGGACGGTGCATGAGGACAGTGTAGCGCAGGGGCTGGCAGACAGCAATGTAGCGGTCAAAGGCCATCTCCACCAGCAGCATACCTTCTGTGGCTCCAACACAGAGGAACACACTCAGTTGGATTACACACCCTGTGTAGGTGATGCTCTTGTCTGGCCCCCACAGGTGGGACAACATCTGGGGCACAGAGGCAGTGGTTAAGCAGAGATCCAAGAAGGAAAGATTGCCAAGAAATAAGTACATGGGGGTGTGGAGATGGGGGTCCATGCAGGACAGCAGGACGATGCTGGAGTTGCTGAGGATGGTCACGGTGAACAAGAGGATCACAACCCAGAAGAGCATCCTTTCCAGCTGAGGCCACTCAGAGATCCTGAGCAGGACGAAGCCCACAGGGAAGCTCTGGTTGGTCCTCCCTGTGGTTTTTGGCATCAGGGCTCGAACATAATGGTAAGCAAGATTTTGTGTATAAAATTTGGAGAAAGACTCTACTGCCATTTATTTGGAGAGGATAATTGGATGCAATGACTTTCTTATAAATGTCTGTTTAAACCAAGGTGGTTTTGCAACACCTCTTGTAACTGTTCTGTAAAATCTGCAGCCCCTGCATTCCCAGATGAAAACCTTACATGGTCACCTTAGAATACTTACATGCTCCTTCCAGATTATACACTCAGCCATGTTTATACATGGAATTAAAAGTGGAAAAAGTTTAACTTTCATTTATCTATGTTTTCCTCCAAAAGAAGCAGATATTATTTAGCATCATTTGGTGATATTAATAGAAATGCATGGGCTATAGATTATCCCAGAACCAATAGTCCTGTTCCCCCAGTGTAATCTTCAGTACCGTTCTCTGAGTGATTGAAGCAGTACCTGAGCATAGAAGAGATACCAATGTTTAAGGAGTGTAAAGTGGGTTGGGCACCACTTCCTTGGCCTTAAGTAACTTAAATTAAAGAACCAAGCATAGCAACCCCATCACTGTTCTTACCTGATGAATGGCTACAACAACCATTGCCATAGAGGATTCTGTTCCAGAAGAAAGGGGGCGACAGGGTCCTTCCAGAAACAATACTGACATTCCCAGAACTGGTGAAACTGAAATCACTATAACTGCTGCTTGATTCTACCCTATATATGTTTATCATTGTAATCCTCAAAAACCAACTAGGAATAAAGTATAAATATCAAGAAATTACTATTCCTGAAAAATAGAGATAGACCAGGTGCAGGGACACATGCCTATAATCCCAGAGCTCAGGTCAGTGAGTCCCTGTCTCCAAACAAAAAACAAAAAAGGGCTGGGTATGTGGTTCAGTGGTTAAGTGCCCTTGGGTCCAATCCCCAGTACCAAAACAGAGAGAGAGAGAGAGAGAGAGAGAGAGAGAGAGAGAGAGAGAGATAT
>NW_025999876.1:458623-572031 GCF_001458135.2 Marmota marmota marmota
GTGTGTGTGTGTGTGTGTGTGTGTGTGTGCTGTAGCATGAAAAGTCTACAACACAAACATGATATTCTTGAGGTTGATAATTTGTGTGTTTTTAATATATTCTGCTCCACAGTTACACATAGCTTCAATCCCCTTCAAGTCTGAGACCTGTTATGCCTTCTGAGCCTTTTCTAGTTTTATTTATTCTATTTTCATATCTACTTTCTATCTCAGAAAGTCAGCAGCTTACCAGTTAGGAAGCAGATCAGCAACAGAGCTGGGCAAAGCAGGGTCCAGGTGACCTGCAGACCTACCTGTCTTGGGACTTTTCTCAGCCCTGAGTATCTCTGTATTTAAATACAAGGAGGGCACAGACAATAGCAGCTGGGAAGAAAAAGGGCAACAACTTTTTTTTTTCCATAAAGAAAAAAAGTGATTAGAAGAAACTGTCTCTAGGGCATCGTTCCTCACAGTAATTAGTGGGCAGTCCCAATATGTGGCAAAGTTGAAAGAACAAAAATAAAATAAAATGAATTAAATGTTTCCCTTGTCTTCAGTGAATAAATTCCCTACTCCTTTAACTGTTTCACTTGACTGTTTAAATTCATTGCCATGAACACTGATCAATTGGTTTAGTGATTATATGTTCTAAAGGTTGCAAGAGGGGATGGTTTATTACTCTTGACATCAAGTTCAATGAGTGCCTGATGCAACCCACCCTGCATTGGCTGTGAAGACAGAACAGAGACAGGAGAAAGACAAAAAAGGCCAAACAGCTCTGTTGCCTGTCTGACCTCAATTGCAAGTATTATTCCAAAACTAAAAACAGAGATATTGGACAATTCAAAGAAAAGTTACATCAGACAGAAACACATTGTAATATGAGGGTTGGGATGCTTAATGACAAAGTAGAAGATAAAGACAAAGAGGTTCATCCCAGACAACCTAAGCAGACAGTTAAATTTATTTTTAGATATCTTTTAAAGCCATTAAAATATATTGACTTCTTGATTTGTTTTGTAGCAATTTTGCTTTTACTCTATAGAGATGATAAGTGTTTTGTGTATTTATTTTGTATCCTATTAATTCTTGAATTTGTTTATTATTTCTAACAGTTTTGGGTGGAGTCCATCAATTATCCCAGGAATCATCCATAACATACCAGGTGTAGGAGGCACAAACTCATCTCAAAAAATATTCTGAATATAGACCTTGATGGCTTGGAATAAAAACATTCTTCTTTTAAGTGTAAGATACTTCAGTGTAGGAAACATCATAATCAAATGTAAAAAAATTGAAGGAAATGTGAGAAGAAAGTCAACAACAGCATGATTGTGGGAGACCAACCTTGCATGTGACTGAGTCACTTTCTGGCTGAGTGATTGAGGTGTTTGGCAGCAGCCATGCCAGACTGCCCTGCCCTTCCTGGGTTCCAAGGACATTGTCTTGCTACATCCCCATGGGTGGAGCTATGCTCACCTGTTCCTTTGTAATATAACCCCTTGCCCTATTTAGGATAGAGGGTTCCATGGAAATGCCTTTTTGTGTCCCCTTATCTTACTGTGCCCTTGGGTGTGGCCTACCAGGTGTCAGTCAACCTGCTGACAGTGGGCATCATGAAGCTAGACTCAGCCCTCTGAAACTTGACCCCTTGCCTCATTTGAATAGCTTCTTCTCAATAAAAGTGGTCAGAGCATGCTCTCTCTCTCTCTCTCTCTCTCTCTCTCTCTCTCTCTCTCTCCTTCTGAGGACCCTTAAAGTCAGAGGAGCTGTCACAGCGACCCCAATGAAAAAGGTATTTGTGTCTCTTGTGTGGTTATTTTGAACAGCCCAGTTAGCCCAGTTCCCCTGGAGTGACCCATGAGTGTTTTAGTCATGAACAAAACCCAGCAATTGGCATCCCTGGGTGGACAAAAAGATCTAAGTGCTTAAGCCCCTGGGGAAAAAGCCTCACATGATAGAAAATTACAATCAGAATTGATGATAAAAATAATTTTCTTTAAAGAAAAATGTAATATTAGGTGATGCTATTGTGAAATAGAACTCAAATATTATGTATGAGGTATCCAAGGAGAAATATAAAACAAAAATTGAAGCTAACATTGTAAGTCAGCAAACTTGGGATTTCAAATAAAACAGAAAAAAATAAAATTATGTCAAGAATAACTTAAATGTAGAAACTGCTGCAGATGTTTAATAATTTGAAAAAGACTACTTAAAATCTTGAGCAAAATAAGAAAAAATTCAAAATATTAAAAGAGAAATAATTAATTTGGAAGACAAAAAAATAAGAAAATATAATTAATAAATTTGAAAATATAAACGAATAGAAAGAGAAATTCAAACAAAAGTATTATTCAAAATTCTAAACCACATTGCTCGCCTCAGGATACACCGACAGGCCACAGTTTGTGTGCTCACATTAGAGTTCTTTGTAGTAAACCATGCCAAACTGAATGAAATTCTTACTGAATCTTGGTTTGGATTTCATTGAGATTTGGGACATTTAGAAGATGTCTATCACTCTTTGGTTTTGGATCCTGCCAGAGGTCCTGGGGCACAAGAACAGCTCCCCTAGGTACTATGGACCTCCTGCCACTGGTATTCTTGAGACAGGGTCTTGCTAAGTTGCTCAGGTCCATGCTTAGTTGCACAGATTTGCCATGAACTTGTGATCCTCCTGCCTCAGCCTCACACTGAAATTACAGGCATATGCCAACCTGCCCAGCCTTTCCCCCATTTTCAAGTGGAACAGTCTCAGGAACAAGCAGGTAAAGGATGCTGTGGGGACAGAAATGCAATGACAGTAGTTCTCAGGGAAATTATAAAGCTGCCTGTCAGAATTTGCCTAACTTTACTGTTAAGATTTATGATTAGATGAAGGTCTTCAAATCTGGGCTTTACAAGTTACACTGCCTACCCTGGTATCACTTAATTAAGACCCATGAAAGTTTTAATATAATAATTTTGTGACTTACACTATTATTTCTATCCATCCCTGAGCACAGGCCTCCCACCTCCACAGAGGCCATCATGACTAGGAGGAGCAGGCCCCCAACTCACTTGCCCCACTCTGGAGAGTGCTTGATGAATGTTGTGCTCATGAGGAGTCTGCGACTGGCTCTGGACTGAATGATGCTGCTGGCCTCTCTGAGGTCCTGAGGGATGGGAAAAAAAACAATTCCAATAGTCCAGGGACAGTCCAAGGCCAATAAGGACAGGATTGCATGGCAGGTCATAGTGCTCCTCTCCCTCCATGGCCTGCAGGGAGGTGAGCACTATGACTCCCGGACCCCTCTGGGGCTCCAAGAAGCAGATTCCTCTTATTTATTATTCTTAACTTTCTTTCCTGATTTCTTAATAATTCCTTCTTATAAATATAAAAACAGAGGAGTCCTTTTTATCTGGGATCCCTCACTTGTGGAACACTGCTGATGGATTGAAGAGAAGGTGTCCATCCACATCATTTTTTCTCCATTAAACTTTTTTCTAGGCATCTGACTTAGTATTCTTTTATAATTCTTTTTGTACTTTCTTCCTAGACATAGGGAAGGTTATACTAGAAATGATAGTTAACCTGTGAAAGCTAGACCAATCACCAGTACACCTGAGATTGTTCTTATTTAAGAAACTACATTGTTCTGATGACCAACACCAGGTCCTGCTCACTATGTCTCACATGAAATGTCCATAAAGGAGTGGAGGCTGCTGGCCTTGGCCCAGGGTCTGCTGAAGATCATGAATGAGACAAGGAGATGATGCTCACGGGTCATTCTGTGACAGTCCTTCATTAGGCTTCCCTCTGTGGCTCATCATAATCAGTGTTCCTTCCCTGTGCTGGGCTGTGGGCCTTAGTTTGGTCTGTACCAATACAAGTACAAAAGGTTAAAGATTCCTTTGTAACTTTTGAATTTTCAGGAATGTAGGATCACCCTTTAGCTATACAATACTGACCAAGTCAAATACTGAATCCTGTCTTGGACATTTCCCTTCTTTTCATTGTCCATGGGACTCAAAGTCAAATAAGGTGTATAGACATAATAAGTAATGTTGTCTCTACTGCAGATGAAGTCACTTACATTGTACTCTTTTCCTAGCCTCAGAGCCCCCTGGGACCATACAGTAATATGCCTGCTTATTGGGTCTTTCAATCTCACAGACCTAGTGGCCTAAAGACCAAGGTGGCCATCATTCCTATGGCTATAGATACAGGGTCTTTGTTCTCTCTTTTTCTGGATCAACACAGATTTATTTTCTTGCTTATTTTTCCTTTAGGACAGGCACAAGGTGGGGGATGAGTAGTTAAAGACAATATGGAAAATGGCAGCACAATGTGGGGTCAAATGCATGGAGTTCTGCATTCAAGGCATACGTTAAGAGCATCTGAGTGGCAAACCATCCCCCATGCTAGGCATGTGAGCGGCAAACCTCTTAACCCATAGGCACAGACCTGGGCATGAGGCCCTGTGTTGCACTCCCTGTTCTTACTCCAAGGCCCGCTCCTCAATTGGTCACTGCAATGACAGTTGGCCAAAAATTGTAATGGTGGCGGCATGTAATCTGCTTGGCTAGTGCCTGAGTATATATACATGGTAACTGCAAATAAAATCAGACCCGCTTCCTGCTTGGTCTCTGGAGGTCTTCAATAGTGACTCCACAGCCACATTCTCCTCTACCCTGTTCTGTGGACCTCCTCACTGGAGAAGAGAGCGACCACAAAGTACAAGAAAAGAAGATTACATAATAATTGCTTTGATCAGAATATAGACTAACATTCTCAATAAAACCTAGCAAAAAGTCCAGCAACACATCAGATGGATTATAGACCACATTCATGTGTACTTTCTCCCAGGATGCAAAGAAGCCCCTATAGAAGATCACTATCAAATCCCACATTGTGTTAAAAGAGAAAAGGGAAAAACATCTATCAGTGGACATGGATTTTTTAAATGCTGGTGTATATATATAATGGACTCTTATCCATTGACTTAAAGAAATGAAATAGTGGTAAATGCTAAAATGTGGACTAATTTTGAAAACACCAGGCAGAGTTAAGACATAAAAGCAACACATATTGAATTATTCTAGTCAAACAAAAAGTCTAGGACATATAAATTAAAAACTGGAGATTATACACAGTGGTTTCCAGTGACTGTAATTAATGATAAGCAGATATAGTGTGTGTAATATATTAGATGGTTCATTTGAAGAAATAGAAATATTTGGTAACAAGATATAGTTGGATGTTGTGCAATTTTGAAATATAGTATATAACACTGAATTGATAACCATGGACTCTTACCAATGTTAACTTTATGTTATGTGGATTTCATCTCAAGGATAAGAAATGATGCTGCTGACCTGGAGATACTGTTAGAGGTTTCCCATTTACAGGTGGGTGGGTGAGAGAGAGTTGCCTACCACCCTTAATGTTAACTGATCCCTTGTAAACACCCCTCACTCACACTGAGGTAAAGGAAGGCAGAGACTAAAACTCACAGTGAGCACCATCAGTCTCTCCTCAGTGTTACTTGATTTTCAATAATGACTTAGGGCTTTGCTCAGCAGAGGAGTTCCACTGTGATATCCACTGCCCACTCTGGCACATGGCCAGGTCCTCTCTCTTGGGCTCTGGAGGTGCTGCTGCCTGGTGATGTACTCAGGCCTCTTGCTGTCTCAGCAGGCTGAGATCTGGGCTCCCAGGGGCCCTGCTCCCACTGGCCAGGCACCAGGTTCACATAAAGCAGAGATGACTGAGCTCCCCAAATCCCACATGGTACAGAGCTGGCTGGACTGACCCATCTAGCTGCAGACACAGTGGATGGGAGATGCCAAGGAGAGACAGAGTTCTGCTCCCAGGTCGAAAACAGGCGAAACTCAGGAGTGAGTACTTGGCAATTAGAGTCCAAACTCATTTGAGCCTCATTTTGATGCTGCTCAGCAAATTTCCATCTCATTCATATTGTGAGGTATCCCAGGAAATGCTTGGTTAATTGTGCAAGAATAACAGGCACAGAGAAGTCTTGTAAACAGTGTAGTATTTGCTGTACTTTCTACTGCTATATCTATAGAATATAGAATGTAAGCTGTCCCCACTTACAGAGGGAAGCACTTGGAGCAGTCTCTCTACATACATCTGGCATTAAACATTTGCTAACATTTCCTTGTACTTATTTTTTGAACCCTCAAAATATCTGGTCCTTGTTTTTTTCTTTTTTTTATGTCCCCAACTTTTGAGTTTTCCAAGGGAATTTCAATAAGAATTTTTCACCCATTAAAGGAGAATGTAGTTCTGAACACTCTAAAAATATGGAGGTCAAACTACAAAAATTAAAGCCTATTTGTTATTTCTCAAAATATAGGTTCATAAAGTAATAATGTTTTGGAGATCTTCAGAAAACTCTGAGGACCTATGAAAGTTAGGAGGTGATTCATACATTTACTCTATCACATATATAGTCTGAAGTTTTCTAGGAGACTCACCCATGAGAAAATTAAGTTAAATTTAGAGAAGTTTTCAAGTTGTAGTTAAACCACATAAGCAAAGAAGGACATCAAATAAGTTGATATAATGCAAAATACTTACTAGAGAAATTACTAAATTCTGTTGCAAAAACAAAAACAGTAAATGGTTTAGTATAAAAAAAGTGAAACAAAGAAAATGTCTCAAGTGGTTCTATGTCAGCTTCCAAATCCTAACAGATAGTTGATTTTCCAACTAATATTTGTCACAAATGCCTGGAGTTGGTCAGCAATCACCCATGAAGTACCCAGAAGTTAGCATAGAAGGGGGAAAGCTGCTGGTTTTTTAACATGGAATTATCACATCACCTATCACATTCTCAATTTGTCATATAGATTTACACCTTAGGTATTGTGTTATTATATTTGTCCTCTAATGGTAATCAATTTATTTTAAAATACCAATATTTTTTCTCTTTTCAAATCCTCAAGTTCTGAAATACCTGTCACCATATTTATGTCCTTAGTAATATTGGTTGGGCGAGTACTGCTTTAAAGACATCTCGATTTGCAAGTGCACTTGACCTCACACCACCCTTCACTGTGTGTGCTACAGCAGTGCAGAAGGGGCAGAGCCTGCTTGAGAGCCCTTCACCTGTAAATCAGGGGCATAAAGAAAGCCAGTCTCAGAAGTGAGTGGTCTGAACAATGAACCAGGTGATAGGTTATTAACCATTGCACAGGAAGTCATGCACTGCTACTGAAAGGTAAAATGATGGATAATACAAGATCCCAAATCAAGGAATTTGCACCAGTGACTTGGGATGATGAATATATATTGATGGGCTGAAAGGTTTTATACCATGGTGATTTCTAACACTCAACAAAATTGGAAAAAAAAAATAGAGATTATGAAGGTTTCAGAGGAAAGATTCCAGTGGAGTTTCCTTTAAAGCCCAATATCAACTAAAGGGAAAAGGAAATTAATACATCACAGTAAAAAAAAGTCAGCAGTGAACAAGAGGGTCCCTCAGGCTGAATGTCAGGTGTGTTTCAGGAGGAACATATTGCAGGTAGACTGACCCATTGAACTTCACACTCAACACCAAATTAACAGCAACCTACCTGAGTCTGACCACTCACCTATTGCCCTGGAAGACACACAGACTTCCAGAGGAGCTCAGGCAGGATGAGAAGGAAGGTCTTTTTTCTAAGAGCATGTATGGCTAACCTGGCAAGGGGCTGAGGAGGACCCCGGTTTGCAGAGGGCTGAAAAGATGAAGATGCAGGTGACTAAGGAGTGAACTGGTCTGAACTGCTGCAGAAGTGTTGAAACTATGAGCAAAACCTTCCTTTTAGGGTTTACAGCCATTTTCAGTTTGTGGGATTATGATGTGGATAAGAAATCAATATAATAGAAGGTGTCACCAAGACTAAGGCAAATTATGTGTTGGACAAAAGAAGCTTCAACTTCATGGTGCTGAACATGAAATAAAAATAGAACAAAGTAAAAGTAGAAGTTTAAGTCAATGCCAGCTGGGCTGGAGCCTAGAAGTTGAAAAGTCCTTATGCTGCTCAGTTGGAGAGGAAAGAGCCTCAGTGGGGGCTGGGACTGGTCTGGCTGAGGTCCTGTGGCCATAACACAGCACCATGCATGTCCTGGGGAGCAGCAGTGAGAGTGGGAGACTGCAGGCAAGTCCAAGTGCAGTCAGGTCACCTCAGTTTTCACAACACTGGACCTGTGAGCCAGGGTGGGAAAGTGAATTCTTGAGACTCTCTCCAAAAGAGCCCAATTTTTTCGTGTTCATGGAGATATATTCTCCACCATTATGAATAGTTTCCTATATATTAAAAAAAAGTAGAAAGTAATTATTATTTGCATTATTAAGGGTGAATACAATGGCACAATAATGTGAAAATTATATTTGTGGAATAAATTAAAGGTAAATAAATCTGAGAATATAAAAGAATGCACTGTCAGGCAGATGGTCATGCAGGAGAAGAGGGGAAAACCCCTGGAAATGCTCCACATGGGTGTCTCATTAGGTTAGGGAAGTCTGATGGGGAGCTTAGGACAAGGCCTGTAGGTCACACCCAGACGCTGTTCTTTTTTTTTTTTTTTCTTCCTCTCTCTTCTCTTTTTATCTTCCCAATCAGAATTTCCAGCAAATGGCCAATGTCACCATGGTAACTGAATTTCTCCTCTTGGGCTCTCCTGATGGCTGGGATCTGAGTTTCCTCTATTTCACAGTATTCCCAATGACCTACCTGGGCACCTTGTTAGGAAACCTTCTCATCATCACTGTCACCACTGCTGACCAGAACCTGCACACACCCATGTACTTCTTCCTCAGGAACCTGTCCATCTTGGACATGTGCTACATTTCCATCACTGTCCCCAATGCCTGTGTCAACTGTCTCACTGGCAACAGGGTCATTTCAGTGGCTGGCTGTGCAACCCAGATCTTCTTGGTCATTTTCTGTGCATGTGTTGAATTTCTGTTTCTCACCATCATGGCCTGGGACCGCTATGTGGCCATCTGCCAGCCCCTCCAGTACCCCCTCATCATGAACCCTCAGATTTGTGTCCGCATGACCCTGGCTTCCCTGCTCAGTGGTCTGCTGTATGCAGGTGTGCACACTGGGAACACATTCCGTCTGTCCTTCTGCCAGTCAAACGTGGTCCACCAGTTCTTCTGTGACATCCCCTCTCTGCTGAGGCTCTCCTGCTCTGACACCACCAGCAACAAGGTCCTCCTTCTTGTCTCTGCTGTGGAAGTTGGTGGGGGATCCTTTGGTATAATAATCATGTCATATTTTCGCATATTTTCTGCTGTGCTGAAATTTCCCACCAGAGCCCCAGGGAAGGCCTTCTCCACCTGCACCCCTCACATCCTCGTGTTTTCCCTATTCCTCAGTTCTGGCTCAGGTGTGTACCTGAGGTCCTCAGCAACCTCTGACACACTCCAGGACATGGTTCTCTCTGCCTTCTATACAATGGTTCCTCCCTTCCTGAATCCTCTCATCTACAGTCTCAGGAACAAACAGGTCAAGGACGCTGTGGGGAGAGTAATGGGACACAGTTGTTCTCGGGGAAATGATAAAGATGTGCTATCCTAATATCACTGAGTGGAGTTCAATGAGATTAAGGGATCTCCTATGTGGGCTTTACAGGTTACACTGCCTACCCTAAAGTCAACTTATTATAAGCTACGTTATTTCATAAATTCATTTTTTATGATTTAACATATCATTTCCATGGATCCTTCATGAAATGTGTAATTTTATTAATGCATTTAAAATATAAACATAATTCACTGTGTTTTCTGAAATCATTTGTAAATATATACATTAAAGTTTCATTATATATAAACAGTACCTGTTTCAGTTGCTGTCACAGAGGAAAGCTTTACAAATAAAACATGGAGATAACACATAGTCAAATAGTCTGCTCTTGCAGAGAGAAATGGAAAGCATATTTTAAGCACTGTGATAAATAATTGTGTCAGTTTAATATGAAAATAAACAAAAGTTAAATCCTAAAGAACATTTTACCAAATACTTAGAGATCATCACAATAATATTTCTCTCCATCTGGAATATGAAAAAGGAAACCACTCTTTGTCCGTGAAGTAAACAGAGAGTGATGGTTACCACCCGCTTTGTCCCACAGTCAAATATGTCCTCTGGGGAAGAGCACCTGCCTTCCTCGGGAACATCGGCTGCCAGGATTTTAGTATGTCCACGAGTGACCCAATGTCAGGGAGCTAATTTGGGGGTTGAGTTGAGGTCAGCCTTCTGATCATTCCTCCCCCAATGTTTACTTCTGTAATGTCTATGGGGATGTGTTCTGCCTGAAATGACCAAAGATGGAATGTAAGTGTCTGACCAAAGAGTGTGTCTTCCATCGACTCCAAAATTCTTCCCAGTTTCCTGGAATTTGGAAAGCAACCCTGTCTCTGTCTTGTGGCTGTCTTTATGTTGTTTCTGCTGTTGTTTTCAGCAGGGTTGAACCCACAGGCCCAGCCCCAGCCCTTTTTCTGTTTAATCACAGAAAACAGGGTCTGGCTAAGTTGTTCAGGTACATTCTAAGTTGCTGAGGCTGGCTTAGAACCTAAGATTCTCATTCCTCAGAGTCCTGAGCCACTGGGATTGCAGGTGTACACCCCTGAGCCCACTTATGGCAACACATCATCTCACACAGATATTCCTCTCCAAACATTTTAGTGTCCTCCCTGGCATATGTTTTGCTAATCATTAATTATAACTGACATAGGCTCAATGTCAAGTTACCTAGGAATGCTTATATAACAAAATGAGAAAAATTGTTTATGCAATATCACAATCAATATATTAAATTCCAAATTTTAAAAAACAATTTTGTTCACCACTACACTATTAGGATAAAAGTGGATAAAAGCATAAGTGTATTTATTACCAAGGAAAATAAAAAATCTTCAATATGTGTGATTAATTATCTAAGGCATTACTTAAAGTCTGCCAACAAGGGAATACTTGAAATAGGGACCAGTGAAATGCCCACCACTGGCTGATGCAGGTAATCTTGATCTGCTGTAACATATCCAACCAGAACACAAGCTCCACCCACACACTGTGTCCCAGAGCTTCTGGTTCTCACTGCTCCAATGTTCTCTTCTAGAACAGAAGGACCTCCAGGGAACCCAAGATGAATTCTGCCAACTCCATCTTTACATGCATTTTCTCAGCAACAAATCTAACTGAATCGCAACCACCAGTCCTATTGAGTGGTGTCCATTTGATACACACCTTTGGGCATTTAATTATGTTTTATATTGAAAGGCTGATGGTAAAGGAGATGAAAAAAGGAAATATTGATATAAGGATTCCATGATATCTCACATCTTATATCAAATAATGCAAAACACTCTAAGTGTGTGGATGTGGTACGGAAATTCTGCAGAATTTGGCAAAAGCATTTACTTTGGATACAAGTTGTGAATCCAGGAAACAATTTTTTTATAGTAATATTAATTATGTCAAAGATATATTTTTGTAAGCCATGTTTTCTGAAATATCAGATCTCCCCTTATAAGGACACTATATTTAGGAGTCCTTGGTAGAGCCTTTTCTTGTGTTTCTGTTTGTCAGTGCTTTATAGAATCAAAACTATGGAAGACAAAGACTTAGCACAGGCAATAGTTAGAAATCTTTTGAGAGTTTAGCTACCAAAAAGACATAGTGACTTAATTTAAAGAGTGTTTTAAGGTAGTATCCAAGACTGAGAATATTTTGCCAAAAGCAATAGACTTTTCCAAGTTTTATAAAGGCTTTATAATGTTTATATCAATACTATAGACATATAGCATTTTGAGGAAGAATTTGTTTATATTAATAAAGTTAGATACCAGATTTGATCAGAATTTTAAAGTGGTCATTTAAAAACTAATGCCAAGGAAGGTGTAGTTGTAAAGAGATGGCAGTCCCTTACAGATGGTTAATATTTCACAAGGAGACTAGGAAAGAAACTGAAGGAATGTAAGGAATTTGCAAGACCACACACCTTGCAGACTCAAAGATATATAAGGGAAAATTCCCTTGAGAAGTGTCTTAGGGGCACCCTGCTTGCACAGGGGGCCCAGGAAATTATCTTTCCATGCTCAGCAAGGAAAATATCAGAGACCACCTTGGTAGTAATTTCAGGGACCCAACAATGGTGTGATCTGGCAGCAGGCTTTATCATCATTTGTGTGGTGCTTGCTCTGCAGGAATGCAGGGTGCTCAAGGTAAAATGTTCTGGAGGCTTCCACCATCATTTCAAAAGAGTGTCTGAGAAGCCAGGCAAACTATAACAGGGCATGAGGTCCTACAGGCTGCCCCTAACAGGGTAATAAGTGAAGTTGTGAAGGTGAAGCCAAAGTTGGAATAATACCCAGAAATTAACAGATGCAGTACAAAGAACTCTCAGCCAAGAAAAACTGCTATCTGAAAAGATGGTCAAAGCCAAAGAGAGCCCTTGGGCTCTGCAACTGGGAATTTTAAAAAGGCAGGAATTTTCAAGTGAAAAGCCAGCCTCTACCTGAGAGCAAAGCCTGTCCAAGGAAGGGGGCACAACCTTGGAAAGATCTGCAGAGCACCCCTAGGCCAATACCCACCCTGCTGATTTTTTATCTACAAATAACAGGAGAGATCTGCTGTGCCAGGTTTCTGATTCAGTCAGGCTAGGTGGGAACCCATAGCAACCCCCTAGCAGCCACCAATCAGCATGAGACAGGGAAATACCTGGGATGCCAGATGACCCCCAGTAGTTTATGGTGGGGTGTTGGGAAACCATGTAGTTCAGCACATACTCTGGGCTTGGGGCCTCTCAGTGTCACCAGTTGCTGTGTGCACAAGCTAGCTTGCAATAAACACCTCTTCGCTGCTTACATCGATCTTGGTCTCTGGTGGTTTTTTGGGGGTCCCGAATTCGAGCATAACATAAGCCCTTTGAATTTGCCTTCAGTTTCAGGTGAGATTGTGGACTTGGAATTTGGAGCAGCACTGTAATTGACCCTTGGAGATGGACTAAGTTGATTTTGTGTTGTGAAATGGACATGAGATTAAAGGACCAGCAGTGAATGTTATGGGTGGAATGTGAGGGTGTTTCACAAATGTTCCGGAGTTGAGGCAGGAAATTTCAAAGGTCAAATAATGGGTGGTGAGAGCTACAAGCTATTTAGTCTATTCTGGTTTGCATAATGTGACTGTGTAGTAGCTTCAGATATGTGGGAACATTGCTGGAGGAGATAGGACACTGGGGTTAGCCCTGGAACTATTCATCTTCCTGCATCACCTTTCCCTTTCCCTGTCTTTACTTCCATGAAGCCATAAATTGAGCAGCTTCCATCTGCTGTGTCCTTCCCCAACATGCCCTCACCATGGGCACAAAGCCATGGAATTGGCCAATTATGGAATAAAACTCTGAACCCATGAGCTGAAATATGCTTTGGCTCATCATACGTGGTATTTGTTTATTGTGGGTTTTTTTTCTTTGTTTTTTTTTTTATGAAGGCATTTTGGTCACCACAATGCAAAGCTGATTGACACAATTATTCAACATCATCATAGAAAATGCAGAATGTGAATCAGAAATATCAAGGATAGCAAAACATATGAGAACCAATAAATCAGTCACATTATGTTAAGAGAAAGAAGAAGGATATGTCCACAAATGGATATGCTGATTAAAATATTTCTGCCATATACATATAATAATGTTACCACTGTTGACCAGTGATGAGTTCTTGCTTCCCCAATGTTGAAGAATAACACCAGAGAAGCACGCCGAGGCAAGGTCAGAGTGGAAAGTAGAAGTTTATTAAAGGACAGCAGAAAAAACTTATCCCAGAGGAAGAAGGGGACCCAAGAGATGGAATAGGTTGAAGGGCGAATGTGTTCCACTTTTTATAGTTTTCAGTGATGGAGTGTAGGTGGAAAGGCCCCAGGTGGGCCAAAGAAGTAATCTGAGCAGGAAGGACTTCTGAGTCAGCATCTTCAAGTTTGCTGGGGGCTGTTCATTAACACTTCTTTGGGATGGGCTCTTGTCCTGGGCTTTTCCAGGACTTCATTAACATTCCAAGAGTTGTTCAACTTTTCCCAGAATTCATTCTCAACATACCTCCATTTTAGATCTTACTCGATATTAGACCTGATTTACCTAACTACATTGACTACCTAACTTTAAACCTGGCTTCATTCCCCCCTCTAATTTTGGGAACTCCTTACTGCTGTAAGGAAAGGGGGTGAAGATCGTTCTGGCTTCTCCAGGCTGAAAGGGGACGGTGTTGGGCAAGCAGTTTGGAGTCCCCTTTTAAAAATCGGGTCTATCGAGTGGTCCATGATAGAAGTCCAATTGAGAAGTAATAGGCTGGAAGGCCATTTGAGTGATGGGTGGTCTATAAGAGAAACAAGAATTCATTAGTACTGGAACCATATTGATGCAGCAATAAATGCCACAGCACAGGAATATGCCAATGAGTATGATGACAAAGACAGAGACTAACAATGTCTTCCACCAGGAAGTATCAGAGAACCAGGAGACCCATGACAAGGTTGGTGAGAACATGGCTTCTATCTGAGCATGTAAATCTTTAAGGATATTTGTCACATTGCCAGAATTGTCAAGGATGTAAACACAACATTCAGTTTTAATAATGGCACCAGTACCACCTTGAGCTGCAGTGAGGACATCTAAAGCCATCCGGTTTTGTAAGATGGCCTTCCTCATAAGTGTTATTTCAGTATTAAGGAGAGAGATACTCTCCTCAACATCATGGAGGGCAGTTTGAGTATAATTGTTTAAAGTCTCTACATGCCACATTACATCTTCTAAACCAATTTGTGGGATAAACAGAGAAGCTAGATAATCATACCAATGAAACACAGATCATCCCCATCTGTGTTTGAGATTGGGGAGGTTTACTGGCTGTGTTATATTTGGGGTTCATCTCCCCTGCATTCAGGGGTACCCAATAGTACATCTTCCTATCCAGCCTGGGGGAAGCCAGGGCCATAGGTTAGTTCCAGATATCCACTGAGTCCCATTGGGTGCTGGCCAAATAGTTTTAGGTCTAGAGAGCCAATTTGTTCCAAACCAATCATTGGCTTGTAAAACTATAATTTGTTGGCATTGTGACTCTGGGGTCCATCCTAATTCTCGAGTAGCATTAGGCCATGTGTCATAGGTATGGTTTTGTCGTTCCCAATAGATTGTGGCTTTTTAGTTTAAATGCCCAATAGTGGGAGTGAGCCATAAATCTCCATCCCAAATCTGACAGATAATTTATATCTGTGACATATTGATGGTGCAGGTTGTGGAAGGAGAGAATTAGATGGGCCTATATTGGATTTAACAGTGGTGGAAGTCTGAAGGTTGGTCTGATTTAAAATGAAAATCTTTCCATGACCAGGTTGTGATAAAGTTTCATTTATAGGCCATAAATTAACATCTGCACGAGAGGCATTTAATAAATAGGGTCTTTCTTTCTTTTGTTGTAACATTAAGGATTGTAAATTTATCCAGTCATTTCCTTGTAAGGGAGATACCCACCAAGGTAGTCCAGAAGTGCTGGAAATGGGTAATAGTCCACATATCCAGCAATTATCTTTCTGTAACCTAGTGGCATATTGTTGAGCCCACATTAGAAAAGAGTTAGCCTCAGTTGATCTATTTATGGTAGCAAAGAAAGAGAGAAGGAAAAGTTTACAGATCACCATTTTCTCTGCAGAAGAGATATCTTAGGTTCTCTACTGGAGTGCAGGAGTATTGTTCCTCAGTTTCTTGGGAAGAAGAAGTCTCTTTGGGTATTGGCTCAGAGTGGCAGGCTTTGATCTGAGAGTGGTGGATCCAATTCTCCTGTCAAAGCACATTTACTGCAGAAGGGGTGGATAAGATTACAGAAAAAGGTTCTTTCCAAATAGGGTCTAGGTTTGGAGAGTTTGAAGGTATGGTCTTAATCATAACTAGATCTCCAGGCTCATATAGAGGTGGAAAAGTAACTGGCTCAGATATAGGATATTTGTGAGTTTCAGATTGAAATTTGGTCAACTTTGTGATATGAATCACTAGATCTGCAGTTTCTTGGTCTTTAAGGATATCATTTCTTAGGAATGGTCTCCTGTGTAAGAGCTCAAATGGGCTGAACCCTAATGTTTTGGGGGTGTTCCAGATTCTGAGCAATGCTAAAGGAAGCCATGGGTAGTGGGTTTCTTGAGTGAGTTTCCTTAGATGTCTTTTTAAAATATCATTAGTTTTTTCTACCTTTCCTTAGCATTGAGGTCTCCATGCACAATGGAGATGATATTTGATGCCTAAGGCTTTGGCTATCCCCTGAATGACAGCTGCCTTAAAGGCTGCTCCATTGTCACTCTGCAAACTTCAAGGCAACCCAAATCATCGGATTATTTCCTGTAATAATGCCTTGACTACCTCTCCTGCTTGTTCAGTTTGGGAGGGGTAGGCTTCAGTCCATCCAGTAAAAGTGTCTATCATAACTAATAAATATTGAAATCCATTACTCTTAGGCATATGGGTAAAATCAAGTTGCCAGTCTTCCCCAGGGAACTGTCCCTTCCTTTGTAATCCTGGGGGCTTTTTGGCAGAATTAAGTGGATTATTTCTTTGGCATGTGTCACAGGCTTTGACTATTTGGTGGATAGTCTTTGAAAGATCCTTTCCTTCAAATATCTCTCGGGTTGATTTGAGAGTATTTTCTTCTCCTAGGTGGAAAGATTGATGTAAGGTATGTAAAATCTTCCACTGGGAATTAGCAGGTAAATAAAGTTTGTCATCTTCCATTTGAATCCACCCAGAGGGTAAAAGAATACCTCCTTTGGATAGTGCCTTTTTAGTTTCCTCCTGGGTGTACTGAGGTCTTATCTCTGGGGGAGGGCCTGTCCATATCAAAGGGGCTAATGTAGTTATCTGTGAATTTCCCTTAGCAGCCTCTTTGGCTTGTTGGTCTGCTAGTCTGTTCCCATCTGCTATCTCATCTATCCCTTTCTGATGTCCTTGGCAATGAATTACTGCTACCTCTTTGGGTAAATGGACAGCCTCTAGCATTCTTAAGATTTGCTCATAGTTCTTAAATAGACGTTCCCCCAGTCATTTGAAATCCTCTTTCCTTCCAAATTGCTGCATGTGCATGCAGGATTAGGTAGGCATATTTAGAGTCAGTATAAATATTAATTCTCTGTTGTTTCCCTATTTCCAATGCTCTTGTTAGGGCTATCAATTCAACTAGTTGTGAGCCTGTGCCTAGGGGCAAAGATTGTGCCTCTATGGTGTCATGTAAGGTCACCACAGCATATCCAGCTTTGCATTCTCCATATTCCATAAAGGAACTCCCATCTGTGAACATGGTGAGGTCTGGATTGGATAGAGGAAGGTTTTGAAGATTCTTTTGAGCTGAGTAATTTATAGCTAGGACTTGTTGGCAGTTATGTTCAGGATTTCTCTGGGAGGAAGGTAGCTGGGTTTAAATTAGAACAAGTCCTTATTTGAGTTATAGGTCCTTCTAAAAGTAGGGTTTGATATTTTAGAAGGTGATTGATTATCTGAGAGCCATAGTTCACCTTTTGTATTTAAAATTCCTGAGAGATCATGGGAGGTGTAGACTATAAAGTCTCTTCCCAGGGTGATTTTAATTGCCTCAGGGACTATCAAGGCCACAGCTGCTACTACCCTCAAACAATGAGGCCATTCTTGAGACACTAGATCAAGCTCCTTACTGAGATAGATAAGCTACTGGCTGTTAAACTGGTCCTTTCTTTTGTGTGACCACTCCTAGGGCTATTCCTCCTCTTTCAGTAACAAATAGGTTGAATTTTTGTTCAGTGGGTATGCTGAGGGCAGGGGCTTGGAGTAAGGCCCCTTTCAATGCCTTAAAGGCTTTAATTTGTTCTGGTTCCCATATGAGGGAAGTCATTCCTTGGCATAGTGTCTCTTTGAGGAGGCTATAGAGAGGTTTAGCTATTTCCCCATATCCAGGGATCCAAAGCCTACAGTATCCAGTTATCCCTAGGAAGCCTCTAAGTTGTCTTATGATTTGAGGTAGAGGATATTGTCCTATTCTTTCTGGTCTTAGCTTGCAAGTTCCTTGAGACAGCTGTAATCCTAAATATTGAACTTATTCTTAGCATAATTGAGCTTTTTTCTTTGAAACTTTATAACCCTTATCAGCTAAGAAGTTTAAAAGCTCTTTAGTAGCCTTTTGACATTCCTTTTCAGTAGTGGCACACAAAAGTATGTCATCTACATATTGTAGGACAGTCAGAGATGTCTTATCTCTGAACTCTGTTAAATCCTTAGCTAGGGTTTGGCCAAACAAATGAGGACTGTCTCTAAAACCTTGGAGTAATACAGTCCAAGTTAGTTGAGATCCACTATCTGGTTCTTCAAAGGCAAACAGATATTGTGATTGGGAGTCTAAGGGTATACAAAAAAAGGCATCCTTTAAATCTAACACTGTAAACCAAGCAGCGGCTGCTGGAATCTCAGATAACAGAGTGTATGGATTAGGAACCATAGGGTGGAGAGGAACAACTGCTTCATTAATTATTCTCAGGTCCTGAACTAGTCACCATTCCCCATTGGGTTTTTGAATTCCTAAAATGCGTGTGTTACATGGGCTATTGCAGGGCACTAAAAGTTTCTGTCTTTTGAGGTTCTGAATGATCTTCAATAAGCCCTTTTTTGCCTCTGGGCATAGGGAATATTGTCTCTGATGTGGAAAGACAGAAGGGTCCTTTAAGACTATTTTGATTGGAACTGCAATTTTTGCCCTTCCAATTTTGCCTTCAGTAGCCCACACTTCAGGGTTTATATCACATTCTAATAAAGGCAAACATAACGGTCCTCTCAGTCCTAAATTCATTGTAATGGATGTCTGAAGTTTTGAAAGTAAGTCCCTTCCCAATAAAGGGGTAGGACATTCTGGGATTATCAGAAATGCATGAGAAAACATCACCCCGTCCCACTCACAACTCAGTGGGGGAGTAAACCTTCTGGTAATAGGCCATCCATGCACCCCTTGTAAGGTTACAGTATTAGAGGAAAGGGGTCCGGGATAAGAGTTGAGCACAGAATAACTGGTGCCAGTATCTAAGATGAAGTTGACCTTTCGGCTCCCTACGGAGAAGCATGCCCGGGGCTCACATGCGGTGATAGGAGTTATGGGAGCCAGAATAGAGCCGGGCCCCATCAGGCCTGTGTGGAGGAGTCTGGCTTCAAGGGCCTATGCCTCTGAGGACAGTCACTCTTCCAGTGATTTCCTTGACATTTAGGGCAGGGCCTTTGAGGTGGATGCTTGACTTTTGGACAATCCTGTTTGAAATGTCCTTCTTCTCCTCAATGAAAACAAGTCCCTTTTGTGGGTTGAGGAGCATTTCATCTTCCTCCTTCACCCTGGGAGCTTACTCCTCTAAGAGCTTCAGTTCTTTTTCTGTCTCTGAGCTCTTTCTCCTTTTTCCCCTCTATATCTCTATTATAAAAAACCGAAGTAGCAAGTCGGAAGATGTTATCTAAAGATTGATCAGGGCCATATGCCAATTTTTGTAACTTCCTCCGGATGTCTGGGGCTGACTGAGTGATAAATTTGTCCTTTAAAAGTAATTGGCCCTCTGTGGATTCAGGATCCACAGTGGTGTGTTTTCTCATTGCCTCTCTGAGTTTCTCCATGAAAATAGCAGGGCTTTCTTGGGGTCTTGCTGGGAGCCATTAGCCAAGTAGGTATGACAATTTCCTTGCCAGCGTACCCCATGTTGCTTAGTGGAAGGACTCGTGGAAATAGGACATTTTGCAGTGACATTGAATGTAGGTGACCTTGCTCAAGGACCAGGGCGGATTAGGGTGTTCCTGGTTTAGGATAATTGGGTTTAGGGCATTCCAGTTTAGGGCGTTCCAGGTTTAAGATTATTCCTGCTGGGAATAGGGCGTATCCTGCTGCCTGAGTTCCCCTTGAGTTCTCACAGGATTCAGACAGTATATTTTGGGAGATAGAAGCCCAGTGGAGGTGGATTTGGGCAGAGAACGTGGATTTCCCCAGAACGTGTTTGTAGACGGCTGGTGTGAGTTCAGGAATAAAGAGTTGCTGTTTGAATCTACAAGCTGTGTGGTGGCTCGTGATTGTGTGCCCAACCAGACTGCGGCAGGATCTCTGAATAATTTCTGAAATCTTAGAATAGTTAATGGGCTTTTGCTTGATTCTCCTAAGGGCCTCAAGGATCAACACTTGGAAATGGCTAATTTTCCAAGCATCTTGCTAGTCATTTGGGTCCCACTCAGGATCATTTCTGGGAACTGCCTGTGCTCCAGATGGGTAATTAGGTTTGCTCCTAGTCTGTTCTGCTGGGGAAGGAGCGAGGTGTAGTTCATCCCCAAATTCCTCAGCTGCTCTCAGAGTTGCTTCTTTCTCATTGAAAGTCAAGGTCTGGTTGAGTAATAGCATAATATCTTTCCAGGTGAGGTCAAATACCTGGCATAAGTTTCGAAATACCTCAATATATTTATCTGGGTCCTCTGAAAATCTCCCCAAGTCAGTTTTTATCTGCCTTAGGTCTTGAAGGGAGAGGGGGTATGTACTTTGGCCCAAATTCTCCTCCTGGCATCTCCTGGAGAGGTAGTATATTTGGTTTGCCTGTTGGGGCAGATGTAGGGAGGTCAGGATATGGAGGACAGGAAGGCTGTTGTTGTGCACCAACAGGAGATGGAGATTTTATGGGTTCTCCTGATTCTTTCTCCTCAGTAGGTAAGTCCCCAAGATTTTCTCTCTTCATGGCAGATATCATGGCTAAGTCTACTTTACATTGTTGGAATAATTTAGGATTTTCCCTTAGAGCAAAGAAAACCTGAACATACAGCACCTCACACCATTTCCCTTCCTTTTTGCAAAATTTATCAAGCTGTAAAATTGTATTAAAATTGATACTTCCCTCTGGTGGCCAGGTTTCTCCATCAGGGAGTAGGTATTGAGGCCAGGCCTGGTGGCAGAAGAAAATGAGGTGCTTTTTCTTGAGCGTCTGAGGGTCAAATCTATTCCAATTTTTCAATATGCAGGTAAGTGGTGTACCTGGCATATTGGAGAGTGAAGCTCCCATCTGAGTGAGAAGAGAAAAAAAAACAGGACTCAGGCACCTGCACCAGAGAAAACTGTTCATCTCCCTAAGCTTGAGCTTCCTAAATGGTCCAGAAAACCTGTCTCTCACCTTGCTTTGCCAAGAGGGTTTCTGGTCCCCTTTGGCAAAGTGCTAGTGTCTCAGTTTGCCCTGTGCCAGAGACCCTGGGAGGATTCAGACTTAAGGGCATTACTGCTTATCCTCCCGGCCACTAAAAATCCATTGCAAAAGAGAATCATGCGCTCTTTTGTTGCCTTTGCTCTGTAGACTAAAGGAACCGCCTGCCTAAGGGTGAGGGATATCTACTGGTTGTAAGGTAGCGCTTTCTATCAGAGAGATTACAGGATGAATGGATTCTAAAAATGCCTCTCTAGCAGCTTAAAGAGAACACAGCACATTTTAAACATTGGGGCGGTAAAACAGACTAGTGAAAGTTACCTATGCACCTTAGGGAACCTGGGCAGATTTTACTAATTATCCCATGCTTTTCTCTCAGTCCTACAACCTGAAACATCAATGTAATTGGTGCTATTAATGTGTTCATATCTTCCAGGTATACAAGTCTGTAAGGTAGAGCTTTAGAAAAAGCATTACATCAAGCTGTGTTCTAAAGTTGTATGGTAATTTTAGGCTTAAAAAAGAAAAACATGTTGGAGATTTATTTATATCATTTGTGTTCTATAACTGGACTTGTTATCAATAAGATATGTAAAGTTCTATGTTACTTTTTACACTGAGATACAATTTAAATGTATTTTTAAGTTAATGAGAGCCTAATCTGTGTGAAGGTTTTATTGCAAAACACAAAAGTACATTACTACTTTTCTACAAAAAGTTAAAAGCTTTCAGCTTTTCTTTAATTCATGTTTTAGGTGTGATATTATATTGTGTTAGCTAATATTCATGTGAACTTGAGCAACAATTTATGTAGGCTTTTTAAAATATTGTTTAAAAAAGCAAATATCAGTTTCAGAACTACAGTACTTAAGATTTATGAAGAACCCCGCCTTACCTGAGATAAGGCTTTCTCTCTGTCCCATCTCATTACATGTGAAAGTGACTATGGAAGAAGTAGGCCAGATTTCAGTACATTTAAAGTTGTGTCCAAAAGTTGGTTTTTGCCAAGATTACTAGGATCTCAAACAGGGGATTATAATGTATAACTCTGCCAAAATTCAAGGTAGCTATTACATGAACTAAATATGTTTTTACTCTTGATAATTTTATTTTGTAGTTTTCTTATAAATGATCTAAAAATTGCCTGTTAATGTTTTGCAGAGGTACTGATTTAAGAACACACAACCTGGGTTAATTTAAGATAAAGAGTTATCACCTACAGGAGAGAGAGATAGACATTAAAGCCCAGTACTCTTAATATAAGGCTGTTGAAACTTATTTGCTGGATGTTTAAGATTAAGTTTTAAAATTAGTTAAATTAAAAGGGCCAAGAAAACCAATATTTGGCTCTTGCCCTCTGAGTCAGTCTGAATCAGGGAATAGGGGACTTCTCCAAAGAGCTTTGCAACTCTGGACCACATAACCTCCCGATCAGGGAGATTAATGAGACCAGTGGAGGACAGAAAGCCAATCAGTGCATTTGCTGTGAAGAGGAGGGTCATCAGAAAAGTGAGACATCCCTGATGCTTCCAAGGGAAGCCACATGGTCAAGCAAGGCCTGAACCCATCCTAGCGCAAATGGCACTAGCAGAACTGAGAAGCTGCCGTAAGTTCCCCGAGGACTCCCAGGGAAATTCAGCTGACTGTTAACAATAGATAGAAACAAAAGTCAGTTTGACTTGCTTCATCTTAAACACTTAGCAAAGACAGTCAAAACCAAAAGAGCTATTCCTGGGCATTTTAAATGATAATAATAGTTATTCCATAAATAAGTAAACTGGAGGCTGAAAAAGAGATTCTCAGACAGGAATGCCTGATAACTATCAAAAGGAACTGCCGGAGTAGGTTTTAGTTTAAGGCCTTTATTTCTAACCAACACAGGTAGGCTTAGTGTTTGCTAGTATGGTTATCCAGCCCTAAGTAACAGAATTAAAGATTTCTCTATTAGACACAGAGGTCATACTAGTAAAAGGATTTTGCAAGATCAGATGACATTAAATTATTAGACTGTATCTTAAGGAAAAGGACATCTGTAACCCTAAAAGTTAAATGTTGTGTTTACATCCCTGACATTTCTGGCAATGTGACAAATGTCCTTAAAGATTTACATGCTCAGATAGAAGCCATGTCCTCAGCAACTTTGTCATGGAAACAATATCTTAGCTCCTGGTTCTTGGTACTTCCTGGTGGAAAACATTGTTAGTCTTTGTCTTTTGTCATCATACTCATTGGCATATTCCTGTGCTGTGGCATTTATTGCTGCATCAATCTGGTTCCAGTACTAATAAATTCTTGTTTCTCTTATAGACCACCCACCACTCAAATGGCCCTCCAGCCTATTACTTCTCAATTGGACTTCTATCATGGACCACTCGATAGACCCGATTTTTAAAGGGGGACTCCAAACTGCTTGCCCCACACCGTCCCTTTTCAGCCTGAAGAAGCCAGAAAGATCCTCTTTGCCCCCCTTCCTTACAGCAGTAAGGAGTTCCCAAATTAGAGGGGGGATTGAAGCCAGATTTAAAGTTAGGTAGTCAGTGTAGTTAGATAAATCGGGTCTAATACCAGAGTGAAATCTAAAATGGAGGCCATGCTGAGAATGATTCCAGGAAACAACTCATGGAATGTTAATGAAGTCCTGAAAAGGCCCTAGGCCAAAGTCCATCCCAAAGAAGTGTTAATGAAGTCCTTCCAGCTCAGACTACTTCTTTGGCCCACCTGTGTCCCACCCCTGGGCCTTCCAACCTACATTCCATCACCAAAACTATAAAAAGGGGAAACAACCGCACTTCCACGGATTCCACCTCTTTCTGACCAACAAAGGAAGGGGAGCATCCAGGAGGGAAGGGATGCGAGGTTGGGAGTGTTGCATGGCCCATACGGAGGCAAATGTGATTGGGGTTTTCCCTCAGTGCCATTCATCTACCAATCACCCTAGATACCCCTGAGGGCTGTCGGGAGGGGGCTCAAGAGAAAGGAACCTTAGGAATCATCTGAGTGTAGCCCAGACCAGAATTCCACAGTTGTTCCAAACTCCTTCCTCCACCTCCATGCAGATCGGGATTTGGGACACTGGGACACTGTGTACTCATGCCAATTGCTCTCCGGGCCCAGACAGAAAGGTTGGAAGCGGCTTTGGCAGAACCCAACATGCCTGCTCTGTATTGAACAGGTGATTGAGAGCTGCCTAGGCCTGGAAACCTCTCACCCGAGTCTTGAAGAGTGGCAGCTGCACTAATTGCATTTAAGTAGCCGTCGGGTGCCCACCTTACCCTCCAGAAAGAAAGAGAGAAAGATGCACTTCAAATAGACATGGGGTGCGTGCACTTACCTCGGTGTAGAAGTCTGGGACCTCCAATATGTTACCGCTGTTGGCCGGTGACGAGTCCTTGCTTCCCCAATGTTGAAGAATAACACCAAAGAAGCACGCCGAGGCAAGGTCAGAGTAGAAATTAGAAGTTTATTAAAGGACAGCAGAAAAGACTTCTCCTGGAGGAAGAAGGGGACCCAAGAGGTGGAATCCGTGGAAGTGCGGTTGTTTCCGCTTTTTATAGTTTTGGTGATGGAATGTAGGTTGGAAGGCCCAGGGGTGGGACACAGGTGGGCCAAAGAAGTAGTCTGAGCTGGAAGGACTTCATTAACACTTCTTTGGGATGGACTTTGGTCTAGGGCCTTTTCAGGACTTCATTAACATTCCATGAGTTGTTTCCTGGAATCATTCTCAGCATGGCCTCCATTTTAGATTTCACTCGGTATTAGACCCGATTTATCTAACTACACTGACTACCTAACTTTAAATCTGGCTTCAATAGTGTCAAAAGTTGTGCAATTGTGAAGTGTGGTAAATAACACTGAATGATAACCGTGAACTGTTACAAACGTTAATTTTGTGTCATGTGGATTTCATCTCAGAGTAAGAGATTTTGCTGCTGAACTTCAGACAGCCTTAGATGTTTCCCACTTACATGTTGGGGAGTGTGAGAGTTGCCCACTACCCTCAGTGTTAACAGATCCCCATAAGCACCCCTAACTCACACTGAGGTGAAGGAGGGCAGAGATGAAAACACACAGTGGGCACCATCAGTTTCTCCTCAGTGTTACTCAATTTTCAATAACGACTTAGGGTGATGCCCAGCAGAGGAGTTCCACTGGGTCATCCACTGTCCATGCTGGCATGTGGCCAGGTCCTCTCTCCTGGGCTCTGGAGGTGTTGCTGCATGGTGATGTGCTCAGGCCTCCTGCTGTCTCTGCAGGCTGAGCTCTGGGCTCCCTGGGACTCTGCTCCCACTGGCCAGGCACCAGGTTCACACAAAGCAGAGATGACTGAGGTTCCCACATCACTCATGGCACTGTGCTGGCTGGACAGATCCATACTGGCTGCAGACACAGTTGATGGGAGACACCAAGGAGAGACAAGGTTGTGCTCCCATGTAGAGAACTGGTGACACTCAGGAGTGAATATTTGGCAGAGTCCAAATGCATCTGAACCTCATTTTCATTTTGCTCAGCAATTGCAATATCATCCAGAGAATCATCTAGCCCAGGGAAGGAATTAAGAGTTAAATCTGTGTTGAATAGCAGGCACAGACAAGTCTTGTAAACATTGTAGTGTCTGCTAGGATTTCAGGTACTTGAGTAGAAATACCTCTCAAGTATGATGAGTGTCTGCACAGTGTTTGCACACGTCATGCTGCCTCTAATGGGTTTGAAATTCTTCTTCTCAAATTTCTTTTACTTACCAGAAACTTAGAAAATGTACAGAATTTTCTGCACAGATTAGAGAGGTGACAAAGAAATATATTCTGATTAAGGAAACATGGAGTCAGAATGCCAAATATTTTGCAGGTGACAGGTAGATAGATGAAAATTCATTGATGCAAATGATATACATTTATAATTTTCAGTAGCTGTGGGAAATAAAAACATGCAACATTCTACACAGTTTTTTTAAGAGAGAGAGGGAGAGTGAGAGAGAGAGAATTTTTAATATTTATTTTCTAGTTATCGGTGGACACAACATCTTTGTACGTGGTGCTGAGGATCGAACCCGGGCCGCACGCATGCCAGGAGAGCGTGCTACTGCTTGAGCCACATCCCCAGCCCCTCTACACAGTTTTTATTGAAGCTTTTAAAATTCATCAATCTCAACCTTTTGAATTTATCAATCTCAGCTTTTACTGATCAAAGTTATGTCCTCCTTTTTAATATTTTTTTTTTACATTTTATATTAAAAGTATATCAGGTGTGATGAGGATGTGTGTCCAGTGGTAAATATATATCAAAAAAGAGTGGTGTAGTCTTTGGAAGCACATTGTGAAAGCCAGGATGTGATAAGTGCCTCTCAGCATTCCTCAGTGACTGATCAACAGAGCTAAGCCATAATTGCTAATACAGCAAAATATGATTTAGAAAATGATTAATTCCTGTCTCTTACAACCCAAGCAATGCTTTGCATTTTTACTTGTAATCTGTTTCCCATACACTTCCTTATTTTAAGCACTACCAAGAGAAGTACCCAAAGGGAAAAATCTTTCAAACAGGTGGTCATGCAGGAGAGGAGGTGGGCAACCCTGGAAATGCTCTGCATGGAGTCTCAGGAAGTCTGGGGAGGCCTGATGGGGAGCTGAGGACAAGTCCTGCAGGTAACATTCAGACCCTGGGCTGCAGACCTCCACACCTGCACTAGGAGGTACACTCTGTTCAGAAATGAGTAAACATATCAAAAAACCAAGAGTGACCTTTCTTCTGCAGGGAAAGTACAGCAAAATATAAGAAAACACTCTGGAAAAGAGTATGTAAAGTAATTGTATTAATTATTCTTTGCTTTCTCTCTCTTATCTCTTTATCTTCTCAGGAAAATGATAATTTCCAGTAAATGGCCAATTTCACTAGGGTAACTGAATTTGTCCTTTTCTGTCCTCCTTATGGTTAGAATCTGAGATTCCTCTATTTCACAGTATTCCCCATGACCTACCTGGGTACCATGTTAGGAAAACTTCTCATAACCACTCTCACCACTGCTTACCAGAACCTGCAAATGCCTATGTAAGGATAGTATAAGGAGTTAAATCAAAGGACATATACAGGAGGTGAAAGATCACTTCAATAAAAACTTAGAGATTGTGAAAAAAAAAAGGCAAAAATCCTTGAAATGAAGGAATCAATAAACCTAATTATAAACTCAATAGAAAGCATCACCAACAGACTAGACCATTTGGAAGACATAACCTTGGAAAATGAAGACAAAATATATAATCTTGAGTGTAGAGTTGACCATGCAGAGAAGATGGTAAGAAACCATGAACAGGACATCCAGGAATTATGGGATAACATGAAAAGACCAAAAGTAAGAGTTATCAGAATAGATGAAGAAGCAGTAATACAAACCAAAGAATGCACATTCTTTTCAATGATATAGTAGCAGAAATTTTCAAACCTAAAGAATGGAATGGAAAATCAAATACAAAAAGCTCACAAGACCCCAAATACACAAAATTACAGCAGATCCTCACCAAGACACATTATAATGAGAATGATTAACACAGAGAATAAAGATAAAATCTTAAAGTCCATGAGAGGGAAAAAAATTATATATAGGGGGAAACCAATTCAAATCTCAACTGATTTCTCAACCCAGACCCTCAAAGCTAGGACATCCGGTAATAATATATTTCAAGCTCTGAAAGATATTAGATGCCAATCAAGAATTTTATTTCCAGCAAAATTAGGTTTCAGATTTAAAGATGAAATTAAAACCTTCCATGACAAATAAAAATTAAAAGAATTCACAACTAGAAAGCATAAACTATACAATATTCTCAACAAAATATTCCATGAGGATGAAGTGAAAACCCATAAAGGGCAGATCTACACTAAAGGAATATTCGACCAAAGGAGAAACTAAGTCAAATTAAAAACCAGAAATAAGTCAAAATTACAGGGAAAACAAATCATATCTCAATAATAACCTTGAATCTTAACAGTCTAAACTCAGCAATCAAAAGACATAGAGTGGCAGATTGGATTAAAAAGCAAGAACCAACAATATGCTGTCTTCAAGAGAGTCACCTCATGGGCAAAGACATCCACAGGCTGAAAGTGAAAGGATGGAAAAAACTTATCATCATATGGATTGCAACAAACAACTAGGAGTTTCCACTCTCATCTCAGAAAAAGTAGACTTCAAACCAAATCTAGTCAGAACAGACAAATAAGGACAGTCCATACTTGTCAAGGGAAGTGTTATGTCTTCAGCAAAACATAACACTTCTAAATATTTATGCCCCAAACAATGGAGCATCTACATACATCAAACAAACCCTTCTCAATTTCAAGAATCAAATAGACCATAACACAATAACACTGGGTGACTTTAATGCACCTCTCACTACTGGACAGATCTTCCAAACAAAAACTAAATAAAGAAACTATAAAATTATATAATACAATCAATAATTTAGACTTAACAGACATATATAGAATATTTCATCCATCAACAGGCAAATATACTTTCTTCTCAGCAACACATGGCTCCTACTCTAAAATAGACCATATCTTATGCCACAAAGCAACTCTTAGTAAATACAAAACAACAACAATAAAAATAACAGAGATAATACCTTGAATTCTATCAGATCACAATGGAATTAAATGAGAAATAAATGATAAAGTAAAAAAAATAAAAGTTTCTTTAACAAATGGAGACTAAATAATATAAAATTGAATGATGAATGGATAGTAGAAGAAATCAAGGATGAAATTAAAATATTCTTGGAGGTAAATGAGAACACTGATATAACATAACAAAATCTCTGGGACACTATGAAGGCAGTATTAAAAGAAAATTTTATTGCATTGAGCTCATTAATTAAAAGAATAAAAAGTCAACAAATAAATGACCTAACATTACACCTCAAATCCCTAGAAAAATAAGAGCTAATCAACACCAAAAGCAAAGGAAGATAGGAAATAATTAAAATTGTAGCTGAAATCAATGAAATCGAAACAAAAGAAACAATTGAAAAAATTGGCAAAACAAAAAATTGGTTCCTTGAAAAAAAAATAGATAAAACCCTCGCCATGCTAATGAAGAGAAATGGAGAGAAAATTCAAATTACTAAAATACAAGATGAAGAAGGAAATATCACAACAGACATGTCTGAAATACAGAAGATAATTAGAAACTATTTTGAAAATTTATAATCCAATAAAATAGAAAATGTAGAAGAAATCAACAAATTTCTAGAGACATATGACCGACCCAAACTGAAGGAGGAGGTCACACACAATATAAAGAGATCAATTTCAAGTAATGAAATAGAAAATACCACCAAAAACCTACCAACCTAGAAAAGCCCAGGACCAGAGAGATTCTTAGCCGAATTCTACAAGACCTTCAAAGAAGAATTAACACCAATACTCCTCAAATTATTTTATGAAATAGAAAAAGAGGGAACACTTCCAAACTCATTCTATGAAGCCAATATCACCCTGATTCCAAAACCAGACAAAAACACACCAAGGAAAGAAAACTTTAGAACAATATCTCTAATAACATATATGTAAAAATTCTCAATAAAATTCTGGCAAATCAAATAAAAAATATATTAAAAAGATAGTGCACCACGATGAAATGGGGTTTGTCCCAGGAATACAAAATTGGTTCAACATATGGGAATCAATAAATGTAATCCATTACATCAATATGATCATCTCAATAGATGTAGAAAAAGCATTTGACAACTATAGCACCCCTTCATGTTCAAAACTCAAAAGATTTCTAACTATTGGCTGTCTTTGTCTTGCATAATTTTGATTCTACAAAGCACTGACAAACAGAAACACAAAAAAGGCTCTACCAAGGACTCTTAAATATAGAGTCCTTATAAGGGGAGACTTGATATTTCAGAAAACCTGTCTTACCAAAATATATCTTTGACATAATTAATATTACTATAAAAAATTGGTTCCTGGATTCACAACTAGTACCCAAAGTAAATGCTTTTGCCAAATTCTGCAGAATTTCCATACCACATCCACAAAACTTAGAGGGTTTTGTATTATTTGATGTAATATGTGAGATATCATGGTATCATTATATCAATATTTTCTTTTTCATCTCCTTTACCACCAGCCTTTCAATATGAAACATAATTAAATATCTAAAAGTGTGTTTCAAATGGACACCTCTCAATAGGACTGGTGGTTGCAATTCAATGTCTTTCCAACTTTATCCATTAAATTTAAACTTCAATTACATGGCCACCTCAACTCATGAAAAACTCATGAATTAAGATTCAGTAAGCTTTTGTTGTAGAGGAAATGTGTGTAAAGGTGGAGTTCGCAGATATAATTGTGTGCATATATAATTGTGTGTAGAATTCATCTGGGGTACTCCTTTTACTCTAGCAGGGAACACTGGAGCACTGAGGACCTGAAGATATGGACACAGTGTGTGGACGGAGCTTGTGAGGATCATGTTACAGCAGATCAAGGCTTCCTGCATTAGCCATTGCTGGGGTGCTCACTGGTTCCCATTACAAGTACTCCCTTGTCTGCACACTTTAAGAAATGCTTTAGATAATTAATTGCACTTATTTAAGCTTTTTTAAATTTTATTCAGTAATAAATGCATTATCACTTTTCTCCACTTTTTTCCTACTAGTGTACTTGTAAACAAAATTGTTTTTTTAAAATTTGGAATTTAATATAATGATTGTGATATTGCATAAGCAATTTGGATCATTTTGTTATATAAGCATTCCTAGGTAACTTGACATTGAGCCTATGTCAGTTATAATTAATGGTTAGCAAAGCATATGCCAGGGAAGACACTAAAATGTTTGGAGAGGAATATCTGTGTGAGATGATGTGTTGCCACAAGTGGACTCAGGGGTGTACACCTGCAATCCCAGTGGCTCAGGACTCTGAGGAATGAGGATCTCAGGTTCTAAGCCAGCCTCAGCAACTTAGAATGTACCTGAACAACTTAGCCAGACCCTGTTTTCTGTGATTAAACAGAAAAAGGGCTGGGGCTGGGCCCTTGGGTTCAACCCTGCTGAAAACAACAGCAACAACAACTTAAAGATGGCCACAAGACAGATACAGGGTTGCTTTCCAAATTCCAGGAAACTGGGGGGAATTTTGGAGTTGACAGGAGACACACTCTAGGTCAGACACTTGAACATTCCGTCTTTGGTCATTATCAGGCATGATGCATCACCATAGACATTACAGAATAAACCCTGGGGGAGGAACAATCAGAAGGCTGACCTCAACTCAATCCCCAAATTAGCTCCCTGACACTGGGTCACTCATGGACATACTAAAATCCTGGCAGCCGACATGCCTGAGGAAGGCAAGTGCTCTTCCCCAGTGGACATATTTGACTGTGGGATAAAGCGGGTGGTAACCATCACTCTCTGTTTACTTCACAGACAAAGAGTGTCTTCCTTTTTCATATTCCAGATGGAGAAAAATATTATTGTAATTATCTCTAAGTATTTGGTAAAAAGTTCTTTAGGATTTGACTTTCATATGTTTTCAAATTAAACTGACACAATTATGTATTGTTATAGTTAAAGCTTCATCCCAGGGTTTCTTAAACTGACTTCCAGACCACTCACGTATAATTGAATCAAGCCTTTATTGAAGCACACCGGTGGTGGCTGACCAGAACATAAAGCTGTTCCCCTGATCAGCCCCGAACAATTGCAAGGGCACTCCTTATAAGCCTGAAAACCGCAAAAGGAACGTTCAGAGGGTCTAGCCAATGCAAGCAAGCCAGGTTACAGAAGCGGGACAGTGCAGTCAAGCGGAGGGAAGCCTAACCAATCACAGTTAGCCCAGTCACCCCAGTTACAGAAACAGAGCCCCATTACCCTAGTTACAGAAACAATACCCCATTAGGTAGTTCCATGTTCTTAAAGGTTTCTATAGCAAAAGGAAAAGAACATCTTGCCCCAGTCATGACTCTTCTACTTGGCATGGTTGTTTCACAGGATGAAGTCATAAAACAAAATGGAGTCACATTGGCTCCTACTATCACAGTATCACCGTGGTTAAAATCTGCTTTACATTTCTCTGTGCAAGAACAGACTATTGATTATATGTTATCTCCATGTTTTATTTGTAAAGCTTTCCTCTGTGACAGCATCTGAAACAGGTACTTTTTATATATATAATGAAACTTTAATGTATATATTTACAAATGATTTCAGAAAACACAGTGAATTATATTTATATTTTAAATGCATTAATAAAGTTACACATTGTATGAAGGATCCATGGAAATGATATGGTAAATCACAAAAAGTATACCTTATAAAATAACTCCGCTTCTAATGATGTAATAGAAAGGTATACAGTGTAACTTGTAAAGCTCAAATATGAAGAGTATTGTATCTAATTAAGAACCATGATCAATGAAATTAGGATGATTCTGAAATGCAACTTTATCATTTCCCTGAGAAAACTGTCTTTGCATTACTCTCCTCACAGATTCCTTTACCTGTTTGTTCCTGAAACTGTAGATGAGAGGATTCAAGAAGGGAGGTACCATGGTATAAAAGGCAGAAAGAAGCAGGTCCTGGAGTGTGTCAGAGGTTGATGAAGGCTTCAGGTACACACCTGCACCAGAACTGAGGAATAGGGAAAACACAAGGATGTGAGGGGTGCAGGTGGAGAAGGCCTTCCCTGGGGCTCTGGTGGGAAATTTCAGCACAGCAGCAAATATGTGAAAATATGACATGACAATCAAAGTAAAGCAACCACCACCAACTGCCACAGCCAAGACAAAAAGAATGACCATGTTGCTGGTGGTGTCAGAGCAGGAGAGCCTCAGCAGAGAGGGGACATCACAGAAGAACTGATGGACCACATTTGACTGGCAGAAGGACAGATGGAATGTGTTCCCAGTGTGCACACCTGCATACAGCAGACCACTGAGCAGGGAAGCCAGGGTCATGCGGACACAAATCTGAGGGTTCATGATGAGGGGGTACTGGAGGGGCTGGCAGATGGCCACATAGCGGTCCCAGGCCATGATGGTGAGAAACAGAAGTTCAACACATGCACAGAAAATTACCAGGAAAATCTGTGTTGCACAGCCAGCCACTGAAATGACCCTGTTGCCAGTGAGAGAGTTGACACAGGCATTGGGGACAGTGATGGAAATGTAGCACATGTCCAAGATGGACAGGTTCCTGATGAAGAAGTACATGGGTGTGTGTAGGTGCTTGTCAGCAGTGGTGACAGTGACAATGAGAAGGTTTCCTAACAAGGTACCCAGGTAGGTCATTGGGAATACTGTGAAATAGAGGAAACTCAGATCCCAGCCATCAGTAGAGCCCAGGAGGATAAATTCAGTTACCATGGTGGAATTGGCCATTTGCTGGAAATTCTGGTTGTCTGGGAAGATAAATAGATGAGAGATAGAAAGGAAAAAATAAAAACATGATTAATATAATTGCTTGGGGCTGGGGTTGTTGCTCAGTCATACAGTACTTGTCTAGCATATGTTAAAAAACATACATTGACAATGACAATTATTTGAAAAAATGAAATTATTTTATATATTCTTGTTCAAAGTATTTCTTCTATTTCTGTTGCTTTCCTGCAGAGGAATGTCACTCTTGGTTTTCTGATATGTTTACTCATTTCTGAGCAGAGTGCACCTCCCAGGGCAGGTGTGAAGGTCTGCAGCCCAGAGTCTGGGCGTGAGCTGCAGGGCATGTCCTCAGCTCTCCATCAGGTCTCCCCTGACACCTGAGACTCACATGTGGAGCATTTCCAGGGTTTTTCCCCTCTTCTCCTGCATGGCCACCTGTCTGACAGTGCATTCTTTAATGTTCTCAGATTTATTTACCTTTAATTTATTCCTTGAATATAATTTCCACATTATTTTGCCATTATATCCACAATTAATAATTGAATAATTACTTTTTTACTTTTTTAATATAAAGGAAAATATTCATAATGGTGGAGAACATATCTCCAAACACACACACACACACACACACACAAAAAAAAAAAAACTGTGCTTATTTGGAAAGCGTCTCAAGAATTCACTTTCCCACCCAGGCTCACAGGTCCAGTGTTGTGAAAACTGAGGTGACCTGACTGCACTTGGACTTGCCTGCAGTCCCCCACTCTCACTGCTGCTCCCCAGGACATGCATGATGCTGTCTTATGGCCACAGTACCTCAGCCAGACCAGTCCCAGCCCCCACTGAGGCTCTTTCCTCTCCAACTGAGCAGCATAAGGTCTTTTCAACCTCCTGGTCCCAGCCCAGCTGACATTGACCTAACTTCTACTTTTACTTTGTTCTATTTTTATTTCATGTTCAGCACCATGAAGTTGAAGCTTCTTTTGTCCAACACATAATTTGCCTTAGTCTTGGTGACACCTTCTATTATATTGCTTTCTTATCCATGTCACAATCCCACAAACTGAAACTGGCTGTAAACCCTAAAAGGAAGGTTTTGCTCACAGTTTCAACACTTCTGCAGCAGTTCAGACCAGTTCACTCCTGAGTCACCTGCATCTTCATTGTATTATCCATCATTTTACCTTTCAGTAGCAGTGCATGACTTCCTGTGCAGTGGTTAATAACCTAGCACCTGGTTCATTGTTCAGACCACTCACTTAGACTGGCTTTCTTTATGCCCCTGATTTATAGGTGAAGAGCTCCCAAGCAGGCTCTGCCCCTTCTGCACTGCTGTAGCACACACAGTGCAGGGTGGTGTGAGGTCAAGTGCACTTGCAAATCGAGATGTCATTAAAGCAGTACTCGCCCAAAAAATATTACAAAGGAAATAAATATGGTGACAGGTATTTCAGACCTTGAGGATTTGAAAAGATAAAAAAATGTTGGTATTTTAAAATAAATTGATTACCATTAGAGGACAAATATAATAACACAATATATCTAAGGTGTAAATATATATGACAAATTGAGAATGTGATGAGTGATGAGATAATTCTATATTAAAAACCTAGCAGCCTTTCCCCCTTCTATACTAACTTCTGGGCACTTCATGGGTGATTGCTGACTAACCCCAGGCATTTGTGACAAACATAGTTGTCATAGTTGGAAAATCAACTATCTGTTAGGATTTGGAAGCTGGCAAAGAACCACTTGAGACATTTTCTTCATTTCATTTTTTTATACTAAACCATTTACTGTCTTTGTTTTTGCAACAGAATTTAGAAATTTCTCTAGTAAGTAGTTTGAATTATATCAACTTAATTGATGTCCTTCTTTGCTTATGTGGTTTAACTACAACTTGAAAACTTCTCTAAATTTAACTTAATTTTCTCATGGATGAGTCTCCTAGAAAACTTCAGACTATGGATGTGATACAGTAAATACATGAAACACCACCTAACTTTCATAGGTCCTCAGAGTATTCCTGCAGATCTTGAAAATATGAATACTTTATGAGCCTATATTTTGAGAAATAACAAATAGGCTTTAATTTTTGTAGTTTGACCTCCATAATTTTAGAGTGTTCAGAACTACATTCTACTTTTTGGGTGAAAAAGGCTTGTTGAAACTTCCCTTAGAAAACCCAAAAGGTGGGAGCATAAAGAAAACCAAGATCAAATATCTTGAGGGTCAGAAAAATAAGTAAAAGGTAATATTAGCATATGTTTAATGCTAGAAGTATGTAGAGAGACTGCTCCAAGTGCTTCCCTCTGTAAGTGGGGACAGCTGACATTTTTCCCTTTGGGTATTTCTCTTGATAGTGCTTAAAATAAAGAAGTGTATGGGAAATGGATTGCAAGTAAAAATGCAAAGCATTGCTTGGGTTGTAAGAGATAGGAATTGATCATTTTCTAAATTACATTTTTCTGTATTAGCAATTATGAATTAATGCTGTTGATCAGCCATTGGGGAATGCTGAGAAGCACTTATCACATCCTGAGCTTGATAATGTGCTTTCAAAGGCTGCACCACTGTATTTTTATATTTTTACCTCTGTACACACAATTCTCATCACACCTGATATACCTTTAGTATAAAATGAGAAAAATTATTGAAAAGGAGATCATAATTGTCATTATGACAGAAAGGTGAAGTTGGTGAATTCAAAATGCTTCAATGACAATTTTATAGGATATTAGAAGTTTTATTTTCAATGCTACTGAAAAATAAGAAAATCATCTGCTAAATGAATTCAACTATTTGGCAATTTTCTTTCTGTCATGATATGAATGTATTCCTGGCCACCTCTCTTATCTGTGCAGATAATTTTGTGCATTTTCTAAGTGTGTGGTCAGTAAAATAATTTGAAAAGTATAATTTTAAATCAAAAAGAGGCAGCATGAAGAGAGATCACATTATATACTTGCAAAAAGTGTTCATACGTCTACAGTACTTCAGTTACACTAATATGTAAACATTAGAAAACACAGAAAATACTACACTGTTTACAAGACTTCTCTGTTCCTGTTATTCTTGCAGAATTGACCAAGCATTTCCTGGGATACCTCACAATATGAATGAGATGGCAATTTGCTTAGCAAAATCAAAATGAGGCTCAGATGAGCTTGGACTCCAACTGCCAAGTACTCACTCCTGAGTGTCGCCCGTTCTCCACCTGGGAGCAGAACTCTGTCTCTCCTTGGAATCTCCCATCCACTGTGTCTGCAGCCAGATGGGTCAGTCCAGCCAGCTCTGTACCATGTGGGATGTGGGAACCTCAGTCATCTCTGCTTTATGTGAACCTGGTGCCTGGCCAGTGGGAGCAGGGCCCCTGGGAGCCCAAAGCTCAGTCTGCAGAGACAGCAGGAGGCCTGAGCACACCACCAAGCAGCAGCACCTTCAGAGCCCAGGAGAGAGGACCTGGCCATGTGCCAGGGTGGACAGTGGATGGCACAATGGAACTCCACTGCTGGGTATTGCCATAAGTCATTATTGAAAATCAAGTAACACTGAGGAGAGACTGATGGTGCTCACTGTGTGTGTTTTTATCTCTGCCCTCCTTCACCTCAGTGTGAGTGAGGAGTGTTTACAGGGATCAGTTAACATTAAGGGTGGTGAGCAACTCTCACTCACTCACCAATCTGTAAGTGGGAAACCTCTAACAGTATCTACAGGTCAGCAGCAACATTTCTTATCCTTGAGATGAAATCCACATGATATAAAGTTAATGTTGGTAACTTCCATAGTTATCAATTCAGTGTTATATACTATATTTCAAAATTGCACAGCATCCAACTACATCTTGTTACCAAATATTTGTATTTCTTCAAACGAACCGTCTAATTCATTAAAAACACTCTCTCTGCTTATCATTAATTACAATCACTGGAAACATCTGTGTATAATCTCCATTTTTTTTAATTTATATGTCCCAGGCATTTTGTTTGACTAGAATAATTCAATATGTGTTGTTTTATGACATGATTCAGCCTGATGTTTTCAAAATTATTTCACATTGTAGCATTTACCACTATATCATTTTTTAAGGGATGAATAACTGTCCATTATATGTATACACCAGCACTTTAAAAATCCATGCATCTACTGATGGATGTTTTGCCCTTTGCTGTGTTAAGATGATGTGGGATTTGTTGGTGATCTTCTGTAGGGGCTTCTTTGTATCCTGGGAGAGATTCCACATGAATGTGTTCTATAATCCATCTGAAGTGCTGCTGGATTTGCTTTGCCAGATTTTGTAGAGAATGTTGGCCTGTATTCTGATCAGAGCTATTATCCTGTGGTCTTCATTTCAATATGGCCTTTTCCAAGTTGTCTTTAGCTAGTCATCCCCCAACTTGTGCTTGTCCTGAAGGAAAAATAAGGTAGAAAATAAATCTGTGTTGATCCAGAAAAAGAGAGAACAAACAAAGACCCTGTATCTACAGCCATGAGTAATGATGGGCACCTTGGTCTTTAGGCCACTAGGTCTGTGAGATTAAAGGACTCAATAGGCAGGCATGTCACCACATGGTCCCAGGGGCTCACAGGCTAGGAAAAGAGTACAATGTAAGTGACTTCATCTGCAGTAGAGACAACATTATTTATTATGTCTATGCACCTTATTTGACTTTGAGTCCCATGGACAATGAAAGGAAGAAAAATGTCCAAGAACAGGACTCAGTATTTGACTTGGTCACCATTATATAGCTATCGGGTGATCCTATATTCCTCAAAATTCAAAAGTTACAAAGGGATCTTTAACCTTTTGTACTCATATTGGTACAGACCAAACTAAGGCACAGAGCCGAGCACAGGGAAGGAACACTATTATGATGAGCCACAGAGGGAAGCCTAATGAAGGACAGTCTCAGAGTGACCCATGAGCATCGTCCCCTTGTCTCACTCATGATCTTCAGCAGACACTGGCCAAGGCCAGCAGCCTCCACTCCACTATGGACATTTTACCTGAGACGTACTGAGCAGGACCTGGCGTTAGTCATCAGAATTATGTAGCTTCTAAAATAAGTCCAATCTTAGGTGTACTGGTGATCGGTCTAGTTTTCACAGGTTAACTATCATTTCTAGTATAAACTTCCCTATGTCTAGGAAGAAAGTACAGAATATGAAAAGCAGTATTAAAGAATACCAAGTCAGATGCCTAGAAACAAGTTTAATGGAGAAAGAATGATGTGGGTGGACACCTTCTCTCAATCCGTCAGCAGTGTTCCACAAGTGAGGGATCCCAGATGAAAAGGACTCCTCTGTTTTTATATTTATGAAGGAATGATTAAGAAATCAGGAAAGAAAGATAAGAATAATGAGGAAGAGGAATCTGCTTCTTGGAGCCCCAGAGGAGTCCAGGGATCACAGTGCTGATCTCCATGCAGGCCATGGAGGGAGAGGAGCACTATGACCTGCCATGGAATCCTGTCCATCTTGGCCTTGGACTGTCCCTGGACTCTTGGAATTGTTTTTCCTCCCATCCCTCAGGACCTCAGAGAGGCCAGCAGCATCATTCAGGGCAGAGCCAGTCGCAGACTCCTCATGAACACAACATTCATCAAGCACTCTCAGGGTGGGGCAAGTGAGGTAGGGACCTGCCCCTCCTAGTCATGATGGCTTCTGTGGAGGTGGGAGGCCTGTGCTTAGGGCTGGAGCAAATCCAGTTGTCCTGTGGGCTGTTTCCTTGGAGGAATGCATTGAGTTTCTTGGCTACAGCAAGCACAGTGTGAAAATAGGGTTTTCTACAGCAGAAGCTGGAGCCATACTGATCCTGGCAGCCAACAGAGCATGCTCAGGGTCTTCTCCATCATGCACTGAAGGCATGGTCAGTGGTTTCTGTGTCAAGTTTCTTCAATACAAACCTCGAGAGACCTCCTGGCTGCTCTCCTTAGAGCATCCATTTGAATTTATACCCTTGTACCCTCTCACATGCAGAGGGACACAGAGAAAAAACACCTTTAACTCAGAATTGTCTTTATTATTCATGTTTGTGCCTGAATAAAATGTATTATTGCCAAAATGTGGACATTGTTTCATAGCTCAGCAGGTAGTCTCATATATGGAGTAAGTCTTAAATATGTTACTGCTTTCTCTTTTTCTATAGTTTAACCTAATGTCATTTTATGAAGGATTAATAGAAATAATAGTGTAAATCACAAAATTATTATATTAAAACTTTCATGGGTCTTAATTAAGTGATACCAGAGTAGGCAGTGTAACTTTTAAAGCCCAGGTTTGAAGACCTTCATCTAATTATAAATCTTAACAGTAAAATTAGGCTAATGCTGAAATGCATCTTTATCTTTTCCCCGAGAACAACTGTGTTCCTATTACTCTCCCCACAGCTTCCTTTACCTGCTTGTTCCTGAGACTGTAGATAAAAGGATTCAGGAAGGGAGGAATCATGGTATAAAAGGCAGAGAGAACCATTTCCTGGAGTGTGTCAGAGGTTGCTGAGGACCTCAGGTACACACCTGTGCCAGAACTGAGGAAGACGGACACCACGAGGATGTGAGGGGTACAGGTGGAGAAGGCCTTCCCTGGGGCTCTGGTGGGAAATTTCAGCACAGCAGAAAACATGCAAATGTATGACATGATTATTATAGCAAAGCAGCCACCACCAACTTTTATAGTAAAGATAAGAAGAAGGACGTTGCTGCTTATGGTGTCAGAGCACGGGAGCCTCAGCAGAGAGGAGAAGAACTGAGGGACCACGTTTGATGGCAGAAGGACAGCCAGAATGTGTTCCCAGTGTGCACACCTGCATACAGCAGACCACTGAGCAGGGAAGCCAGGGTCATGCGGACACAAAACTGAGGTTCATGAGGAGCATGTACTGGAGGGGCTGGCAGATGGCCACATTTGCTCTCTTGTATCATTCTTTAATGCACAGAACATTTAATTATGTACATCCTGAACTCCATCTCTGTCATTTCTTCTGCTGTGCTGGCACTGGATTCTAATAATTTAATATCTTGGTTTGTTTGGGGCACTTTCTTCCCTTTTTTTTTTCCATGGTGTTTGGGTGTCTTCCCTTCTATCACTGTGGATCTGAGGTGTTACACTTTTTACCCTCTAGGCTTATGGTGTTCCTGCAGGATTCCAATATCTCTCCTTTAGTGGGGAGAACAATATTAACATATTGTGATACAAACAACATATAGCTTTAAACCAAATAGCTGCTATTGAGATGTTTATGGTTTTGTCAAAATATACAGAAATGGTGAGTTCAATCATTATATTCAATACAAACAGGAGGTTCGCAAAAGGATCTATAGTTTCTGATGGTGGACAATGAGAGAACCAGGGTTGAGGTGTAGGATGAAGTGTTAAGGAGGTAGGAGGTGAGGATGTAGATTTATTGGCTCTTAGGAAGTGTGGAAAGGAATCTGGTTATTTTATTTTCCTTGGTGCACAGTCACCCTGGTAGAAGACTGTAGGTCTTTCCCAGATGGCTGGCAACAGTTAACAGTTCCTGTACAGCATTGGCAGGGCAGCAACGGCCTTTCCCAGCAGAATCCAGCCTAAGATTCACAGGGGTTAAGGTTTGCATCCTGGCTCAGGTGAGGAATGTGCTGGGTAGCTGGGACTCTGGGTGTTCATGGTTCCATGGAGACTTGTTCCCTCAGTCAGGGCTCATGATTGTGAGTTGGTACTGATGAGCGAATACTGACACAAGGTCAGCAGGAGCCAACCCAAGACAGGGCAGTGTTTCTGAGGTCAGGGTGTGTTGGGTGCAGCATGTGAGTGAAGGTGGGCTCATTGACACAGCCTCCTGCTTCCCTGTGAGGCTGCTGCCCAGGTGCATGGAGACATGAGGGTGGTTGGTATTTCTCCTGCTGTGGCCACGAGCTTGGCCACAGGTTTCCTGAAGTGACATGGAAAGTGGAACAGAGAGACTTCTGCATCCACTGTTCAGTACAGCACTCATCCTTTTTTTTTTTAACTTGCTCATAGAGAAAGAGGAGCACCAAAGAGAAGAGATACAAACCACGTGAGTGGGTATTAGACCGTAAGGAGCTCAGACATGATGGTTTTGAACCTTCTTGACAATGACGAATGCTCCCCACAGGTAAGAGACCGCAATCTCAGAAGAGGCTGAAGAAAAACGTGGACTTTGGGTCCATTTGAAAAGAGCCTTCATCAATTGTGGTTAGCTAGTGTGTCAGTGAGATCCTGACAGTGGGCCCTGTGGACTCCTCCTTCAGACTTAAACCTAAGCAGTCATCCTAGAAATGACTACAGGCTGCCAAAGCAGGTGAACTCAATCTGGACTCTAAAGGACATTGCAGAGCCAGTGTTCACAGTCATGCAGAGGGAAGCCTTCCCAGGGTCCTGAGACACCAGGAAGGTCCCCTCCCCAGCTGAAGTTGCCTATCATGGTTCCTTGGCTGAGTGCTCTTTCTCATGTCTGAGCTCTTTGCTTTGCTGTCCTCCTGTTTAAGATTTTGGATGCATTATGGTATTTTTACCAATTAGAGCTCTTCTTTCCTGTCACTCTTGCCATCTTGTTCTTAATGTTCCTACTTTCTCCATGAAAAAGACACATGTGGTTTGATTTGACTCAGGATCTGCCTAAAACTGTCAAGCCAATGTTGTGCTTGTCCATATTTCTGTTTGAGTTCCATCAAGACCCATTTGTTACCAGGACCTTGGGGGGAATTATTTATTTCCCTCCATAACTCCGTTCAAACATGAAACAGCATTTTAGATGAAAATGCCCCGGGTGGAAGTGACCACAATTCTGTAAGGCCCAGTAAGTAGAAGCCAGAATGGAGTGTGACAGCTGAAATAACACATGGGCCTTTTGTAGACTTTAGCCCCTTCTCCAGATTTTCACAAAAATGGGGCTTAGGGAAGGACTCTGGATGTCAGTGTACAAAATTCAAATCTTCCATCTGGGAACCTCACAATAAACTCCTTAGTTGGGGTTTCCTGCATATCTGTAGTTCAGTTTGTTGATCTTTCTACTTGAAGTCTCTCCACCTAGTAAAATACCAGCTCTGAGAAGTGAGGCCCACACTGTGCTATTAGACAATTCCAAAGAGGTATTTTGCCAAAAATAAATTACTTGCATTTCTACAGGGACTGGTATGTGGGTCCAGCCACTGAGAAAATGTTGCTTCCTGATCCTAGGCCAGGCAGTGGTAGTTCCCAGGGATTGCTTCTTACATTCACATCAACACTTAAAACATCCAGGACTGATACTGGCCTTGCATATTCCACTTTCATCATAAAAGAGGTGACTCTGGGAGGAGAAAAGTCACTCCCAGGTTAAACACCACCAAAAGTTTAATTTCTGAAAGGAAGTTTTGCACCCCATCTTATACCCTAAATCATATTCAATTCCAACATAAATAAGGCATACTACATTAAAAAAAAGTGCTACATGCCATGATTTAGAGTTCTGATGTCCCAAGACTATAAAGCTTACACCCTGATGAGTAGACAGAGCTGAACACAGGCTCACTTGACAGACCAAACTCTGGACATGATGCCTGACTCCTAGGGTGGAAGAGCATCCTGTCTTGGGGGAATCTTCTACAGAAGTCTGTGGTCTTTCATGCTATTACATTGGACCAAAAAGTGTGTCTCCATTTTTTTAAAATGTTGAACAACTGTATCATCATCCATAGAATCACAAAAATTAGAAGAAAATTTTTGAATTGACCTTCATGTAAATATCGATCCGCACACATGATTCAGCGAACAGTGGTGCACATCTAATTGGGCTGCTTCTATCCCTGGGCACATTCTATACTCCAGCTTCACATCACTAGCTGCACTAACAAATCGTGGGGTCCTGTAAGTTCTTACTCAGAAAGCAGAACCAAAAAACTAGAGTAACTTGACTATTGGCTCAGGAAACTCATTTGATCCAGTAAGTCGGGGCCCATGGTAAGGTCACCTGCTGTCAGCCTGCTCCTAGGAACTGGCTCATCCAGCCATGCTGCCGAGACTTGTCCCTTGCAACCAAGAGTACAAACTCAGAAGCTGTGCCTTCACATAGTCACAATGACATTAATGTTTTAAAACATTTAACTGTAGGTCCCCCAAATTCATACTCTTAGTAAAATCTTCCATATCCTTGTCTGTGAAGGTGATATTGTCTCTTGATGCAGAGAATTTATATGTGAAAAAAAAATCCTTTTTTTTTTGATACCAGGGATTGAACTCAAGGGCACTTAACCACTGAGCTATATCTCCAGCCCTATTTTTTATTTTATTTAGAGACAGGGACTCAATGAGTTGAAGAGCTCCTTACTGATGCTAAGACTGGCTTTGAACTCACGATCCTCCTGCCTCCCAAGTCCCTGGGATTACAGGTGTGCATCACCAAACCTGGCTAGCAATATCTTTATATTTGCTGCTATATTCTGTTTTTAACTGAAGGTCACTTTCTTTGTCTAGAGGGCCTTGACATGGGAACAACATCTGAGCTCCTACCTCCTAGTAAAGAGTTACTAGTTCCTATCATCTTAATGATATTCATGATCATGTTCCAGATTCTGCAACATTTATTTTGTACCAATCTCATTCCAGTTCTCATGTGTTCTTGTTTCTCTCATAGAAGCACCCACACCCAGATGGTTTTATAACCTGTTCCCTCTGAACCAAAAATTACCCACAGACCCCTTGACTGTCCCATGGCTTCTGGTTATCAGTGTTCCAATGTTCCCTGCTAGATCAAAGGACACTTAGAGGACCCCAGAAGAATTCTGCAAACTCCACCTTCACACGCATTTCCTCCCCAGCTATAGCTCACTGAATCCTAATGGATGGTATTGAAGTTTTACGTGATGCAGGTGGCTAGATAACTTAAATTTAATGTAAAAGCTGGAAAGTAATTAAATAATAAACACCATTTTTTGTATAGATTATATTTTTATTTGTTCTAATTAGTTATACATGACAACTCAATGCATCTTGACACATTTTACACAAATGGAGCACAACTTCTCATTGCTCTGGCTATACAAGATGCAGAGTCACACTAGTCATGCAATCATACATGTATCTAGAATAATAATGTTCATATCATTCCATCACCCTTCACATCCCACATCCCCTCTCCTCCTCTTACTCCTTTCTGTGCAATTCAAAGTTCCTCCATTCTTCCCTAGCCCTACCACCATTATGGATCAGCATCTGCATATCAGAGAAAATATTTGGCCTTTGTTTTTTTGGAATTGAGTTATTTTGATTAGAATGATATTCTGCAGCTCCATCTATTTACGTTCATATACCAAGATTTCATTCTTCTTTAAGGCTAAGTGATATTCCATTGTGTATAGATGTTATATTTTCTTTATCCATTCATCTGTTGAAGGGCATTTATGTTGGTTCCTAGTTTAGCTATTGTGAATTGAGCTGCTTATAAACATTGACGTGGCTGTGTCACTGTAGTGTGCTGATTTTAAGTCCTCTGGGTATAAACCAAGGAGTGGAACAGCTGGGTCAAATGGTGATTCTATTCCAAATTTTCTGAAGTATCTCCATACTGCTTTTCAGAGTGGTTACACCAGTTTGCAGTCTCACTAGCAATGTACGAGTATACCATTTTACTCACATCCTTGCCAAAACTCATCATTTCTTGTATTCTTGATAATTGACATTCTGACTAGAGTGAGATAAAATCTTAGAGTAGTTTGGATTTGCATTTCTCTAATTGCTAGAGATGTTGAAAATTTTTTCATATATTTGTTGATTAATTCTATTTCTTCTTCTGTGAAGTATCTGTTCAGTTCTTTAGTCCCTATACTGATTAGATTATTATTATGATGATGATGATTGGTGTTAAGTTTTTTGAGTTCTTTATATATCCTAGAGATCAGTGCTCTATCTGAGGTGCATGTGTCAAAGATTTTCTCCAATTCTGAAGGCTGCCACTACATTTTTTGTTTGTTTCTTTTACAAAGAAGAAGTTTTTAGTTTGACTCTATCCCAAAAGCAGGCCCAAATCTTCATCCTGTTGGCTTGGGACCTGATTTCCTTAAAAAGACTCCTAAAGTGCAAAAAGTAAAATCAAGAATCAACGAGCGGGGTGGATTCAAACCTAAATGCAAACACCAGTTCTACTGAGGGGGTGTCCCTCTTGATGAAAGCTTTGTATATTAAATGTGTGTTTTAAGAGGTTTTATATCAAGAAAACAGGTGGCAAAGGATATGAAACAGGAAACATTGACATAAGGACTTTATGATATCTCAAATCTTGTGTCAAATAATGTAAAACCCTGCAGGTGACAGGGTAGTATAGTATTTCTGCAGAATTTAGCAAAAAACATTTTCTTTGTGTATTAATCATGAACAATGATTAATACACAAAGAAAATGTGTATTAGATTTTTATACTAATATAAATTGGAAAGATATCTATTGGAAAAGGAGCTCTTTTGAAATATTAGGTCTACCCTTTTATGGAAACTGCATTTAAGAGTACTTGTTAGAGCCTTTTGGTGATTATGTTTTTTCAGTGTGTTGTAGAACTGAAATTGTAGAAGACAAAATACTTAGGACACCCCATAGTTAGAAATTTGATGAGAGTTTAGCAACCAACAAAAAGTGTAGTAACTTCTTCTTTTTTTATTCATTTTATTTTGTATATGTCAAAATACATTTTTATTTCCAATATAGTGAGTTTTGCAACTAGTTTCATGTTGAAACAAGGCCTGCTCAATACTACCAATAAAATCAATATAGCACAGTAGCTGTTCAATTTTAAATACAAAGAATAAATAACCTAAATATAAAACACTAAAATATTAGAAACATGTATTTAATCATTCTTCACAGGCATCCAACTTCACAAATATAAACCACAGCTTGCCTGACTGTTGTGCAACCAGAGCATGTTACAGTCTCTCAAACTCATCAACTACTGTATATTTTACCTCCACATTAGACCATGACCATGAAAATTCTCTGTATTCAGACCCACCATTCATACAGTTCAAATATAACCAAAAATAAAATTCTACAATTATCCTTGTACCTTCAAAATCAAGAATTTATTTCTTATATGAATACTTTAAAGTCAATTGAGATCAGGTCTTTTAAGTCCTATTTTCTGCCTTCATTGGTCACTTTTTGTTTTTGTTTTTTATCGTAGTATGTTACATTCCGTAACCTCCACATTCATTTTGGCAGGTAATGAGTGATGCTGAAAATATAAATAAGTGTATTGTTTTTATTTTTAGAACACCACATGTGCTGCTTGACTATTTTCTTATTTCAGATGTCTGTTAATGCAAACTAGGCTACTCCATGATAGTGTTAAAAACAAAATGTACTAACAATGTGATATAAAGACTTTAAAAGTTAGGCATTATGCGGAGCCCTATCTTTACAGAAGTTTTGTACTGTTAAGTGCTTTTACTTTTATTTTCAGCTTTCATTTTCTAGTATTCCACCATAATTAAAATTGCATAAGATAATTGCTTCACATTTCACATACATATATTTACCTGTAGTAACTTCTTCTATAGCATGTTTTAAGGTACTATTCTTGACAGAGAATATTATGCCAGAACATTCAGACTTTTCCAAGTTTTGTAAAATTTTTAGAAGATTTGTATCAATACCAGAGAAACATAGCATTCTAAGAAAGAAGATGTTTATATTAAAGTCAAAAAACAGATTGGATCAGAGTTTTAAAGGGATTGTTTAAAAAAAAAAAAAACAGGGACTAGGAAGGTGTGGTTGTAAGAGATAGCAGCACCTAAAGAGACTTTAAGCATTTCACACAGAGACATTTGAAAATGAGCTGAGGGCATCGAAAGAATTTGCAAGACCACAGCCATGACATGTTTAAAAATGTAGAAGGGAAAATTCCCTTGAGAAGGCTTATGGGGCACCCTGCTTGCAAACAGGGCCCAGGAAGTTGCTTTACCACACTCAACCAGAAAGACATTCAGAAACCACCCGGGCAGTAATTCCAGGGACCCAGCTACGTGTGAGTTGGCAGCAGACTTTGGCATCATCTCTGTGGTGCTGGCTCTTTAGGAATGTAGGGTGCTTATGTTAGGGGTCACAGAAGTTTCCACTGTCATTGTTAGAAAGGCCTGGGAGGTCAGGCAAACTGTCCCTGCAGGCTGCCCCTGAGAGGGTGATACGTGAAGCTGTGAAAGTGAAGCCAAAGTTGGAATGGAATCCCCAGAATTTAATGGATGCAAGTAGCATAAACTCCACCAAGGAATCCTGCTGGCTGCAGAGAAAGCCAAAGGAAAAGAGAGCCCTGTGCTCTGCCCGCCCCCCCCGCCCCCCTCCCCCCGCAAGGGGGAAAAGGCAGGCATTGTCAATCCCTCTGGAAATAACATCTTGCAGTCAAAGGTCCTAGATGTTCTACATGAAATTACATGTGGAGTTATGGTTGCTCAGCTGGGTTTGCATTTCCTTTGGCCCATCCATTCTTTCCATAGCCTTGTTATTTCTTTTTTGAATGGGAAGATTTACATTCTACCAGTGGATATTGGATGTATATAATTTGCTTTTGACTTTTACAAGGGCTCACAGCCAAGAGTTTACCTTCAGTTTCAGGTGATATTTTGGACTTGGATTTCAGGGCAAAGACTATGGGACCCTTGGAGATGGACTAAATTCATTTTGAATTGTGAAATGGACGTGAGTTTTGGAGGTCTGGGGTTGAAATATTATGGATGGGATGTGAAGTGTCTCCCAAAAGTTCCTGAGTTGAGGCCAGAATTTGCAAATGTAAAATAATTGGATTGTGAGACCTCCAACCTAATTAGTCTCTCCTAGTTTGAATGAATTGACTGGGTGGTAGCTTTAGGCTTTGGGTCTATTGCTGGAGGAGGTGAGCCATGGAATTAAGCCCTGGAAACAGTCACCTTCCTTGGATTTCCTTTCCCCTTCCCAGTCTTTGCTTCCTGGCAGCCACATCCTGAGCAGCTTCCCTCTGCAGTATTGTTCCTCAATGTGCCCACACCACGGGCACAAAGCCATGGAATTGGCCAATGATTAAACTGCAACTCTGAACCTAGGAGCCAAAAATGTGCTTTCCCTCATCCGAGTTGTTTTTTGGGTTTTTTTTTTGTTTGTTTTGGTTTGGTTTGTTTTTTTGGACCAGAGATTGAACTTGGGCACTCAACCACTGAGCCACATCCCCAGCCATATTTTGTATTTCATTTAGAGACAGAGTCTCACTGAGTGCCTCACTGTTGCTGAGGCTGGCTTTGAACTCACAATCCTCCTGCCTCAGCCTCATGAGCTCTAGGATTATTGGCATGCACTACTGTGCCTGGCTGGTTTTTGGTTTTGATCAGGTATTTTTGTCACAGCAATGCAAAGCTCACTGACACAATTACTCAGCACAATCATAGAGAGTTTAAAGTGTTTACAAGAGATGTCAAATATGGAAAAACATACGATAATCAATAAATCAGTCACATTATATTAGCAGAATGAAAAATACATGTCTACAAATGGATGTGTCGATTAAATATTTCTGGTATATACATATAATGGTATGTCATTCATCCTTAAAGAATGAACAAGTGATACATGCAACAAGGTAGCTTAATTTCAATGATGTTAGGGTAACTTCAGCCAGAACACAGATCATATACTGAATGATTACATTTATTTCACAAATATGTAAATTCAAAGATACAGAATAAATTTAGTATTTTCCAGTGACTGCAATTAGCATAATATGGAAAATGTGTGTAATGGATTAGATGGTTCATTTGAAGTAAAACAAGTATTTGGGGACAAGATGTAGCGGGAAGTTGTGCAATGGAGCAGTGTGGTAAATAAGACTAAGCCAATAACCATGAACTGTTGCAAAGCTTAACTTTATGTCACATAGATTACATCTCATTGATAAGAAATTTTGGTGCTGAACTGCAGACAGCCTTAGAGGTTTCCCACTTACAGGTTGGGGAGTGAGTGAGAGTTGTTCACCACCCTCAGTGTTAACTGATCCCCATAAACACCCCTAACACACTGAGGTGAAGGAGGGCACAGATGGAAACACACAGTGAGCACCATCAGTCTCTCCTCAGTGTTACCCGATTCTCAATAACGACTCAGGGCGATGCCCAGCAGAGGAGTTCCTCTGTGCCATCCACTGTCCACATTGGCACATGCCCAGGTCCTCTCTCCTGGGCTCTGGAGAGGGAAAGAAAGAAGTGGGGTAAGGCTGCAGTAGTTATGGAGGAGCTGAAGACAACAATGAATCTTCATGGTACCAACAACTCCATAATGAATCACTATGGCTCTCGTTTATTTTATAATTCATGTTAGATCAAGCAGCTAGCTCCTTGTATGCTTATCAATTAACCCAAATCATATACTCTTGGAAATACAAAGATCAATAGGTACTTCCTAAGTAGAACCCCTTTGCACGTTGTTCTCCAGAGTGGCAAACAGATAAACAAAGCACTTGTTAAAAAACAAGAGAACAAGAAAAAAAAAAACAACATAAACTCCCCCATGACACCAGCAATGCGACCACAAGTGCAGTGACCCCAAGGTCCCGGTGATGTTGGGATGATGCACAGTGCTGCCGCTCACTTGAGCAGCTTTGCTCCTTTTATTACTTAGTTTAATCACATCAATCTCTAACCTACATTCTAACCACCTCTAAATATAAGCCCCTCTTTCTTAACAGATGACCCTTTTTTCCTCAATTCAGGCAAATTCCCCTGATACCCTGCAGGAGTGATGGTCAGTCAGAAGCACAGTGTGGCTGCCAGCCCTGGTGATGTGCCCCTGGCCTGGGAGACCCGGCTTACCTTCCTTGATGGTAAATAAAGTGAGGCCAGTGAGCCACCTGGCATGACAGATGACTTCAGGACTCCTGTCACCTTCTTGCCTGTTGGCCACAGATGATGTATGTCTTCCCACCTCCTTGCATTCCAGAAGCACTGGACATGTAGATTGTATCAGTTTTGAAAGTAATCATGATCTTGTGCTGGTAGACACACAGATATGTCCTTGACAGCCTGACACCTGGCAGGGGACACACAGCCTAGTTGTAAGTCCAAAATCATCTTATTGGATTCCCCAATTTCAAAGAAAAAAGCTTGGTTTGGGAGGCTGAGGCCAAAGAGTCGGATCATAGGTTTGTGGCCAGTCTCAGCACCTTAGCAAGGCTCTACACACTTAGTGAAACCCTCCCTCAAAATTTAAAATAAAAAGGGCTGGGAAGTGGCTCTGTGGTTAAGCATCCCTGTGTTCAGTCCCTGACATAAAAAGAAAGAAAGAAAGAAAGAAAGAAAGAAAGAAAGAAAGAAAGAAAGAAAGAAAGAAAGAAAGAAAGAAAGAAAGAAAGAAAGAAAGAAAGAGAAAGAAAGAAAGAAGGACGGAAGGAAGGAAGGAAGGAAGGAAGGAAAGAAAATTGTCGAGAAGTGTAAATTTCCCAAATTCCATCCTCCTCCAAGACACTTTTTATATTCAATGTAAATACAGTACACATTTTCTACAGTAGTATAAATTCCAAAGAATTATAGAATTATATGTGGAAGCACTTTTATTTACATCCTGTAAAATTAGAAGAACCTATGATCTCCCTGGACTTCAATATTAATGACATTTTGTCTCAGTAGTTTAAAACCACTGTGTTTACACTATCAAGCTCACTTATTTTTTTTAATTTGTTCTTTTTAGGTATACATGACAGTAGAGTGCATTTTGACATATTATACATACACAGAGTATAACTTTTCCTCTAATTAGGACCCCATTCTTGTAGTCGTACATGATGTGGAGAATTACAGCTCACTTTTAACATTGTGAAAACTGTGCTCCCCTGTCCTTACTGAGGCACCGTATCAGGCTGCTGGGCACCTGTGGCTGTCACAGGTCAATGGTGGCTTACAGGGTAGTGAGAGTGAGGGAGAAGCCAGCGTCCCTTCCAGGGCTCTACAAGGTCTGAAGTCTGCACAGTGAGTCTCTGCTAGGGTTAAGGCTGGCCCCTAGGTCACAGGACATGCCCTGTGAACCCAGGATGGAGACAGGTGAGTAAAAGTCACTAGGTCAGCTACTGAGACACAGTTAAATGATGTCAAGAAGTGAAATGCACTGAGAAAAGAGGATGAATAGCAGCATAGAGGAGAAGCTCCAGACAGGAGTGGGACTATGGGAGGGCTCCTTGTTGGCTCTGGATCCTGAGGACAGCTGAGAGGAGAGATGGGGAGGAGGAGGGAGGGGAAGAGGCAGGCTCACTCCCAGGTACTCCCTCTCAGAACCCTCGGGAGGGGCCTCCTTGACTGCAGCAGGCTCCTTAGAGCCGCAGTGACATCTCTGTTGCGCAGGCTGTAGATGAGGGGGTTCAGCACAGGGGTGAGGATGGTATAGAAGGCCGACACCATCACATCCTGCTGCGCTGTGTGGTAGGAGCCGGGGAGCATGTAAGTGTAGATGGCCGCACCAAAGAAGAGTAGCACCACTGTCATGTGGGAAGAGCAGGTGGCCAGTGCCTTCCTGCGGCCCTCGGCTGAGCTGGTGCTGTGGATGAGGAGCAGGATGAGGGTGTAGGAGCTGGAGATGACCACGGTGGGCACGAGGAGCATGAGGACGCAGCACAGGTACATGAGCATCTTGTAGAGGGAGACGGCCGAGCAGGAGAGCCTCAGCAGGGCAGGGGCCTCGCAGAAGAAGCTCAGGATCTTCCTGGACTTGCAGAAGGGGAAGCTCATGGTGATGGGCGTGAGCAACAAGCCGTCCAGTGCTCCCAGGAGCCAGCAGCCGGACACCAGCAGCCGGCAGACCCTCTGGTTCATCAGCAGTGGGTAATGCAGAGGTCTGCAGATGGCAGCATACCGGTCATAGGCCATGGCCGACAGAAGGAAAAACTCAGCCCCTGCCAGGGTCAGGTAGAAGAACATCTGGATCCCACAGCCTGCAGGGGAGATTGTATGGTCTCCCGTGACCTGGCCCACCAGCATCTTGGGCACAGTCACAGAGATGTACAGGAGATCCATGAGAGAGAGCTGGCTGATGAAGGAATACATGGGGGTCCAGAGGCGGGGCTCTGAGTAGATGAGAAGAATGAGGAGGGCATTCCCAGCTAGGGCCATCAAGAAAATGATGAAGGTCAAAGTGTAGAGGAGGGTAGTGTGGGTGGTGTTCCCAAAGAGTCCCACGAGGAGGAAACTGGTGCTTAAGTTTGATTCCATGAAGTTTCCTTCCCCACATGCATATCTAGCAGGTAGTTTCACCTACGAAGAGTGAGGGTTGTCACTCTCCCTCCATCATGCCTACGTGACTGTCCCAGTCTGCTTGGGTAAGATATGCACATGGAGCTATTTCCCCACACACTGGGTTAAACCGAGGTGTAATCGTAAATTCAAATCTCAGGGAAGTGAAGCTGTAGGCGGCCCCAGGAGCAGATTAAGCTGCTCCAGAATCTCGGGACCTGCGGGCTCATCCGGGTCTCACTGCTGGAAGTCAGAGTGAGGCAGCTGTCGAGGTTGATAATGTCAGTGGAGCTAAAAATCACACCTCACATCCTCTGAAAACCACAGTCTCCTCCAGTATCCTCTCCTCCTATATCTGCATCATGTGGACCCCGTGCAGGGCAAGGAGCAGCAGTGGCTGGCCACCCCTACAAGGGATTTAATCCACTAACCATCCTGCAGGAACATGATATGTACAAGAAATGGCAGAAATAAAAGTTGGAGATGCTCTAAATATCAACTATTTAGTTTAAAAACAAATTAAGCACTTATTTTTCCTTCTGAGGGTGCTGTTTCTCCCCTAAAACAGTGCCTGGGAGCTCAACATTCCATGTGCCGTGATGGGGGAATGGAGTTGAAGGGCCATGGGAGCAGTTGTATTAAGACTCGGTGCTGCAGCCCCTGCCCGTCTTTGGATCCTTCCAGCCCTGAAGTCCACTTAGAAAACCAGTAGAGTCATCCCTTAGGATCCACAGCTTTGCTCAGGAACAGCTCCACCTGAGATGCACCTGCAGGTTTTCAGCTGACTGGTGTGAGTCACACTGGGCATGAGGAAAATCGTCCTGCACTCAAAGTTAAGGAGACGTCAGGCTGCAGACTACTGAGGAGTGGGAATTCTGTGCTGTCAGTCTGGTTGTCCCGGGGCTGCTGCACTCATGGTAGAACAGCATGCAGAGGAAAAGTCACACAGCAGCTGAGTCCCAGGTACACACAAAGCAAAGCGCAGTGAACCATGGGCAGGCAGAAAAGGCGAGCCTTCAGGAAAGCTGAAGTGGGACTCGTGCAGGAGACAGCAGCAAGGATCAGCAGCTAGTGTTCCCTGGCCTCCCCTCCTTCCTGGTACAGAGTCCAGCAGACCTGGCAGAGCAAAGCCTTGTGCTTCGCTTCTCTGTTCCCCAGTGAGTGAATCTGCACCACAGCAGCCCAGCAAAGTTGTCCCCGTCCTAAAGATGGGCGATGGGTACACTGGGGAGGCAAGTAGGGAGTTTCATCAGCAGGTTCTTGGCCTGAGGGAACTGAGACACACACCTGCTGTGTGACCTCCACGCTGCTGATGAAGCCTGGACCAGCTCCCCAGGGGAACCTAGGAACCTAGGAACTGCAGCCACCACTTGTCATCTATCCATCTTCCCCACGCTTGGCCTGCACTCAGGACGGGACGCCTGCTGTCCTAAGCCTCTCCAGAAGTCCACCTTTCTGGTTTCTGTTGCTGTCCTGCTCTTGATTTTTTTCCCATTTGGTTTTCCAAGTATATTGTAACTTTCCACTTACAACAAACATGGCAGTTGTACATATTTGCCAATTTGATGGGGTAAAGCTATAAAAATCTCCATCTTTTTCAGTAGGACAGGCATATTGTTTTTTAAATTATTTTCCCAGCTTAAAATCATGTTTTCATATTTGGTATTCATTGTCTCTCTCAATGAAATAAATCTGAATTTCAGAAAGGCAGGATTGTGCAGAACACACATAGTCAGACTATGAACCCAGACAGGATTGAAGGTCCCAACTGTCTTCTCCTCAGTCTGTAATTGTTCTGTGCACCACCCAATGACCGCTTCAAGTCCTCTTCAACACAACCAAGCATTGCCCTTCAGTACCCTAATCAAGCAAGGATAGGGGCCATGTAGGCACTCTCCTGGCAGACTTGTAAGCCCATAGTAGGTCCACAAGAAACCTACTCACAGTTCAGCTATTTCCTAGTTGTGTCCAAGTTCACTCCATAGCCCCAAAGTTCAAAGGAATTCATGCCTGACATGTTATCACCAGAACAGCTTCCCACTGTCCCTTCTGTTTCTGTGGGAGTGCCCAGCCCCATAGACTCGGAGCCATGTGGAGGCCGCCAGGGGAAGGCAAAGACTACAACTGAAATGGGCATCAGCTAAAGCTGCAGTCCAGCTGCCCTGCTGGCTTCAGACTGCGTGATCTCAGTGGAGACCCTAAAATCCCTGTGGCTTCTCAGAATCCAGTCAAGCAGCACATGTACTCTTGTGTCTGTGAATCGCAAGACACATTCAATTCCAACACCCGGCTTGGTCTAGGCCTTCTTTGGGGCAGGGTAAGCCTCCTTTCTCATTGCCCTCTGCCTCCAGGCCCAGAGACCTCCCTTGAAGGTCTGTCTCTTTGTTACCTAACTTAAATGGAAAAGCATGGGACGCCAATCTTGAGCACCCTTGCGCACTTCCCAGCACAGGGAGGCACAGGCATTGACTGGGCTTGTGTCTGTTCACACCAACTGACTCCGGGACTGAGACCCAGCCCATCTCCACCTTGACTCTGAGGCCTGTCTGCTTCCCCCAGGTTCCAGCTACCTCCAAACTCCACTCCTCTGCCTTTGCGCCTTTGTGCCTTTGCATTTTGAGACTCCCCCAGGCTGTTCCGTGCCTGGTCTTACTCAATCAAGCTGTCTGAATTCCAGCACCCTACCCACTGCACTGCCAGCTCCTGCAAGGGTCTTCTGTACCCTAAAGGAGCTGACACCTCTAAGGGGACCCAGAGCTTTGACAGTGCCATTCCCAGAGGCCTCTGTCACCTACTGCCGATTTCATTGCCTCTTTTCAAATTCCAACAAAAATTCTGCATGAATGACATGTATATCTATAATTAAAATGGAAGGTATTTTAAAAGGGTACCTGTTGTATAAGTATGAAAGTTAAAAAATATGAACTTTTTAAAAATTATAGGTGGAGGATGAATGTATTTGAAAACATAAAACCACAAAATTCTCCCTACATAAATTTTATAGTGTAAAAGCACCCATGAGCTGTACACTGATAATATGAATGTTTTACTCATGTATATCACACTTCAGTTAATAATTTATAAAGCGGCTGGGGATATAGCTCAATTGGTAGAGTGCTTACCTCACATGCACAAGGACCTGGGTTCGATCCCTAGCACCACCAAAAAGGAAAAAAAAAAACAGTTTTATAAGGTTAATCTAGAAAACACATAAACAGATTCAAGAGTACAAAGAGAAATCAATAATGAAGCTCTCCATGGCCCTGGATCCTAGAGACTGAACCAGGGGATGCCCAGTGCCACCAACAGACTCCAGGTGCTCACGGCAACACGGGGTGCACTTGGCATCACCTCAAGCAGTCGCAGGGGTCGGTGTCTCTCAACCCTGCCCACTCGGAGGGACCCAGGTCTGAACCTAGAGCAACACTCCTTCCTCACCTCCTGCTCATGTGGCGTGAGGAGGTCACATGTTCTAACCATTCACTGCTTGTTTGTGCTAGGAGGTACAGTGCTTGTTTCCTTCCCCATGTCCCCTAGCAATACCATCATACCTGGCACATAGGAAAAATTAATTAGCATCTGTTAAGTGAATAAATAACTGGAGAAGGCAAATTTATGTTCAAAAATTAAATTAGTGCCACCCCTTTGGGAGTGAATTAGTAATGGCTTTTAACTTAAAGAAGTTCTTCCCCTACACCTTAGGCATTCCAAGGAAATGTACAAAAATATGAACCTTGAAAGAAAGTGGGAAACCTAAATACTTCTCTATGGAAAAATGCATGCATAAATAACAACATTAATGTCAATTCATTGAAACTTTTCAAAAAAACAGGGCTGAAAGAAAAGAGGTCAAAAAATGATCAGTGTGACACCATTTAACAAAACACCACCCTGCAAAATCTTGACATATTAACATTTTAAATATGAGTACACATATTTGCTGCAGTCATTAAAAACTGATAAGCAAGATACACACCCACTGCAAGGGAAGTGCTTTTTCTGAGAACAGTGAAGCAGGGACCCAAAGGGACACAGGCAGGGCTCCAATGTGTCTATAACTTATTTTAAGAGTTGATATTTCTTTCAAATTTTTGGAGTGGAATTTGAGCAAGGTGAACACTACATTAATTTATATGTATATGTGTGTATATATATGTATATGCATACTCAGCTATGAAATATTTTAAATAAATTATACTAAATAAGTTATTTCCATTCAAAAGGCAAAACACACTATTTCTTAGTGGTATAGGTTATTAACTGTCATTAGCCTTTGCCCGTATTAGAGGACAATGATCACAGTAGACAATATTATATGTAAATCATTAGATTTGGTAAATGTTCAGATGTCAGTCTCAAAAACAAAATGAAAAGATAGAATACATCCTCAGTATTTATTCCCTCCTGTAGGAAACCATTCATAAACCATCAGAGAAATAATGTGTCAGTTAAATTTCAAAGCTCTGTGTCATGCAAAAATGTTTCAATCCTGTTTTCATACCTGTGACAGTGGCTTTATGCTGACGCTCCACCTATTCTGGGTAAACATCATAGGCCTTACAAGTTAATGTTTAAAGGTAGTTTATTTCTAATGGGAAGTTTTCATTGCCATTGCAATTTGAATTATTCTAAAAATGAAATCACAAGCCAGGTATGTTGACTTGCACAGTTTCAATTACATATCACCTAAATACACCTGGTTCTGTGGAAAGTTTTCCTGTAGCTTGCAGCCATTTGCATGTCTTCTTGCAGATCTCTTACCATTCTTTTATGAAATTATGTTCAGTAAGCATAAGAATAGGATTCTCTCTGCACATAGCTGGTGATCTGTGTCACATGGCTTCTTATGTCAGTGCCCACACTGCCCTGACTGCTGAGCGCTGTGCCTGGTGAGGGAAGGACAGCCAGTCTGCACCCTGAGTCAGGATGGAGAACCGTGATCTGTGGGACTTCCAATCTGCTGCAGCAGAGACTTATCAGCATTCTTTTTGTGTGTGTGTGTGTGTGTGTGTGTGTACCAGGGATTGAACTCAGGAAGATCACAAAGATAAAAACATTATTCTTAGAATTGGAAAGAATAAAGACATGTAATTTTGATTTCTTCTTCTGGTTCATTCTGATCAGACACCAAACATCTTTAGCAGCATTATAATATCATCTATGCTCAGATTTACATTTCTCACTAAATCAAAAATTGGGGATATTTATTCATATGTTTAATAGTTATCTTCAAAATAGAGAATTCACTGAGAAATCAAACTTTTTCCATGCACATTTACATTTAATTTACATTTAGTTGCTGCTATAAATTAGATATTAGTGGTTTCTCCAGCTTCAGTCTGATCATGTAACTTATAGCAACAAGATTCAGATTCTTACAGAGATTCCCTAATTAGCTGAAAGACCCTCTATGAGCCACTCTAGGTCTCTGCCTTCGCTCACACCAAACAGGGATAATAACACTACAACCTTATATATGTGCCTTCTAGCTAAGCAGACTGAAGACCATGTGAAAATATTTGCTGAAGTCACCTAATATGTGTCAGGAAACATACATAATGTTCTGTCTACAAAAATGTGCCAAGTCTATCCTCACCAGTTAATCCCTTCTTAGTTTTGGGTGGATTCTATTTATTTTCACTCTCCACACCAATTCAGTCTTATGGCAATGGCATATTATTCGTGATTTTGAGTTGTTTCCCCATTTGACCATTGTGAGAAGTAAAGGAATTTTCAAAACTGATTTCAAATGTGAATATTGTCATTTGATTTTATATTTCCACTCAAAAATAGACATAATTGAAAATTTAAAAACAATAAAAAACAGAAAAGTCAATAAAGCAAACACTTGATTGCTATAGTTGGGATCAGAAATGTCCCCCAAAGCCCAGGGTTGAAGGATGGTTCCCAGGGTGGTGCTACTGGAAGGTGTCACTTTCAGGAGGCGGGGCCTGGCAGGAGGCAGGTAGGTTGTTCAGGATGTGTCTTTGAGGGAATGTTGGGACCCCAGCACCTTCCCGTCTTTCCTTGCTTCCTGGCCACCGTGAGTGACAGCTTTGCTGCACCAGGTGTACACCATGATATTCTGCCTTGCCACAGGCCAAAGTGATGGGACCAGGCAACCACAGGGAGGAACCTTGAAAGCTATGAGCCAGAATGATCTTTCCTCCTTGTAAGTTTTTTTATCTCAGGTATTTTGTTACAGTGATGGAAACCTGACAGTGATTCTTAAAAAGATCAAACAAATGGATAGATTAGTAACCATATACAGAGACAGAAGAATCAATCATCCCCACATACGTATACATTCCACTTGCAATGGAATTGGTCTTATGGTGATTACAGGAGATAAAACAAGTCAAATAGAGAATACAAGAAGCAAGTAAGAGTAGATTGGTTCAAATTTTTTTTTGAGATATTAGTTTTATTATTATGCAGGTATTGTGAGGCCAAGATCGGGAGAAGGCAAGGAATGAATGAGGTTGAAATGCTGTACTCACAGATCTCAAGAGAAAAGGGAAAGCTGTGCCATGCGGAGAGTGGGGGAATGAGGGCACATCAGGAGGATGAGGGAGCCAGGAGAAAGAGCAGACAGCACACAGCTCAGACACATGAAAACCTCCTAAGGTGAGGTGTCGGGCCAGGAGGGTTTCATTACAGCAGGACCTCACAGGAGTGGCCGGTCTCCCAGGACCTGCCATGGTGAAATGTGAAGCCATCTAATGATCCCAGGAACCAGCAGCCAGATGCCAGGAGGAGTCTCAGTCCATGGCTCATGTGGACACAGGAACAGGGAGGAATGCAGACAGCCACATAGCATCATGGGCCAGGCAGCATGAAGGCAGTACTCCGCACCTCCCACATCAGGTGAAAGCTCATCCAGGTTTCACAGCCGAGGACTGAGATGCCCTCGTTGTGGCCGATTGGTTCACCAGCATTTGGGGCACAATGACAGAAGTATGTATCAGTCCATGAGTTGAAAACTCACTGATGCAGAAGCAGATGGGGACATGCAGAGAGGAGTCCCTGTGGCTCAGAAGTATCAATGCAATGTTCCCAGACTCGGCCACCAGGAATGTTCTGAGAATGAGCAGAGGCGGCCAGGGGGTTGAAGGACTGGCCAAGATCCCCAACAGGAAAAGGTGAGTACCAGGGCCTTCCTGCAAGCCACATAATGGACCAAATGGTCAAAGTGACTTTAACCAGAGGACAAAGCAAATCTTTTGTTATTTATCAGCATACAGTTATCATTCCTGGCAAAGTTTCCTTTAGTGTATTTTACAGTCTCAACTTGAAAAAAAATTCAGAGTTTCCAGGATCAGATGTGAATTTGCACACACACACACAAAAAAGAGACATCGTTTTAGATTATGATAGATTCTCCACCTGGAGTGGGAATGTACCCTTTATATTTACCACAAGGTATACAGCAGAAATCACAATGTCATTTTTATGAAAAAGGAAATTGAAATCAGAAAACACAATTCCCCATGAGAATGATTTGGCGATATCAGTGGGCTGCCATGAATGGACATTAGGGGATGGCCCCTGGGACCTGTTGGCTCTCTGTCTGATACTGTGTGTCACACACCTCAGTTGTGGCCACCAAATTGCAACAAGGAGATCAGAAACTTCTCCCTGTGTGGGCTGAGTCACTGGCTAAGAACTGAGAACCGGATCTTGGCGACAGTCGTGTCGTTTGCATGTAGGTGTTTAGCAATCTGTGGTTTCCGCCCTGCCCACTGTTACCTACTCTGTCACTCATTCAGTTGCTCACTCAGAGAGCAGCTGGCTGCCATGTTGGGGCTGACCTATGGAAAGGCCCAAGTGGCCCTGGCCAGCAGCCAGCCATCTAGTACCTAGATTCTGTCAATGGTCATGGGAAGGAGCTTGGAAGGGGGACATTCCCATCTGGGCCCACAGTGGATAGCTGTCCCAGCCAATATCTTCACTGGTTTTGTGAGAGACCCCGGACCTGAGACACCTGCCAAGCAGTTACCCAGATCTAGCTCAGAAAACTTAAAACAATGTTTGTTGTTTTAAGTGGCTAAGTTTTAGAATAGCCTGTTACACAATGATTGATAATGAACATATCATCTATTGTATTTTTAAAATCAAAACAATCACAGTCTATTTGAATCAAAACTATACAAGAAATGGGTAATGTCCATAGAAAAGTATAAAAGAATGAAGATAAATAGTGAGTTATATTTGCACAAACATTTGTAATAGCAGTGAAAGATAAACATTAAACAGCACCAGTAAATATATTAATGTGAAAATGTATGAAATAGAAATTGAAGTTTGTTTATTTAAGAAAATTGTAACAAGCACAGGGAAATGGAAATCAAGCCTGTGAAGCATTAGAAAGAAGAAGTTACAGAAATCTTCACAAAGGTGAATAGCACTTACCGATCGCAGCTCACCTTTGAAAGAAAAAAACTCAAAGGAAAGTCAAAGGTGTTCTTTAAATCTAAAGGTAGCCAAGGACATGATAAATATGAGGTTACATGTCCTCTCAGTGAAAAGAACGGGAGAGTAAACATGCACTGGGAAGATGAAAACCAAGCCTGAGCATGAGTTGCAGGAAACGGCAGGTGCCCAACAGCACAGAGCAGCAGCAGAGCAGCCGTGGTGTGGGGTGGCGAGCTTGCTGAACTGCAGAGACCTCGATGACAAAGGCTTGGCTGGGAGAAAAGATAGGCTTCTTAACAAATGGCACAGGAAAAATGGAGATGCTTTGGGGAAGAATGAAGCTAGATCCCTGTCTCTCACCCTGCCCCAAAATCAGCTCAAAGTGGATCAAAGACCTAGAAATTAGACCAGAAACTCCGCAACTGCCAGGAGACAACATGACAGAAACACTCCAACATCCTGACCCGGACACCAGCTTCCTCCACAGGACCCTTAGCGCTCAGGAAACAGTGCCAGGAGTTCATAAACGAAATCGCATCCAATTAGAAAAGCTTCGCACTGCAAAGGAAACAAGAGAAAAGAGAGAACCTACGGAGGGGAAGAAATATTTGCCAAGTACATATAGGGGACTAATATCCAAATATATAAAGAACTCAAACAATTTAACAACCAAAATACGAATAACCCAATCAATAAATGGGCAAAATAACTAAACAGACACTTCTAAAAAGAAGAAATACAAATGTCGAGCAAATATATAAAGAAATAGTCAAGGGCTGGGGATGTGGCTCAAGCGGTAGTGCTCTTGCCTGGCATGCGTGCGGCCCGGGTTCGATCCTCAGCACCACATACAAACAAAGATGTTGTATTCACCGGAAACTAAAAAATAAATATTAAAAAAATTCTCTCTCTCTCTCTCTCTCTTTCTCTCTCTCTCCTCTCTCTCTCTCTCTAAAAAAAACAAACAAATAAAGAAATAGTCAACATTTCTAGCAGTCAGAGAAATGCAAATCAAAACTACATTGATATTTCATCTCCTTTCAGTTAGAATGGCAGTCATCAAGAATACAAACAATAATCAATGCTCGTGAGGATGTGGGAGGAAAGGAGCACTTACACACTGCTAATAGGATTGTAATTTAGTACAACCACTATCAAATAAGCATGGAGTTTCCTCAAAAGCAATGATATGACCCAGCTATACCACTCCTTGGTATTTATTCTAAAAAATTTAAGTTGGCATGCTACAACAATATATGCATACTCCTGTTCATAGCAACACAATTCACAATAAGTTATGGAACCAGCTCAGATGCCTGCCAACAGATAAACAGATAAAGAAAATGGGGTCTGTATACACATGGGGTTCTACTCAGCTATAAGGAAGTAGATGAAACAGGACAACATCCTGCTAAGGGAACCAGCCAGACTCCGACAGTCAGGGTTTGTGTATTTTCTCTCATATGTGGAAATTAAACAGAACAAGAGAGGGAGATGGAAATAGAAGGGAGACCAGTACCATAGAGGATGGGGATTGGAGAAGGGAGGGAGGGAAAGAGGAAATACAGGAGAATGAATATAACCATAATTCATCAATACATACATTCTTATAATTAAGAAACAGGGCTGGGGTTGTGGCTCAGTGCTAGAGCACTCACCTAGAATGTGTGAGGCCCTGGGTTCAATTCTGAGCACCGCATATGAATACATAAAAATAAAGTTCTTCAACAACTAAAATAAATAAATAAATAGAATTAAGAAACATCCACAAGCATGCTACTTTATAGTACACACAAAATTAATAGAAAAAAATGTATATAACTTAAACTATGGGCAAACATACAAAAAACCAAAAAAAATATTAAAAAATTAGAAGTGGTATAATTTCACACGAGTAAAATTCTACTCACTAAAATAATAGGGTTGATTTCATATTCAAAAATGCCCAAATAGAGGTCCTCTCCCTCCCTCCCTCTGCAAGGAATCTCTGACCTGCTCAGTTCCTGAATGGAACGGTCCTTTCCTGCCCTCAGCCGGCCCTCTCATGTTTCCTTAACTACTGCCTAGTGGATTTCCTGACTTGGATGTGTCCATCAATGGGAATAATAGAAAAATTAAATTAAAATACCTAAGTAAAGTTAAGATGCATGCTTCCCGAATTTAAAATAGATTATAATTCAATTTGGGGTGTATGAAGAAAATCGTTTTAAAAGACAGCACTATTTGTACATGATTTTTGTGTTTAAGAAAATGTCTTCATGAAAAAGGAGAGCTGCAATGAATGATCAGCTACACTTGCTCCATCCTCTCTATCTGACAGTTCCTTGCTTGTGACTTGCCTGCTCACCAGAATTCGTCATCTCAAGATCATGACATTTCTACAGCTTCCCATGAACGTGCACAGCACTGGAGAAACTTGCACCAGATGATCGTGTTCCCAGTTACATAGGAAATTGTGCTCTGCCTTCCCAACCGGCTCTGTAAAGAAGCATTTTCCTGTGGCACTTTTGTGAGATGCTTTTCATGTTTCTGTGCTTTTCTAGGGGACAAGTTTGCTGCTCAAAGTGGCTAATGTGACTGGAATCAAGAAAGTTGTGTGAGGCTTACAGAGCGAGTGGAGCTAGCTCAGCCTCTCTCGGCCAGGTGCTGAGTTCAAGTTCAGTGCTAACTGACGCAGTGAGGTCACCATGTTACACCTTCATGAGAGTCTCAAGGGTAGTAAGTCCTTAAAGAGAAACACAGGAAACACATGAAGATGATGTGATCAGAGGCGCCCAGGCACTTAGCCCTGTGTTTGCCTTGGGGCGATGACTCATTATTCACTAATTCAGTGTGCTCAATGACAACTATTGAACACAAACACAACATATAACAAGAGCCAACTTGTATATCAAAAAAAGGTGGATCTACTGGGGCAAGTGAGCAAAGAATGTTTCTTCCATATTGCAGAATAAAGCCCTCCTTCCTAGGAGGGGTGGAGGGGAGTGTATCTTTTTCAAACATGACATGCAAAAATATCTTGTGACAAGGTATATGTTTTCATCCTGGAATACTTTTTAAAGGATATGAAAGTCACCTGATAATTCTGTCTCTTATAGTTTCTCAGGGAAATCTGGAAACCTTGGGAAATGATCCAACTGGATATGGAGCCGAGGACACCCACCTTAGATTTCTGATCCACCCTTCACCCCAAATGGCAACAGAGGGAAACAGCAACCCACAACCATCACAAAAGAAGCTGAGAGAGTCCCAGGACAGTCTCTTATCTACAGGGAGTGATGGCCTCCTCCATAAAGCACCTGAGAGGAAATTCATCTGTCCCCACCGGGTGGGGAGTTAGCCTAGGCTGAGGGTGACCCTAGTGCCCTTAGGGAGTGCCCCATGGTCTCTGGTCTGCTCTCACACAGCTTTCCTGATCCCTCTATGTCCTGCCTTGTGAGCAAAAGGGTCTTCTGAGAAACCTTTCCCCTCCCAAGAGCTCCCATCTCACTCAGTCCCACTTAATGATCTAAAGAGTTATTACTAGAAGATAAAATGATTTGACTTGTTGAATGCTTTTCTTTAGATGAGATTTCTTGCTAATTCTATAGCTGAGCAAGTCACACTTGACACCACCAGTTCAGTTTAGCTCGCCCTCTCTTCAGTGAAGTGGTGTGAGATGAACTAACCCTCCAGCACAGGTGACGTTGGAATAGGTGCAGTGGATTGCCTTGTGACACTTGCTGGCTTTCTCACCCTGGATTTGGCTTCAAGGATTGTGTTTGTTTGGAGAATCTTTTTTTTTAAAAAAAATTACATTTTCTCTCCATTCTTTAAAACTTGCCCAAGCAGTTAGTTATCACATTTGCAATATGGAATTTCTTCCCCCACCCCCGTACCGGGGATTGAACTCAGGTACACTCAGGTACATCCCCAACCCTATTTTGTACTTTATTTAGAGACAGGGTCTCACTGAGTTGTTGAGCACCTCACCGTTGCTGAGTCTGGCTTTGAACCCCATGATCCTCCTGTCTCAGTCTCCTGAGCCACTGGGATTACAGGTGTGTGCCACCGTGCCCAGCTGGAATTTCTTTAATGCTTCCATTTCCATAGGGGCAGTAAAAAGTCAACTGTGTTATTTTGCAATCAAACTACAGAACACTGGACAGCATTATGCTTCATAAGGAGTTTCTAAGAGCCCAACATTTATTCTGGGCTGTCATTAATTAAAGTCTGGGGACAGACTCCCATGAGACAGTGCTCAAATGTTCCCAGGTTTTGCAGCACCCAGAAGCTGTGGGTGGACTAAATCGGGTCCAGAAAATGCTACTGAGCCATCACATGCTATTCTCAGACCTCAGCCAGGTGTGCAACAGAAATGCAGTTAGTCCTTTGAGATGAGATGTCAGAAGTCAGATTCCTCAAGACAAGACTAAGTTAATGCCAAGGAGCCATGGGACCCAAGATGAGCCTGTTTACCTGAAGCTCACTGGGCAGCAGCAACCAGAGGGAACACGCTAACTCACTATTAATAAACAACTGCTTTCTGTGCAGGAGGTTAACTCTGGTTGTCTAGAGCTCTTACCATGTCTTACTGAGCAGAAAATTTGCTAATACTGGACAGGGAAACAGTACGTAAAAACAGAGGAGTGTAAGAACTGCATATAACGATAGGAGCAGAAAATGTTGAAAAGCAAGAGCAGGTAAGTTTGAACCAGTGAAATGGAAGGATGTCTCTCACTGAGTTATGACCTGTGAAATGTATTTGCTCAGCCCGTGGAAGAGCGAGGAAGCAGGAACCCAACTCCTATGGTAAGGATCAGTGTGACAGGGGTAGATCCGGGTCCTGATGCAGAGGGGCTCTGGGTCCTGGTAGTGCATCAGCCAGTGCCTGGCCGGCGCCAGCTGCACAGCTCCCTGCCGCCTCCCAGGCTGCCCTGCATCTTCCCAGACTGAGGACAGAAGCGTTCACCATTCGACAGAACTCGCAGTTCCTTGCTTGTCCTTTAGTCAAGACAGTCTCCGACTAGCTGCGTAGTTCAGTACTGCTTTTAACTTCATGTTCTAAAGTAGGTGCATGAGGGCTTTATCAATGACTATTGATTTATTATGATTTTGAAGAGGAGAGAGCAGCCTTTTAGATCAAATAGAACATGAAAAATCCAAATCCCTGAGCTATACGTTGATTTTTCAGCTTACAAGTTTATTGAAGAACCAAGACATTCCTAATGAAAGCACCTTTACCACGTAGTCCCATAAAACCTCATAATATTTTCATCATATAAAATATCACATGTGGGGCTGGAGTTGTAGCTTAGTGGTGGAACACTTGTCACACATGCGTGAGACACCGGGTTCTATCCTCAGCAACACATAAAATAAATAAATAAAACAAGGATATTAAAACAAAAAAAAAATCACAAGGCACCTGGGTCTAGTACCTCGAGGAAACAAAATTCTCCAGATGTGAGGTGCTGAGAAAGGCTTATCATGACTCTACCCTATAAGGGCGGCTCTTTCCACTGGCTGTTAACACTATACAATGCGTTATTTTCATTATCTCAAATAAAGGAAGCCTTAAGAATATGAGATGGGAAGACAGGCCTGGTGGTGCACACCTATAATCCCAGCTATTAGTGAGACTGAGGCAAGAGGATCACAAGTTCAAGGTCAGCCTCAGCAGCTTAGTGAGACCCTGTCTCAAAATAAAATTAAAAGCCTCAGCATATAATGCAGTGATAGGGACTTTGCCCAGCATGTGTGAGGCCCTAGGATTAATCTCCCATGTTGAAAAAATGTAAGTCTCCAAAGTATATGAGTATATGATAAATAATGAAAGTAAAATTTCTAGTTGCTTGACAAAAGCAAAAGATATTGAACATGAGTCATTAGGGTACACAAAGGAAATCAACTTATGGATTTGGAATGGAATATTTGTCTGTCTGCCACAGCTAATACCCCTTTCATGCTAATCAAAGACTCCATGTTACATTTTACATGTGATAATCGAGCACCATCTGATATTTGTTATCAGATGAGGGTATAAGTCTTCACTTGTCCTAAGGGGAAAGAGTCAGGTGTTATCTATTGGCCTTTAGACAGCACCCTTGCAAACATGGGATCTTAAAAATTATTTATGGGACTTTATATGACACCTTAAAATATTTTAAGAAATTTTATGTTACTCTATGGCCAATGAACAGTAATTGAAGAACTACAGACCCAGCAATAAAAGACCACTCGCTTAAATAGGAGATTATTTTATTTAATACAAAGATACAGTTTAAAATTATTTTTACTTAGAATAAAATGGAAAAACCTGAATGTAATACAAATTATGGATCATCACAAGTAAAGCAGAATAAACAGCTCTAGTTAATTTGGTTGACAACTGAAATTTTTGAGTATTGTTGTGTAATAAAGGGCCACAGGGAAGGCCTCTGGGTCGAGGTGGATACACAGGACGCTTAGAAACAGAACCCCCACCAGGAGAGAAGGCCAAGAGCCCAAAAGACATCGAGGCTTCAAAATACAGGGAAGAATGATGGGCTGGGAGATTGTTATCAGACAAAGGGACTAACGTCGTCATATATCCAAGTTCAAAGTAACTACAGGACATGACTTTGCTAATTTCCAGGTAATGGCGTTGTTTGATGGAATTATTTAAATGTCTCTTTATTAGGATGCAGAGTTTTAAAGTCCTGGTGAGCAGCAAATGAAGAAGAGGTGCTGACCAAGAGACAACGATTATGTCAACAAAACACCACAAGCCCTGTGGTATTATTTTGCCCCTGTAGATTTTCAATCCAAATTTGAACACTTGAATGAAAACATGGAGGAGAACGAAACCTCGACGGATTTCGTGCTGCTTGGGCTCTTCCCCAGATTCGGGCATCCCAGCCTCCTGGTCCTTATCATTCTCCTCTTATACACCATGGCCTTTGCTGGAAACTCCACGCTGCTCCTCCTCATCTGGCTGGACCCCCGTCTGCACGCCCCCATGTACTTCCTACTCAGCCAGCTGTCTGTCATTGACCTAGCTTACATCTCCAGCACAGTGCCCAAGATGCTAGCCAACCATTTCTCAGGGAAGAGGAGCATTTCCTTCCTGGCCTGTGCTGCCCAGATGTTTGCCTTCCTTCACCCTGGGCCTTGCTGAGTGCATCCTGCTGACCCTCATGGCCTATGACCGATACGTGGCTGTCTGTAACCCCCTGAGGTACACAGTCCTCATGAGCCCCAAGGTCTGTTTGCAGATGGCTGTCTCGGCCTGGGCTGGAGGAGCTCTTGCAGCGCTTGTGCACACCGTCTACCCCATGCACTTCCCCCATCTGTGGCTCCAGGGAGATCGACCATTACTTCTGTGAGATGCCCGCCATTCTGAGGATGTCTTGTGTGGACACGTCCGTCTATGAGATGGTGAAATTTGTGTCAACCATTGTGTTTCTGCTGGTCCCATTTCTTCTCATCCTGGCCTCCTACACTGTCATCTTCCTCACCGTCCTCAGGATGAACTCTCGGAAGGGCAGGAACAAAGCCCTGGCCACCTGCTCCTCCCACCTGACAGTGGTGAGTCTCTACTTTGGCCAGGCCATCTTCATCTACATGACACCCAGCTCTGCCCACACGCTGGAGCAAGACCAGATAGGAGCTGTGCTGGGCACCATAGTGACCCCCACGCTCAACCCCCTCATCTACAGCCTGAGGAACAAGGAGGTGGTGGGCGCCCTGAGGAAGTGCCTGGGGAGGGGCTGCAGCTGCTCTCAAGAGTGTTCTAGCCTCAACTTTCAGAGGAGCCACCTTCACCTCACATCCTGAGGAAATGACTTTGTGACAGGGAGGGAGGGAGAAAGGGCACCAGGATTCCTGAGGAATCTATTCCTGGGGGTGGGGCTGTTCTCAGTCCCACAGTGGTGGCTTCAGCAGAACACAGCCTCCCTGACCACTACTGACCAGCTGGGGAGAAACTTCCTGGATTCTGGCAGTGATGGCCCAGAGACAAGTAAGGGCTCTGGCTCCTTTTTTAGCTTTAATGCACTGGGTCACAAAGGAAGCACTGGTGCTTCTAATGTAAACTGTCCCCTCTGCGTCCACTCCCTGTCACCCGTCACTCCCAAAGCTCCTCCTCAACCTCCCCTGCCTGAAACCCGAAGGCCTCTTGTTCCATGACACCGCCCCAGAGAATCCCCCCTTTCCCTAGCTCTTGTGGTCCACTTACATTATTGTTGTTACAAATTATTTATGCACTTGTATTCCTTTTCCTTCTGATGTAGCCATATGTAAATAGAAAAATCTGAGTGAATTCAGGAAATTCTTTAATAGAACTTAGTCTTTTTTCTTCTTGTCTACCAGATTTTACCATTTTTCATTTTCATTGTTTTATTAATATTTATATTTATCTATATAATTAAAGGCCTTAACTTTAGGATTTTGTAATCATCTTCAGTGAGAATTCTGAGGCTTATGGTAAACTTTGATATAATGATATAGTCTCTAAACAAAATTAGCAATAATAAAATCTGAAGTTCTAAAATCACAACTGGTCTTGGAAGATGCCTTTCAACTTATTATTGTTGACATCAGCATATGATCATCACAGTCATAGTGTTCTAAAAAGAGTTGTATTTTAACAATTTTAAAATGACATGGTGTTTTGCTCTTAAATGTAAAAGTAGTCCAATTCAACTTAGCAAACCCTCACCACTGGAATGGCCAGACAGGTGGCCTTTCTTCTGAAACACTGGAAATTATTTTCCCCTTCACCATGAAATGCATTGAAGATCCCCCGCCCTGCCCCACACAGCCCCACACCACATCAATCCTTCCCAGACACCTGAAAACAGCAGGCTTCAGCCACCTCCAAGGTGCTATGGCCCTAAATCTGGGAGCAGTTCAGAGGGGCAGCTCTGGTGAGGGACTGAAGTCCAGCTGTCGTAGCAACTGCTCTCCTGTCAAGCCTGGGAGGACCCTCCGGGCACTTACGCCTTGCCTCTGAGTGCTGCTCTGGCCTGCAGTGACTCCCACAGTGATCCCACAGGTGCCCACACAGAGACAGACTTTGATGTCCCCCAGCCTTTCAATCACTGTTCTCAGAAGACTTCAGGAAAGATGGTCACACACCATCACCTGGAGAGTGGGGACCCTCAGAGGCCATCGTGGGAACTGTCACAGGTGACAACACGTGCCACCTTCCTTATCTACCAACCACATCACCCTAGGACTCAGGCTCAATTGAAATCCCATCTGGTCTGCATACCCTCACATACTTCTGTTGAAAATTGTGATGCGTAGAAGACTTTATCCCTGACAACGTGTTGCCTTGAAAGAACGACAACTTGACCTGGAGAAGTAACTCAGTGATAAAGTGCATGCTTAGCCTGTGCTGTGCGAGGCCGGGGTGGACCCCAGCACTGGGTGGACCCCAGAAAACAAAACTAAATTAACCCTACATCTTGAGTAGCTAAGATAATCCCGCTTTTCTTTTTCACGTGTTTTCATTTTATTTTTATAAGATGAACACTTTAAAAAACATAAAATATGTTTTCGCAAACTTAAAAATAATGGAGGTTCTTTTCAAATCATGGTAGACGACGTAGAAATACACTGAAAAAGAACACCTGGAATCTTGTCACCCAGCCACAGTTCCAGGATAACACACCCCACATTCTTTCATGCATCTTATTCATGAACACACACACACTTTACACAACAGGTGGGACAACACGTGCCCTAATAGTTTTGCAATCATTGACATGCTTTCTTCCCCTCTTGCTTCTCTTCCCTAGATAAAGCTTCAAATTCCCAACAGACTATGGAAGCAACCTGGTGACCTTCCATAATCAAATCATCAGCAGGTGTATATTCACATACAAACATATAAATATACAATAGATATTGTGTCACTGTTTTTTAATGGGCTTTTATTGCTACATTTCCATTGAATTTTATTTTCTTGCTCACTCTTTGTGAGCTCAGAGATCCTTCTGAGTATCTGGTATAGCTTTAATTCTTTATAATGACTTCCCAATATCCCATGACATTATTTGGATATACCACACTGTATCTGTTATTACCCCAGTTACTCTTACTCTTTGAATAAATGATTCTAAAAATACCCATGTATATACATCCTTGTGCACTGGCATTTCTATTTCTATGGGAATGTTCCAAGAAGTAGAATTCCTGAGAGGACAGACAGTTTTAATTTTAATAGATGNCAGGCCTTGCCCCACAGTGCTGCCCTGGCCTGCAGTGACTCCCACAGTGAGCCCACAGGTGCCCATACAGAGACAGACTTTGATGTCCCACAGCCTTTCAATCACTGTTCTCAGAAGACTTCAGGAAAGATGGTCACAGACCATCACCTGGAGAGTGGGGACTCTCAGAGGCCATCATGGGAACTGTCACAGGTGACAACACATGCCACCTTCCTTATCTACCAACCACATCACCCTAGGATTCAGGCTCAATTGAAATCCCATCTGGTCTGCGTACCCTCACATACTTCTGGTGAAAATTGTGATGCGTAGAAGACTTTATCCCTGACAACATGTTGCCTTGAAAGAACGACAACTTGACCTGGAGAAGTAGCTCAGTGATAAAATGCATGCTGAGCCTGTGCGAGGCTGGGGTGGACCCCAGCACTGGGTGGACCCCAGAAAACAAAACTAAATTAACCCTACATCTTGAGTAGCTAAGATAACCCCGCTTTTCTTTTTCACGTGTTTTCATTTTATTTTTATAAGATGAATACTTTAAAAACATAAAATATGTTTTCGCAAACTTAAAAATAATGGAGGTTCTTTTCAAATCATGGTAGACAATGTAGAAATACACTGAAAAAGAACACCTGGAATCTTGTCCCCCAGCCACAGTTCCAGGATAACACACCCCACATTCTTTCATGCATCTAATTCATGAACACACACTTTACACAACAGGTGGGACAACACGCGCCCTAATAGTTTTGCAATCTTGGACATGCTTTCTTTCCCTCTTGTTAGAGTCTGTAAACAAGTCTGGATGGCACCTGGCAAAATGCCAGAGGGAGTGGTTTGTGAAGTAACGCCAGTGAGCCATTAAGTGTGGAGATTTCTTATTGGTTGACTGATGTATCTAGTTTATGCTAATTAAGATAAGCTGTATGGAATGTATAAATACCGCTCCTGTCCTACAATTAACGGCTCCCATTCCTGCTGTATCAATGTACACAAGTTTTTCCTCACCGCTCCCCCCCCAGTTAGTTTGCTGCAGCCGGACTGCGGCACCCTCTTGCTTCTCTTTCCTAGATAAGGCTTCAAATTCCCAACAGACTATGGAAGCAACCTGGTGACCTTCCATAATCAAATCATCAGCAGGTGTATATTCACATACAAACATATAAATATACAATAGATATTGTGTCACTGTTTTTTAATGGGCTTTTATTGCTACATTTCCATTGAATTTTATTTTCTTGCTCACTCTTTGTGAGCTCAGAGATCCTTCTGAGTATCTGGTATAGCTTTAATTCTTTATAACGACTTCCCAATATCCCATGACATTATTTGGATATACCACACTGTATCTGTTATTACTCCAGTTACTCTTACTCTTTGAATAAATTATTTTAAAAATACCCATGTATATACATCCTTGTGCACTGGCATTTCTATTTCTATGGGAATGTTCCAAGAAGTAGAATTCCTGAGAGAGCAGACAGTTTTAATTTTAATAGATGTCATTCCAAAGAAGTCACAACACTGCACATTTCTACCAACCAGGCACAAGAGTGCTGTTTTGTAAACTTCCTGTGCACCAAAAGAGGTTCAAGTGCTTTTTAGTCTTTAATGGCCTTATGGGTGTTTTACACAAACTGAATGCCCGTTCACCTTTTCTGTGGGCACAATTGCTTATTGTCAACAAAAGTGTGATATGTTAGTTGTAAAAGTTTTATAGTGATTGATGTGAACTAACACCTCTCAACCATGGCTTTTATCAAAGAAAATATTTTTTTTCCAATCAGAGAATCTTGATTAGGGACCTAATGTTGGAACTCACAACTCCAGCAAGATTTATGCCACCAAGTCAGGGCAGCAAGCTGGCCTGGTTGCACCACACAAGCCTGGCTCTTGGCAGTGGATGGCTGGGTTCTATGCTTTGGGCAGTGGAGGACCCCTCCTGGCTGGTCTTAGGAGGAGATCTGAGTCTGCACACGCAGTTGTGGGTCTCCTCCTGAGGACCCCAGTAAGCCCCCCTCTGACGCTCAAATGCTCAACCTCCTAAGGGCCTCCATTTTTCTCCAGACTGCTTCCTTCTGTGTTGAGACTTATGCTTGCTTTACCTTGACTGACAACCAGGACACCAGTCTCTTCTGCCTCTGCCTCTGCCTCCATGAGGACCTCAAGGGTCTTAAGAACTCAAGTATCCCATGAGAGGACTTAGCTCTCAGTAAGCAGTGGCCCCAGAGGCTGCAAAATAGTTGCTATGGCCAGAAAGACACTCCTCTAGACAGGCAGCAAGCCTTTCCAGCCCCACTCTCCCGCTCTCTGCCTTCAGTTCCAATTGCACTTGTTGCAGGAGGAGGAAGCTAGAGCCAAGAGGATGGAGAATCCAGAGAGAAGCCAGTGCACCTGCCAGCTCACATCAGATTGCTATCACTGGAGACTGGGCGTGCTGGTCAGAGTCCTCCTGCCCCACACAGGAGCTGCTGCCAGAATTACTAGAAAGTTTCCACCCAAGGAGGAAGGGAGAATAGAGCCAGCTACTGGGACAGCCAGAACAATCAAGAGGGAAAATATATTGTATCATCATTGCCCCTGACAGGACAAGACACACTGTCTTCCCCAGGAGGCTGGATTTCCAACAGTGACTATTAGCATACCTGAGCCACTAATAATTCAGGACAGAAGTGAGCCTCAAAGGAACTAAGAAGTGTCCGAAGCAGGTATGAAGACAGAGGACCGGAACTTTGTCTACATTTATCAGCTGGTTTAAAAGAGAACCTCAGGGGCTGGGGCTGGGGCTCAGAGGTAAAGCGCTCCCCCCTAGCATGCAAGAGGCACTGGGTTCGATCCTCAGCACCACATGAAAATAAAATAAAGATACTGTGTACACCTATAACTAAATAAATATCAAAAAAGAGAGAGAGAACCTCATTGTTGTAGAGATGCATTCAATTTGTTGAGACTTGTGAAGCTGTTTCTATAATATATGATCCTGGATTGTTATGTCCTTCTTATGTTTCCAGCTCTTCCCATAATGATTTTCTTCTTTCTGTCGCTGTCAGATGTAATGTCTTCCAAGCCTGTTGGATGGGATGTGAATAAGTAAGGATGCGTCAGTGACTGACATCACTGTTCACTGGGGCTTGAGTTGCCTGCATCCGTTTTGTCTGTGGGGCCTCTTATTCTTCCTTTGCTGCTGTTCAAATAGACAAGGTTACCAAGACTTTGGTTCATTCTAGACATTATATAATAAAATACTGTGATTTCTTGTGTTAAAAGGGATTGTTTAGCTTAATTTTCAGAAGTTCAGATACTTTTCCAATAGGTTTTTTAGTGACTTTTGTAATTGAATATTATTTAAAAGTAGATTTCTCTCTGCTTTTCTGGGGGGAAAAAAAGAGAGGGAACCTCAGTTGTTTAGTCAGCTTGAAACAATCTCAAATTAATTACTAAAAAATCCCTAAACTTCTTGATGAATAATATTGGAAATTAAATTAAACAGGCTTTGAATGCTTTTTCTATGCAGATGTGATATGCAGATGCTAGTTCACGATAAGGGGGGGATGGCTAGGGAAGAATAAAGGTAAATTTGGATTAGACAGAGGGAAGTACAGGGAGGGGAGGGGTGGAGGATAGGGAGGACAATAGAATGAATCAGACATTATGACCCTGTGTGCTTATAGGATTACATGACCTGTGTAATCCTATATCATATACAACCAGAAGAATGGGAAGTTACACTACTACATTTATGTATGATATGTCAAAATGCATTCTATTGTCATGTATAACTAATTAAAACAAATAAAAAATAAAAATAAATTGAACCTAGGCTTTTTCCCCAAGAATGGAGCAAAGTCCCTAACTGTGCTGGGAAATGAGGTGTGCATGCTCCCGGGGTCTGCTGTTGGCCCTCCACACAGCTGTTTTTCACACAGACGTCTTTGTGGTGTTTTTAGAGACTGGATGTTCACCCAGAACTTTAACAGGTCCCTTACCACATCCTTGTTTCCCAGGCTGCAGATGGAGGCAGCAGGTTTGCTTGGATGAGGACACACAGCAAAATACTGAGGGGCACAGGAGGAAGCAGCTGTCACCCACTGGTTAACCCAGTCATAGGGGAGATGGAAGGAGCAGGCAGCCAAGGTTCCTGCTTGGAGGGATTCACATGAAGAGCTGAGAAGAAGGGGAGGGCGTAAAAGGCCATGACAAGTCCAAAGGGGATGATGTACCGCGAGCATCCATCCAGCATGGTGGAGCTGTCCACCTGCCTGCTTGGCTCTCAGGTGGAAGAGACTGTGCACAGGATGGCCAGGATCCCCAGCACCACCCAATATGGATAGTGGATTTTTCTGGCTCCACAGATCAGCAGACCATGGCCTAGGATGCATGAGCCGTGGAGGGACGGATAATCTCCCACAGTAATTACTTCACACCTCAACAGAATCTATGAAGTTCAATAGGAAAGCAAGTTCCAGTGTTCCTCAGCACCGTGGGCGACTGTACTCCACAACACCCTGTTCTGTTTCTTAGGAAGAGCTGAAAGAGAGGCACCCAAAGGCCACAAACATAATGAAATGACAAAGAGATGGAAATGCCATCATCACAGTGTCCCGTAAGCATGTTCAGCTACTTCATGTTAATTAAAAACAAAACACTTTAAATGTCAGATATATTAAATAAATGAATTGAGTCAGGAGGAAGATGCCCAGTGGACCCTCTGCTGGCAGAAGCTGTTCGGGCTTCAGCCCCAGGCCAAGGGCTGCTGAGCTGACACAGCACCAGCCACCATGTCTCAGTGTGTCCTGGCTGCATGTGAGGGTGTGTCACACACTCCAGTGAAGTACAGCCTCTGCCACCCGACTGCTGTCCCAGCTTCTAACTCTTCACTTTCCTTAACACTTAATACTCCTGGATCTATGAAAATATGTGAGTCTGAAACCCAGGAGCTACTTTATATCTACAAGTCCAGATGAATAAGTAAAAGGTGTAGTTGAGCAATCCGGGTGACACTGGCCACCCAGACCCCCTTCCTGGGCACACAGAACCATCTAATGAGTGCCGAGTTGGTCACAGTATCTCCCAGCCCTGGTCACAGCTACGGAGCTCTCCAGGGCTCACCGAGTGTCTGAGTTTGAACCTCCTCCCAAACCTAGAACAATGAAATAGGTGGTTCCAGGAGTTGCTCTCTGGTGTCCTTTCTGCTCTATTCATTTTCCACAGGACAGATCCTGATGCCACCAGGTATCCTGGGTGTCCTCAGCCCCTGCACAATGCTCCAGCCTGGCAGAGCTTCACTCCTGCTCTGCTCCTTGGTCTCCAGGACCCCAAGGTGTCAGCTCCCTGGGGGATGGAGGAGAGCTCCCTGGGGGAGCGAGGAGGTGACTGCCTCTGGATCACATGGCTTTCAGAGCTTTCAGAGCACACATGATGCAGCCAGAGGCCTCTGGAAGCCCTGCACATTTGCTAAAAGAGACTTTTGATCTCCTGTGCTGCCTGGTGTCAGACTGACAGTTCTCAAGTGAGTGGCTCAACGTGACTGACCACTGACAGGCTTTCATCCGGGTTCTCCCAGGACCCCGCACCTGCATAAGGGCACCTAGAGCTCTGGCCACTCGTCTGTCCCCCAACCAGCCTGGCAGAAGCCCGAAGGTCTTGCTCTAACACGTAAGCCATGGGGTCAGGATCAGAAGACAGCACTGAAAGGAAAAAGAAAGGAGAGCAGAGGCAGCGAGGGAGGGATGGCTCAGGACCTTCAGGACCCGCCACTCCCGGGAACCCCAGGCCATGGCCCCAAGCACTCCTCTCTAAGTGCTGCCTGTGCCACTCTGTCTTGCACCTGGGTCTCATCACCTGTGACAGCCACCTGAGGCACAGTGGTCCTCCACCTCCTCACAGCATCCTGACAGGGTGGCCTCAGAGTCTGGGTGGAGGGGGCCCTGGGCCAGGCCCACACATGCCAGGGTCTATCTAGTCTATCTCACTGGACATGCATGGCTTAGGTTTGCACTGCCTGGTTCTCTTCTTCAACCAGGTGATGCCAGAGTTACAGTCTTCTATCAAAATGCAAGTGGGAAAAAGTAAATGATTTCTACATTTAAAAAATATTTCTAGATAGGAACAATGGTCCACCTACAAGCCAGGTGTTGACACTGAGGCCCCTGCAGTTAACACTGAAGGGCTAGAAGATTGCTATTTGGGGTTTTGTGCACTCACCACCAAGCAGCGCACTGTGTACTGCTTTGCAGATGAGGGACTGGAGTAAAGGGGCCACCTAGCCTGCCCAAGATGGAATGAATAACCAGGACAGGGCCTGGATCTGAGCCAGGCAGCCTGACTCAGAGTTCCTGTGCCATCTTTTACCTGTGATGTCACAGCTGCTGTGCCCCCTCCTCTCCTCAGGCTTCACTCTTGCCCTGCATGCCTCCCTCCTACCCCATCTCACCTGGGCCACTTGTCCCCACACTTCTCCATTTCTCACCCTGACTGTGAGCCACATCAGGGTGATGTTGAAGAGGGAAACCAGAACTAGTGGGAAGGGATTTCCCTTCGGGACATTTGCTCTCTGCTATCCCCAAAGCCTGTCTGATTACTCCTCCTTGACAGAGCTGACCTGGAGTGAGCTTCACTCCATTCCAGCCAAGGATCTGGTTTATGCAGCCGCTCCTACCAAGTCGGTGACCACCCTAGAAAAGGGGTCTTCCCTGAGGGCATCAGATCATTCTCTGTGGAAAGCGCACTGAGATGGCCAACTTGAGGTTCACAGGAGGGAGTGGAGCCTGGCCAGCACGAGCCACATTGCACTGGGGCTGTGTCCCTGCGGGAAATGGGGACAGACTTGAGAAGGCGCATCAGGAAGGGAGCCGTGTGATGACATCATTGTCTGCTGTTAGGCAACAGCCTCTGGGGCCAGCCTCTTGCCCACTGGGACTCTGCCCCCAGACATTAATTAACCTGTGCTCCCACAGCTGCTTGATGGCCCCCGACTCCACAGCAACTGTCTGAAGAATGGGAGGGGCTTTGGAGAACATGGCCCAGATCTCTCAGGGCTGCAGCCGAGCAGAGAGGGCAGGAATGCTCTGCACCCATAGCTTGTGAGAGCTCCCTTTCCACAGCCCTGAAATTGACCATTAGGGGACGCCCTGCTGTCTGCTCTGAGGAGGGACACTGGCACTACGTGGAGGCAGCCAGAGATGAGCTGGACTGGGAAATGGAACCCTGACTGGGTGCTCAGACCAGGTGAGAGATGGTGCAGAAGCGTGGGGTGGTGGCCAGGTGTGATGGGGTGGAGCATGGTGTCCATGGCAGAGGGGAAGGCAGTGTGGCAGGGCACAGGGGAGGACACCCACAGGAAGGGATGGCACAGGGACTGCGAGTCAGGCTGCCTGGCTCAGATCCAGGCCTGTCCTGGATTCCCACTTGACCTTGGGCAGATTAGATAACCTCTCTGGTACTGTGGAAACCCCTAGCCCAAGGCTGGTGGCAATAATGAGTGAAGAACCTAAAGCAGTGAAGGCTGCCTCGTTAGTACTTAAGATACATGACTATTTCAACTACCATCATTTTCTATATGTTGGCATTTCTGCCTCTCCAGAAATTTATTTTAAACTTCATGATTAATTTTTTTTCTTTCTTAAGTAATGATTTTTATGTAATTGTTCTTCAAGTTTTGTTGAAAAATGGTGTAATGGTGTCACCAAGTTCAAAACAATAACCAAGCAGAACCATACATATAGCTTCCAAGTCAAAGACGGGGCAACGGGACCAGGACCATCCCAGGCTTTATGACCAGACAACCATGAGGCCTGAGGAGACAGAGGGTAGCTCTTCCACAGGTGGCCCTGCACTTTGAACCAGCCACAGGCGGGTCACGCCCCAGGCGCTGCTTCCATAGGTGAGTGCAGTGGGATTTCCAGGACTGGCCCCACGGGCTCCCTCCCCCTCCCTGCCTCTGTCCTTCCTCCTCTTTCCCTCCCCCAGTACTGAGGAGCACCATGTGCCGTACTGTGTCAGCACTGAGAGACAGGCACAGAGAGCCAAGCTTCCCCAGCAGAGACAGTGACAGCAACCACTGAGCCTGTTGGGAGCATCCAGGTGAGGCTCGGTGAGGACCCAGGCGAGGCTCCGTGGATGGCATGTCCGTGCTGCGGGCAGTCATTTTGAGCTGGTACTTACGAACCCACTGACCTCCACTCATCAGTCCTTGAGATCAAAGCTAGCTTTTTTTATTATCTTAAAACCCTCCTATGAAGAGTGAAGGCTAGTGTCGACTGTAGCTCGGATGATGGTAATGAGACGGCACAGGTCAACTGCAACAGTGTTCAGGAAGGCTGCTAATGGGGGAAGGGAGCCGTGCATTGGGTCAAGTGGTATGAAAATCCTTGCTCTCAGTTTTCCCATGAACTTGAAAATGCTCCAAAATTATAACGTCCATTAAGAGTCATCTTCCAAAAAGAACTTCTAAACCCCCTTCCCATGTCAGTACCCTGATGTGCTTTGAAAATGGAAGGCATCTTCGAGGTAACTGTCTGGCCAGCTCTCTCTCTCTCCAGAGGAAGAACCGTCTCATTCAGGTCCCAGAGACCAAAGCAGCAGAGGAAGAATGAGGCTTTCTTGGGGAGGCACATTGTGCAATGGGCTGGTGGCGCTCAGGACAGCCAGCAGCCTCAGGGGGTGTCCTGTGGGCACTGAATAGAGAGCTCAAAGGACACAAGAGACCAGTCTCTTGAATCACCTATTTCGTCATTTTAAGAAGGACACCAAAAGCTAGGCATTGCAATTCTCTCAGACTAGCTCCATGATTTCAACCAGGATTATAGAGAACATACTGACAGCTGGGTGTGGTGGTGCAGACCTGTAACCCCAGTAGCTTGGGAGGCTGAGGCAAGAGGATTACAAGTTCAAAGCCAGCCTTAGCAAGGCCCTAAGCAACTTAGGGAGACTTTATCTCAAAATTTAAAAAAAAAAAGAGCTGGGGATGTGACTCGGGGACAGGGTACCCCTGGGTTCAATCCCTGGTACCAAAAGAAAAAGGAAAGAGGAGGAAGAGGAGGAGGACATTCTTAGAGCTTCTTTATAAGAATCCATTTCTTCTTAAGCTGTGTTGGCCAAGACAACACATGGACAGATCCACATACAGATTTGGCCACTGAGCAGCCAGCATGCTGGACTCAAACCAGTGCCTATGATTAGAGCATTTGTGCCATTTTCTATGACTGCATTTGAGGACAAATATCAGGAATGGTGCTGAGTTTAAGGCATTGACCACTGGTCGCTATTACTCTTACTTTAAGAAGATGAAACCAGTCAAGGCCTGAAGCACTATGATTTCTCACAGAGAGCAATGTCCACAACCCTGTTCCAATCAAGCCACTGTAAGCCATTCTCTTATGTGCAAGGCAGCTATAAGGGGGGTCCCTACGACCTCCCAAATTGGAATTAAGCTGATACGAATGTATGCCAAGTGCAAAAGGAAGTCTATACCACCTATCCAAGCTTTCTATCTGCCTCTTGTGGGTCATAGTTTGGGCCAGAGCTCAGGACCACCAGCTCTGAAATGTGGCTTCCGTGGCTGTGGGTGATGGGGTGGTTCGTGGTACCAACAGCTCTTGCCACATATTGCCTCTGCCCTGCTCCACTCCATGGATACACCCAACAGGTTTCAGACCAACCAAGGTTTCATAATAATGAAAGGCATCTGCAGGCAGCAGCACACGCAATATTATCAGGCATGCTGTGTACTCCTGTTCTTAGATGACGTTTGGCCCTGATCCTGATCCCTGGGACTTTCTTGACAGTTACTCTTCTCTGAAGAACCCAGTTGATTCCTTCCATGCCTCTCCTCTGGTCTATTCCTGTTTGTACCATTCCCAAGTCCATGTCAACACTGCGTGCAGAGTTCTAAGAAACGCTCTGGTGCCAGCTGTTGAGTTTCCCTTTTATTTATTTATTTAGTTTTGCACTGAGGTTGCCATTCAAGGGAAGTACGTGTGACACGTTATAAGGGAAATAAAGCCAGCCCCTCTCATCAGCACTTGTTTTTCTCTCCTCCATCTAGTGCACCTCTGGGAGTTCCGAGCATGGAGAGAGGGAATGACACGGGGACGGGTTTCTTTCTCCTGGGGCTTTTCCCAGGGCTGTGGCAGCTCGGCACCCTCATCACTTGTGTCCTTCTTGTCTATATCTTTGCCTTCACGGGGAACTTGGTCCTGGCACTCTTGATCTGGGCCGACTCTCGCCTCCACACGCCCATGTACATCCTCCTCAGCCAGCTCTCTCTCATTGACCTGGCCTTGATCTCCACCACAGTGCCCAAGATGGCCATTAACTTCTTTTCAGGGAAGAAAGACATCTCAAAAGCTGCTTGTGGGGCCCAGGTTTTCTTCTTCTTTGCCCTTGGTGGTGGCGAGTGCCTGCTGCTGGCCCTCATGTCTTATGACCGCTACGTGGCCATCTGCAGCCCCCTGCGTTATCTAGCCATCATGAACTCCAGAGTTTGCCTGCAGATGGCGCTGGTGTGCTGGGGCGGAGGGGCCCTGAATTCCCTGGTCAACACCATCTACACCATGCATTTCCCCTTCTGTGGCTCCAGGGAAATCCACCACTTCTTCTGTGAGATGCATGCCATCCTAAAGCTCTCCTGCGGAGACACCTCCCTCTACGAGACAGTGGTGTCCATCATCTGCATCGTGTTTGTGCTTCTCCCCCTGGGATTCATCGTCTCTTCCTACATCCTCATCTTCCTCACCGTCCTGAGGATGAACTCTCCAGAGGGCAGGAGGAAAGCCCTGGCCACCTGCTCCTCTCATCTGGCTGTCGTCAGCCTCTACTATGGGCCAGCCCTAGTCATCTACATGACCCCCCAGTCTGCCCACACTGCAGAGCAGGACCAAGGGCTCTCCATGATCAACACCATCTTCACCCCCCTGCTCAACCCCCTCATCTACGGCCTGAGGAACAAGGATGTGCTTACTGCGCTGAGAAAGGTGGTGGGGCGAAGGGGCACTTTAAATTGGACATGAACAGCCTCCCCAGCTGCAGACTCGGGACCATCCAGCAGCAGAGAGCCTGAGCTCCACACCTGTGGCACCTGCGAGGTGAAGCGCTGTTCCCTCCACCACCCTGTGACCTACAGTCTAACTTAGCTGAAATGAACAGAACCTAATGCTTGGACACCTAGCTTGGACACCTGTCAGCTGTGTGAAAAAAAGAACTGTATTTAACTTCTCTGTGCCAATTAAGACGTTGAACTTGACCTCGAAGATCATTTCCATACTTAAAATGTTTCCCAATTCTCTCCTAAGATTCTAGGAGATGTATTTGGCTCCATCCCTGATTCATATTTTTGAAGTGCCTTTTGAAGTTTATCCTGTAAAATGTGTCATCATAATTCCTCTTTCATAATGAATATTGAGATTTTACTTGGTCATTATTAAGTTGCTCTGGGGTTTTGAGGGTGGTTCTGCCCAGTGTTTGGTAGATGTGTGATTCCCTACAAAACTGTCTGTGGCCAGTTCATTAATAAAGAAATAGTTTAGAACAAAACACATCCTGGGAACCAGGAAGGAGAGTGTGCCCTTGAATACCCAGTCCCTGGAAGGTCACAGAAACAGCCTCTCGTTCTTATGGAACAGGAAGCAGATACAGGAACCTATCTGGGTTTGAAAAACAAGGGCTCAAGAGGAAGCAGGGATGGAGAGAGAGGCCCAGCGCACATGGAGTGTCCACAGCAGTTGCACACTGGGGTCTCCAGGTGAGGACAGGCTCCCTGGGAACGCGCACCTCTAGTGGAGGCTTGGGTAGAGGCACACCTGAGGGCCGCGGGCTGAGCTGGTTGCTCAAAAGAAATGCACGTGAAAAACCCATCGCACTCACGGCTTCACATTACATAGACCAAGGAGAGGCATCCTGTGGATGGCCTTGCTTTTCACATGACCATCTGGACACCAGGAGAACGTGGAGCGCTGGTTCTTGTTCCTGTCCATCTCCCAAAGTCTCCACAAGGATGATTCCTGGGCTCTTTCCTCGGCACTATTGGCTCTGCCACCTAGCTGTGTGCCTTAGTGGCTTAGGAGATGGCACAGTTAGCCTCCACTGCACTCTTTTTGATGACGCAGGTTAATCATGACATCTTTTGGTATCACTCTCAATTCTAAAATGCTATTATTCAGGAGTGAAATTATGGAAAACAAATTGCAAATAAAAACACATAAAACAGGAAGGTGGATTGATGCCTGGGACTTTCTGACAGATGCTAAAGTGCTCCATACCTTGGACACCTGGAGTCATGCCATGCTCATGCCCCAAGTATGAGTCAGATGACTCAGGAGAAGCCCGACTCCAGGCTCTCAGGATCCTGTCCCAACCTTGCTGAAAAGCAGCAAATGCAGGACTATTCCCTGTGCATTATTTATTTATTCTCAACATAACAGTAGGGACGCTGTCTTCCCTGAGTCACAAACATGTTCAGTGAGCTGCCCCAGGTCACACCTATTTCTGAAGCCAGGCTTCTAACTTCAGGGGGGTCCCTATGACAGGACAGTAACACTGAATCTGTAAAACCACACAGTGGGGTCGAGTCTCCATAATGGTGGCAGGAGAGGGCAGAGAAAGGAGGGACCTCTCCAGAACTGAACCACGTCAGGCCCCCTCCTTAGTACCACAGGCGCAGGGCTGCTGGGGAAGGGAAAGGGCCTTCAGCAGTGCGCGGCCTGTTGTCCAGGGCAAGGGTGAGGAGGAGGGGTATGTGCAGGAATGACTTGTGGTCACAAAGGACATGAGAAGACTCAGCTGGCGACTGAACAGTCCCCCTGAGCCACATCCCACACCGTCCACCACTAGAGAGCTACCTGGGCTGGAACCTCACCGCTTCAGAGCGTGCCGTACACTCACTCACCGAATGACCCAGACCAGACACTGAGAGTCCCTGGCCATATGAAGAAGTGAACAAGGCTCCTCTGGTGCTGTGGTTCTGGTCAATTAGTTGCTTGGCTACCTTGTCATGGTGGGCGGAATCAACACACAGACTCCGGGAGCTGGTGAGAGAACTGGCAGGAGACAATCCTCAAGTTGTCGTCCAGTAGCTCAGTTTATTTTTGGAATGCATACAATTGTTATAGGGTTCGAGTGGGGTGTGTGCCCGTCAATCATACACAAGCAAGATAGTATCCATAAGCAAATCATCTTCTGCCTAATGTAACCACACTATGAGGATATTCTAAATATTGCTATCATCAGGAAGGGTCTTTGTCCCTAGGGGAGGGAGTTTCTAAGTTAGAAGTTCCATGTCAAAGCTCCTGGCTATCAGTTTCCTGGCCTGACAGCTTGGTAAGGCTAACCACAAGTGCTAAGGATGTGGTTTCACTAACAGCTCGCTAGAGCAGAGCATCCCATCCTGCAGGAATCCCTATCAGGCCTGAATGAGTGTCGATTCTTCAAGCACTCTCCGAGCTGCTCACAGCTGCTAGCTGCTAGCTGTAAACTGAAAGTTATTCCAACACTCTGGGGAGGGCTTGGTCCACGCTGAATGCTTGTTATTTTGTGAAAAGCCACCATGAGAACCCAGACTCCAGGAAGTCTGGGAAGATGTGGCTAAGAGACATTAAAGTGTGTACCCTAAGGACATCTGACCTCCACTGACGCGTTGCTGCAGAGCCCCTTTTATCAGCCTAACTCCACGTCGAGATTGAACCAGACAAAACGGCTGGCATAACTCAATTCTCTAAGGATCTTTATTCCCATTTTTAATAATTTGTTTAATTGATTTCTGTGAACCAGGAAATCATGGTGTTGTCAACTGGGAGAAAACGGGATTCCCAATAGCACGTGCCCCCCACCCCTGGTTCTGCACAGGTGAGTATTTAATAGAAGAATGTGGGGACATGGGCATACTTCTGTGGACTGAGTGACTTACAGAGTGACCTTCAAACCAAGTCACTTTTTTTTTTTTGATGAAGGTATTTTTTTTGTTTTCTTTTTTTTAAAATTTATTTATTTATTTATTTTTTTAGTCGTACATGACAGCAGAATGTATTTTGACATATAATACATACATGGAATGTACATACATCAATCATATCACTTTTTAAAGGAGCAACCACATGCAACACAGCAGAACTGGGCCTGAGGAACGGCTGTCCACAGCAGCAGGAGCCGAAGACATCACCACAGACAGACTTGGCTGCAATGATCATGCAAGTTTCTCTTCAGAATATCTAACAATCCTTCAAGAAAAAATTGACCATAAATGTACCTAAAACACGTCTGACTGATTCTTCTACCCAGTTAAAAATGAACCTAACTTTGGATTTCAACAACAGCTCTAATTCACTAGTCTGAAATATACTGACAGTGCTGATAGAAACCACCCTGAGGAAGTAAAGGAAAACTACATACATCCATAAAGAGACAGAAATTATAGAAAGAAACCAAATTGAAATTCTGGAGCTGAAAAGCACAATAACCAGATGAAAACCTAACTAGAAGGGCTTAACAGCAGACCAGAGCAGGCAGAAGAAAGAATGAGCCAATTTATACTTGAAATTACATAAACAATTAAAATTATCCATAATGAGGGGCAGAGGGTAAAAAAAAAGAATTAAAAGAGTCAACAGAGCTGTTTGCCTGTAGGACATTACCAAGAAAATCTCCGTGCACAGTACAGGAGAGTAGACTTGAGGCCAGAGTGAACCACCGTGGTGTGCACCTGTGTGTGCATGGCTCCGGAGGCCAGAGGACTGCAAGTCCAAGGCCAGTCTGGGAGACTTAGCAGGACCTGACTCATAATAAAATTTAGGAAAGGGCTGGGGTTGTAGCTTAGTAGTGGATCACCTCTGAGTTCAATCACAAAAACAAAACAAAACAAACAAACAAACAAACAAACAAAAAACCCAATCACAAAAATAGGGTTGGGGGTTAAAACCACTCATGTGGCATTCACCAATAAGATTACCAGAGAATTCTCCACAGACACCATGGAGTTTAAAGGCAGTGGGGAAAAAAAAAATTTAAATACTGAAAGAAAAAAAATAGTCAAGGGTTCTGTATCCTCCACAACTCTCCTTCAGGAATGAAAAAGAAATCAACACATTTCCCTGAAATGAAAGGACACTGGATAGTAACCCAAAGCCATGGTGAGCAGATAAAGACACTGTCAAAAGTAACCGCAAAGGTAAATATAAAAATCAGTATGTTTGTGACTCCTCTGTTATCTTATGTGGTTTTAAAAGGCAAATGCATAAAACAATAATTCCAAGTTTACACAAAAAATAACATAATCTATAAAAATCTGTGAAAGAGCAACATCAAGGAGAGGTAGGGAGATAGGAGCAGAATGTTTCCATGCTATTTAAACTAAATCTACTTAGGGGATCAATTGTAATCCTCAAACTAACCACTTACAAAATAACAAGAAAATATTCAGAAAATGAGAGAAGAAAGGAATCGAGACAGTGCACTCCCAAATAAACATCAACTACCCACAGAAAAGGAAGTAGAGGGGTTAAAAGAACCAAAAGTACATAAAACATTAAGACAGCCTAAACAATCTTGGAAACCGATGAAGTTGTGGGATGACTTGATTTTAAAAGTTATGACTGAATTATGACAACCAATCAGTATGGACAGAACAAATAGTCCCGATTCAGTAAATAGGCAAATGATCAGATCAGACAGTTCTCAAAGGAAGAACTACAAACAGCCAATAAGTACATGAAAAAATGCTTCCAATCTTTAGCCATCTGGGAAATGTAAATCAAAACTACACTGAGATGCCCACTTACCCCAGTCAGAATGACTATTAAAAAAATTAATACAACAAATAAAAACAGAACCCTTACACATAGCTGGTGGGAATCTCAACTAGTATAGTCATTATGGAAACAGTACAAAGTATCCCCAAAAAAACAAAAATAGAAGTGCCATATAATCCATCTATACCACTTCTGAGGATGTACCTGAAAGAAATTAAATCAACATACAAAAGAGACACCGCATGCCCATGTTTATAGCAACACCAGGCTAGGTGCCCCTCAACCAACGAATGAGTGAGGGAAATGTGATGTAAATACACAATGGAGTGTTACCACTCATAGGGCATTTACAATCACTATTTCTTTTTCTTTCAGCCATTAAGAAGAATCAAATCATGTTCAGGAACATGAATGGAACTAGAGATCCTCATATTAAGTTAGACACATTTTTTTCTGATATATGGAAATAACAAACAAAAGAAAGAGGACATGGAAATCTGAAAGCAGAGAGGGACTAGTAGGGAAAGGAGAGTGGATGGAGAGGATTGGAGTGAGGGGTGGAGGGGGAGGGAAAGAAAGGGTAGTAAGGAGGATGGGTACAATCAAAGATTGATACATGCATGTATGGGAATGTCACAGTGAAATCCATGATTCTGCACCAGTAATGAGTTAATATTTATAATAAAGAGGCAGTACGGTACTTGCATGAGGATCTACATATAGACCAAAGGAATAGAGCTGAGAGCCTGAAAGAAACTTGACACCTAGGGTCCATTGAATTTGGCACACTATTTCCACAGCCTGCCAAGATCATTCAAGGGGAAAAGAACCATTACTGAAAACAAATGGTGCTGGGAAAATATATCCACAATCTAAAATCAAAATTGGACTTTACATGATGTACAAAAATTAGTTCAAAAAATCCAAGACTGAGACGGAAGAGGAAAAACTATGAAACTCGTTAAAGAAAATATAAGGGATAGCTTCGTACATTGGATTTAACAATGATTTCTAAACTGTGACACCAAAATCACAAGTAACAAAAGAAAAAGGAGATCAGCTGGACTATGTTAAAATTAAGAATTTTGTCCATCAAAGAACACCATCAACAGGGAGAAGATTCCAAAGAACAGGAAAAATCAAGTCATTTATCTAATAAGAGATTAATGTTGCTGGCACACCTGTGATCCAGCTACTCAGGGGCTGAGGCAGGAGGATTTCCAGCTCCAGACCAGCATGGACAACTTTGAGACCCCGTCTAGAAGAAAGAAACAAAAAACCACAGGGAGATACCATTTCACACCTACTAAGATGGCCTTAATTTTTTTTTAAATGGAAAACCTGTGTTGAGAGCAATTGGAGTCCTTGTGTTCGCCTGGTGCTGGTGAGACACAGCAGGCACCCCGTGGGATGTTGGCAGAGTCTCAGACAGTTACACAAGGGATGGGAGAAAGATGGCGTGGGGTTTCTCTGCACTCGTCCCCTCAAGAAATCATGAACTGGAACCACTGTCCATGCACACAGCTCTGTGTAGCATGAGGGAGGTGCAAACCGGATCACATGAGATGGGCCCTCAGACGTCAGAAAGGCCAACAGCAAAAGATGACATGGTATTGGTGAGGAGGCTGAGAAGGGAGACCCTTCAAAACTATTGGTGGGAATGTAGACTACTTCAGGCAGAATAATGCAACTACGTATGGAATCTCCTCAACACAAACTACAAACACAGATTCCCATTGATGTGTAGTTATCAAAAAAAATTAAATCAGTATGACAAAAAGATATCTATGCCTCATGTTCGATGCAGCACAACACACAGTAGCCAAGATAAGGAATCACCGAAGAGTCCATCAACAGATGAGCGGATAAAGAAAATGTGGAATACATACAGATGGACACACCATTCAGATTTTGATAAGTAAGGAATTTTGCCATTAGTAAGGAATTTTGCCATTAGCAACAGCAGAGATAGATTGGAAAACATTACGATCAGTAAAATAGAGCACACACAGAAAGACAGAGGCTGCATGTTCCCACTCACTCATGTGTGTGATTGGAAACAAACCCACAAAGCAGAGAGCAGGAGGAAAGGGACTTGGGCAGCTGCAGCTTAAAGCCCCAGCTAGGAGCAACAAGGGCTGCTGCACTGTCTTTGAGATGCTCTGGACAGGGTGGTGAATGGAGTGAATAATGATATTTCAAAATCACTGAGGGCACATTTCAAGTGCGCTGGCTACAAAATGTGATAAGCATGTGAGTGATGAGGTGCTCATTAGCTCCATCTAATTTTTCCACCTTGAAGTACTCCATGTGGTAGTACTCATGAGTCACAGCACCCTTTTGTACCACAGTAGACATAACTATAATTCATCATTTATATCTAAAAGTACAACTTTTAAACACTAAGATTTTGCACGTGCCAAGAGTGTGAAATAATCAGCTTGTTAGGGAGGCTCACCAAAGAGAAAAGTGACAAAGAGGGTAAGTTGGCTCTGGCCAGCCAGGAGGCATACCCTGCCCTCAGAGAAGGGACCGCCTGAGTACAGGATCCTCTGAGGACAAGACAGGTGTGGCAAGGAGGAGCAGTGCTGTTTAGAAAATATCACTTAATCACCCACTGGAAGTGCCAACATGCACAGGCTAATTGTGGGGATGCCCAAGGGGCCCAGGAGCACCCCCTGGGTCCCCAGGCCCCTGAGAACCAGGCTTGTTGGCTGGTGCTGATCACCCAGAACTCGTGCTGCATGCCCAGGGAACTCCCAGCTTTCCAGAGCTGCCCACCAAGAGTGCTGGGGTAGGAGGTAGCAGGATCACATGCCCAGGGCAAGAGAGACCAAGTCCTCCCAGCTCCCCCCCAGATAGCCAGAGCCACCCATGGACATAGCTTTGCCCTCCTGGGGTTTAAGTCTTCTACCATTAACTCAAGTCTGGAGAATAGCTTCATACAAATAAACAAAAATAGTTATTTCTGCTGTTATCCAAGCAGGGGAGTGTGATAATCAGTTTTAAGTCCCACGAATTCCTTAGGGATGAGCCAGAACCAAACATGTATTCTCGTAAATTGTTGCACACAGAAGTCCACCTAAACAGCCTGACATCTTGAACTTATCAAGACTTGATTGACTGGACATAATCCATTTATGTTCTTACATTTATTATTATAAAGGAAGAGTAAGGCTTGGTAGTCAGACTAAAAGTAAAAGGTGAAGAAAATTCTCATCATGCACCATCTCCAGATCCTGAATCCTCCCGTCTCTTTTCAACATGTATAAAACAGTTCTCTGCAAGTGAGAGGTCCACACTGCTGGGGAGGCTCTTGTGCTCGCTCTCACCCCTTGGGCCATGAAGAAGAGCTTATGTCCTTTGCAGTCTTGCTTGGGTTCATTCACTGTCACAACCTCTGGTGGCCCTCAGCAGATGAGATCAGGACCAGCATGGAGTCCTGGTCCCGGCAGTGGACACTCACACGTGGTCAGCCCTGTCTTGGAGGGACCTGTTTTCCCCCTACTTTCTTCACACTTTCTGAATGCTGTAGTTGCCTAAGTGAAAACCCAGCTACCCACACATTTCTCCTAGGTAAGAGATGATCCCAGGCCTTCCACTGCGGGGTTTCATAGTTTCACAGTCGAGTTCCCCCATGGCATGACTTGGTCATGCAGTTCACTGGTTTTTTTTGTGTGTGTTATGACTTAAAGCTGTACTAGTTCCATTTTGGCATTGCTGGGTTTCTGGACCTAAGCTGACCATCCTACATTAATCCCTACTGGAATTTCTTTTCCACAGGCAACAATTGAACATTCCTGTGTACAATACAGTGATCCTTATATTTTTCACGCACATTGAAACCTTTCTGTTAATATTTGCATGTTGACATAGGCATTATAAGCCTTTGGTGCAGTTATTAGTATTATTCTGGATACCAACAGTAACAACAGCTACTGTTTGCCCTGCCCTTGCCAGTGGCCATGATTGGGCTAGGATCTTTATGTTGTCACAGCAAACACATGAAGTGTGGATTATTATATCTGTAGGCCCAAAGGAGGCTGTAAGTTAAGTAACTTTCTCAGGGCCACGTGATTAGTAAGGAGAGAGTCAGGATTAAACCAAGGAAGCCATTTCCCAAAGCCTCACCTTCTTAGGGATGCTTCTTTTTTTTTTTTCTTTTGGTACTAGGGATTGAACCCAGGGCCTTATGCATGCTAGGCAAGGGCTCTATCCCTGTGCTGCATCCCTAACCCTTCTGATATTTTGCTTTTAGAGAGTCCCCAAGGGACTAGATGGATCAAGGATATGTCCTTGCTTCCCTCCCTGCAAGCCCTCCTGGAGGGAGGCACTGTCACATGAACAAGCACAAGGCTGCATCAAGAGGAGAACAGGCCGCAACCCAGCCCCAGCAGCAGGCAAGGCTTCCCCTGGCATTGGCAGCAAGGCGCCCTGCAAGGAGTCAGCACAGGACCCACGTGGGACTGAATGCCAGGCCCACACCAAACTCCCAGACAGAGGGCTTGTGTGAAGCCCTGCAGGCCACTTTCGTCCCACTAAGGGTCAGTGCCTTGGATACAAGGTTGTGTCACCACGACAGAGACGGGATAGCTGGAAACTGGAGAGAGAAGAAGCAACAGGAGTGGGAAGGAGGTTGAGGGAAAATAAAAGAAAACCAGACTCCCCAGTCTCGCCTGTAATTGTGAAGCCCTTTCAATATGGAGCAATTTTTTTTTTATCTGACAATGGAGTTGAACAAAGGGCCACACACTTTTTAAAAAGAGACTCGTATTTTCCATTTCACTCTCTACACTCACAGCCACATGAGTGTGTGCAGTGTACTCTCCCTAGAGCAACGTGCCACAGTGAGCAGAGAGCCACCCAGCCTCCCTGCCAGGTCTGTGTTGGTAAGGGAGGGTCTTCCTCCCTGGCCTCTGGCCTGCACATCCCAGGGCTTCTGTGGCCCTGGGTCCTGGGGCAGGCGAGGAGGTCTGCATATGAATGTTAGAAGAAGATCAAGGCGATGCTACCAGATCTCCCAGGATAGAGTGAGCAGCTTCCAGCCCCAGAAGTGAGTCCAGCATGAGGCCAAAGTATGCTTAGGGGACAGCACAAATGAGTTGAGCAAGCAGAAGGAAGAAGGGATGAGTGGGACACGCGGTAGTGAAGCGTGCTTACATTTGGTTATAAATGAACACACTTGGCAGCTGTGGGAGCCACCGGCAATCCCAGGCTCCTGCTCCCAGAAAGAGGCGATCCTGTTGAAGTCCTAATTTCCATCTCTGCAAAACAAAGTGATAGGGTTCACGATAGGTCACGGCTCCTAGTGTTGAGGCCGGACTCTGAGCATGCTGCCGCCTCCAGGGACTGGGTGCACTCCTCGCAGCAACACATGCTTGCTTATCAGATGCGCAGCTGCCTCAAGAACCAAACTGCAGTCATGAGACACTGGGCGTGGAACATGTCTTAAAATCTGTTTTGCACTACTCAAAGCCGGGCGGGCGGTCACTCCACTGCTTATGAACAATCAGGAATCTTCTGTTGAGAAACAGGCCAGAGTCATTGTTTCCAGCAAGGAAGTTTAATCCAAGATGTCAGTTTACTGGGCCTGCGGAGACCTGAGCTCTGAACAGGTATGTTGTGGGCACACTGGCCCCACCCAAGCCCCAAGGGTGTGCCCAGGGCTGCTAGAGGGCCTGCTGGCTGCCACCTAGACCCGGAGGCAAGGCTCTGTCTGGACCTCTATTGGGCCCACAGACCAGACCTGCCATTTATACAGAAGACCATTTTGAGCACCATGCTAGTTAACCTTCTGAACTTCTGTTTTCTCGTGTTTAAAATAATGATCTATTACCCCTTCATACTGCTGTGTTCAATGAGGAAATGTGCTGCATATCTGACACAAATAGGGCATAAAGAAACCTTAGCCTGCTTCCCATTCTCAACTCTTTCAAACTGAGGAAAACACATTAGAACACGTTGGAAACAAGCTGAGGGAGGAAGGAAGGGTGGCAGGAAAGAAGGACCTCAGCTTGTCTACCTGTCCCCTGGCAGGTGTTTCCCCAGACACGAGATGTCGATCTGTGTACATCCCCCCAGCCTGCCCCAGGTGCCTTGGGAATGCAGACAGCCCTTTCCACAGCGCCCTGGGCCCCAGGCCCCAAGGGCACATTGTCACCACTGAGGAGTCCCAGCCTGTGTTCCTGAGGAGTCCAGCCTCTCAGGACGCCAGGAGCTTTATCTCTGACTTGGACACTTGCTCTCTTAAAACACACTGAAATCTAGGTGTGTCTCCCTCCTGAGTCACTTCATCCCCTCACAGAAAACCCTGGGAAACACTGGGGAGCCAGCCAGGAGGAAAGCACTGGCCGTCGGGTTTGGAAGACTGACCATTCTGGCTATGGGGCTCAGGGACTGCACAGGTGAGGCCTGTCACCCCCCATCTGTAAAGAATCTGGAAGAAAGAACCCAGGACTTCCTCAAGCAGCTGTTCTGAAACAAGCACGCTCCTTCCCCGAGGCTCTTCCCCTGTAAACCCCTTGCCTGTCTTTAACCCTGGGTCTTCTCCAGCATTTAGCTGAGGATGCGGGGGTTCGGAGGGTGGGAGCTGGGAGAGAGCTTCATTTCTCTCCCCCTGCGTTTCCTTTGACATATATGCAGCATCTTTGGATGTTCACACCTGGGTTTGATTGGATCCGTTTCTAGGAAGCTTGTGTCCTGGGGTTAAAATAGGTCTACAGATTTCGTTTTTTAAGGTAGCTATTTGAATCAGACTATCACTTAGACTAGTCACTACCAATTTTGGATAGCAGATAGAATGTTGTTAAAACAAGCACAGGATGTGGCCAGAAAGAGTCAGTGGTCTCTCTGCTCCTCTGGGTCCTGGCTTCCTGCTGGCCTGTAAGAGGCACACTGGGCACAGGGCTAGAACACAAGGCAGGCTGGTGGGGACATGAGCCACCTGTGTGCCCAGAGATGGCAGAGCTGAGGAGCCCCTGCTGCAGCAGACTGGAGCAGGAGGCGTCTGCCTCTCCTCCCCCAGGCCTGTGTCAACTGGTGACAAAACAGCTCCCTGCTCTCTCATTCTCGTTGTGTCCTTGGTGCCAAGTTCTGATTCCAGCCACGTTTGCAGAACAGCAAAGCAAGTTGGCAGACCTGTGTAGGTTCTGTCCCTAGGCCAGGCATTTGCCTGACAGGACAGAGTGATCCCACCACCGTCACCCCTCTAGAGACTGAGCTTACATGCATCACAAAGTGGCAGCGCCTGCCAGACTTCTGTGCACGTCTCACACCTCTGATGCCACCACAGCCAAGTGGCTGCCTGGGCCAAGCTGCTCAGTCACTCAGACCTGACAGCGTCTGTGTCCTGAGATTGTGTGGATGCTGGGAAGAAAATGAACTGTCATGCCTTCAAAATCTCCCCTTTCTTTCTTTCAACTGAGATTCAGCCTTGACTTTTCTTCTGTAATGGTGACACATCCATCCTCCCAGCTACCCATGGCCTCGCCCACCCATCAGGGTGTGCCCTGCTGATCTCGACATCTCACAGGCAGGGTAGCCTTGCCTTCTGAGAGCCAGCAGCACTTGACACAAACCAAATTCACCGCAGCAAGCAGGTCGGGAGCAGGTGTGCCCAACCCTGGTACCAGGTACTTTTCAGACTGGTTGATTTTTGCCACGAGTGCTATTCTAGCCTCTTCCCACTTGATGCCCTTAACAGTGCCCCCTCCTTCTCAGGACAATCAAAAACACCTTCAAACACTGACTGATGTCCCCTGTGGGATAAAACTGCCCCTGGCTGAGAGCTGGGGGCTGCAACAGGGCTTGTTAAAGGAGACTCAGACCCACCAAGTCTCAGGACCCACCTGATTTGGTGAATCCAGGGCAGAGAATGAGAGCTTCCCCTCTACTCCAGCGACTGACACTGTTGGTCCAGAGACCATACTCAGGTCTAAGGTGCCCCGAATGCACCAGCAGCTGACATGTGTCATTCCTCCGTCTCTGAAGTCCCCAACTCAGTGGATCCTAGACTCCCATCTAGGAAGTCTTTCCATATTCAATCACCTGGAAATCTTCCAAACCTTCCAGAGACCAAGGGGCATCCCAGACAGAGCAGACCTCACTCCTGGAAGTGCGTGTGTCCTGTGCCCTGAGCTCCACAGACCACCTCAATTTGCACATGGCCTGGCACTTCTGCTCTGGACCCCTTGGCCTCATCCTTGACTCAAGGGTTTGGGACCAAGCAGTTCCTGTCATCTCGGGTATGCAGCACAGCAACCTCAGTCGCAGAGCTGGATTCTGAGTGCTAACCAGACTTGTGCCATCCCAGCCTCTGGGGCTCGGACAACTGGCTAGGTCAAGGGCAAGAGCCCTTCAGTCCCACCATTCTGAATTGGGAGGGAGCAGACGACAGGGCAGCTCACACTAGTTGCAGTAAAGGAAAGAAGGGGCTCTCAGGAAAGTGAGGAGCCCTCCTGCCGCAGAAGGACACAGACTTCACGCCTCAGCCATCGCGGCCCTGTGTGCAAACCTCCCAAGAGAACCACCCTGGTTTCTGAGCTGTGACCTGGAGCTCAGAAGAACTAGGGAGAAGGAGAAGAGACAGCAGGAGAGCAAGCGTCCTGATGGAGACTGTAGGCTGGGGCCGTGTGAGGTGAGTAGGGGTGTCACAGGAGGGGAGGTGGGACAGGGGATGGCCAAGCGTGCCCCATGCCGGCAGCCTCCAAACTAGAGATGGCCAAGGAAAGGCAGAACCACAACCTGTGTGACCGAGACTCTCCAGCACGTGAAGTCTCCGACAGGTGAAGTTATTTTAACACTCCCTTTCCATAAGTGAGCTGTCTTCAATTGTAAAAGTCAAGGGTTTTCTCTGTAAGAGAACAAGAGAGGAAGGAAAAGAGAAAAAAGAAAGGGAGGAAAGGAGGAAGAATCGAGCAGACTGTGGGGGAATAAGCCAGGGGCTTGGGTTCTTGTCCAGCTTTCAATGGCCCAGTTCACCAGTTCTAACCTAGGCTTCTGCAAGGGCAGGAGAGAAAAATGGATTCTTTTCTGAAACAGTGTGAAAGAAAAAGAATTCCCCTAATTATTTTGAGACACACATACACAGGCCCATACACACACAGGCACACACAGACACACACACAAGTACACACAGGCACACACAGGCACACACATACTGCAATGCAGATGTGTGTATCCATGCTAAGAATCCGCCACAAAGAAAAACACCAACAGTGACAGGACTTTGTGGGAGGCAGGCAGGCATAACAGCCCTGCAGAGGAGATGCCAGATTCAGATGCTGGTGATGAAGGAGGACATTGAGGCAGCAGTGTTTTGTGAACAAGGGTGCATTTCTTTCACATGTTTACCACACACGTACCTGCAGTCCACCAGCAGCACTGAATGGAAACCATGATTGAATCTCCATATTTTGTGGAGAAATATACAAGACAGACATAATCCCTAATCTCAGGTAATTTGTAGTCTACATAAGGAGAGCCACCCACCCAATCACAAAACACTCCAATGGTTTAGGAGACAAAGCAAGTGGGAAGGAAATCTCCAAGTGGGAGGAACAAGGAACCCTTTGCAGGTAAGTGCAAATGTCAACTGCATGATTCTTTTGCAAAACTATTTTGCAAAACCATCTTGCTTAGGAGGAAAGGAAGAGTGCTAACATTCACTACATACCTTCTATGGGAAAGCACAAGCTCCCAGTTTTTTTTATTCAACCCTCTCACAATAGTCATGTGAAATAGGCATGATGATCCCATTTTAGAGAGGTAAGCAGAGGCTTGGGTTTATGGAAAAACTGATGTCATCAGCGGCTGGTAGCCAAATGGCTCATTCCTCCTTCAGACCCTCTCCCAGGTACTGCTTACGTATAAACCACTGAATGCTCTCAGTAGTCCGTATTTGAGATGAGGGCTTGGGTAAGCTTCCCACGCCAGGGGGCTGGGAGACAGCTGAGGCCTGCACCCAGGCAGCCTGATGCAGAGGCTGCACCCTAGAACACAGAGCTCTAACTGGGCAAACCAGCAAAGGACATCCAACTGACCAGGATTTTAATCATGTGAACTGTTGTTCTTATTTGCCCTGGTGGAGGGGGAGGCAAGGGAGAGGACAACAACTGAAAGGAAAGTGACCACAATACTCGAAGCGACCAAGAGATCTTTATTGCAGCAGTGCAAAAGAGGAGAAAAAGTGGTGGGGGGAGGGCGGCAGGGGAAGATTTTTATAGTCCTTCTGCTGTGCTGCCTAAATCTAACAGGGTCTCTGGATTTGCAAGCTGCCTTGTTGGTACAAGGGGGGTTAAGTGTTCAGCCTTGAGCAGGGGGGTGAAGCGTTCAGCCTTGAGTGGGGGCTTGAGCATTTGGACTTGAAGCAAACAGGTTAGATAGAGAACCAGACAGAGGGGCTTTGAGGGGCCAGGCCACCCTGTAGCTAACTTTGTTTGGCATGCCCTGCAGACAACTTAGTTCAGCCTGTCCTGCACCTAACAATAACTAACATGGGGAGTGCTCCACCGCTGAGAATCTCACCACTGGTGCTAGTGCCCTGCAGGTGACATCCCTGGGAAGGGTTGCTACTGCCACCTAGAGGGCAGAGTCTGGGATGCTGTTAAATATTGTGCAATGACCGCACCCGCTCCTCATGCTGAGGTAGAGGACTTCAGATGTGGCCTGCAAGGTCCAGAGCTGTTGGCCAAGGTTCAGAGCTATACCGTGACCAATAAAATAGGGATGTGGGACCAGGTTCCTTCCCGATGCTAAATCCAATGCTTCTGAGACACTAAAGACAGAAAACAAGCTGTGCCTAAAACAAGGACATGAGAAAATTCTCTTTAGGGGAACTTTCTAAATGTACCTGAGACCATTTTTATTCAGGTCAGGTAAGGCACTGCCTGGAAAGATGACTTTGATTCACAGTTCCCAAGAGGAGTGAGCATGCCACTCCGAGGCAGCAGGGTTGATCCCCCGAGAGGCAGAGTGTGGAATAGGCAAAGCTTTTGTTGGGTATTTTGTGGGATGCAACAGGCAAAGGAGGGCTAGCAATGGCACAAGCTTCAGATTGCATAGTTTGAATGATTCTGACACACTCTGGCTATGGGATGGTCTCTAGTTGCCCAGGACCTTGTCCTGGGGCTATCCAGGACAGGATAGTGGCCCAAATTGTAGGAGCCTGGCACAGGCAGGTGGTGAGGGGCACAAGCTCCAGTTGAATGGTCTACATGTCAGAGGCAGCTGATGGGCCAGTTGTTCCCCATGTCCAGGAATCAGCCAGTCCTGGAAGATGTAGGCTCTAGACTCTTGAGACTCTAAGATGCACTACAAAATATAGAAAATAGAAGCAGTATGTTCCATCTTCACTAGGAGCCTGGTATGGAACACTTGGGTTTAACGGTGGCAATTCTGTGCTCAGCTTTGGGAGGGGACTATGGGACCCTGGGATAATCAAGCTCTGAACTTGCTTGAGTCAGATCTGACACCTGTGCACCCAGGACCAACAAGCAGCCTGGGTCTGGTAGTTCAAGGCTATAGAGAAGGGGGAACTCCTGCTACAGCAGGAAGAGCAGGAAGCCCCTTGGGGACAATGGCTCCTGCAGTGGCTCCTAGCTGTCCAACTGTAGGCAAGGAAGATCCCAGCCTTAGCATGTAAGATGAGTGCAGCAGTCTAGTTAGTGGGTCCCCACTCAGGCCCACCACAGCAGCCTGGAAGCCCAGTCTCAGGAATTAGATTCCCTGGTGGACCCCAGGGCCCTGCTGGCATGCAGGATTGTCACATCTCTGGTGTGCCTCCAAGACACCGTGCTTCCCTCCCTCCAGCTGGTCCACCAGTTCCAGCCTCTCTCACAGCCTCAGCTCCTTTATTGAACCCTGCAGCTCATCTCACTCCCCCCCATCCCTCTATTGAGTCATCTGCTGTAGACCCAAGCTAGAGCTCAAGCATGCCCTGGGACTCAGGGTGCTGGGACCAGGGTTCCTACAGGCACGGTGGCCCAGGGCTTTGCCAGCAGAGCAGGGGTTCACCAACTCTCTATGGCCTCACCTCTGGTTCCCCTCCTGCCTGCCTCCTGGGAGATGCCTGCAGGCAGCCTTACCACCATAGCTGAGCCTGATGTTCCTTGTGATGTGACTCCACCTGAATGATCTTCATTTAAAATTTATAAAGGCTATTCTTACAAAGACAACCCTCAGTTATCATGGAACTATTGAAATAAGGAGAAAGCACAATTGATTGAGGATGAGAACATACTGCCCAAAGCCTACATAAAAACACCCCCTGCACCCAAGCACAATGCCAACCCAGGACTCCTGGGGGACAAGACAGCTGGAGGACCTGGCACAGCACAGCTGTGCAGCTGTGGAGACCACTTTTTCACCAGACCTGGGCACACAGCCATATCCAAGGGAAATGTCTCACATGGATCCCCACATAAATGAGAATTCTGAACCATATAACTTGCATATTTGTGGAGGTAGTCATCAGGTTAGTCGAAAGTAAAAGTCTTTAAAATCTTTCCCCACGCGCATTTGCTTTTCTATTTACTTGGGATTAAAAATATTAACTATGCACATTTTATTAAACATGGGGCACTGTAACATGCTGTCCCTCTCCTGACTCTCTGAGATGGAGACTTACATCACTGGTTTCTAGCATGTCCTCTCTTCCAGAATGCACATGTGGTGCTAAAGTTTCCCTCTGGACACTGCTCTGGCCGCGTGCCGGGCCTTTTGTAGTCATTTTCCATTGTGAAGGAGTGTCCACCCACACAATGGAGACTCCTTGTGTCCAAGAACCTGTGAATACCTTCTGCTGCCCCCTTGGGCTCCCATGCTGTCCTGCTACCTTTACCTCCACCTTTCCCTCCCTGAGTGAAGGCACCTGCTGGGTCCTTGGTGAGCTGGCTCCCTTTCCCCTAACAGGGAGGCGCGGCAGGAGGCAGGCAGAGGACCCTGGAACCTCTCCTCCATCCCAGGCTTTGTCCTCACCAGCCTTTTTGACGAGAGCCAAATGCACCTGTTCCTGTTCAGCCTGGTGGTGCTCATCTACATCCTCGCCATGGCCGGCAACACGGCCATGGTGCTGCTGATCTGGGCTGAGGCCCGGCTGCACACGCCCATGTACTTCCTCCTCAGCCAGCTGTCCTTCCTGGACATCTTCTTCACGTCAGTCACTGTCCCCAAGATGATAGTGGGTTTCCTCTTCGGCTGGACTAGCATCTCCTTCGGGGGCTGTGGGGCACAGATGTTTTTCTTCATGTTCCTGGGAGCTGCCGAGTGCCTCCTGCTGGCCCTCATGGCCTACGACCGCTATGTGGCCATCTGCAACCCTCTGCACTACCCGGTGCTCATGAGCCGCCGCGTCTGCCTGCTCATGGTCGCAGCCTCCTGGCTGGGAGGGTCCCTCAATGCCTCCATTCAAACCTCACTGACCCTTCAGTTCCCCTACTGTGGCTCTCGGAAGATTTCCCACTTCTTCTGCGAAGTGCCCTCGCTGCTGACGTTGGCCTGTGCGGACACAGAGACCTATGAGCAGGTGCTCTTTGTGACCGGTGTGGTGGTCCTCCTGGTGCCCATCACCTTCATCACCACCTCCTATGCCCTCATCCTGGTGGCTGTGCTCCGGATGCACTCCGTGGAGGGACGTCGGAAGGCCCTGGCCACCTGTTCCTCCCACCTGACAGTTGTCAACCTCTTCTATGGGCCCCTGGTCTACACCTACATGCTACCTGCAACCTACCACTCTCCTGGCCAGGATAACATGGTGTCTGTCTTCTATACGGTCCTCACACCCATGCTTAATCCTGTCATCTATAGCCTGAGGAACAAGGAAGTGACTGGGGCCATGAAGAAGGTCATAGCAAGGTGTGGAGTCTGCAGGAATGCCTGAGACCCAGCAGAGACAGGGTGGCAAGTCGGAGCCCTTAGTCCAGTTGTATGCACCGAGGCAGAGGCAGAGGTGCTGACCAAGTGGGAAGGTCCTTGGTGTCTAGGACCCCAGGATCTTATTTCTGAGATTCCCTTCTGAGACAAGAGTTACACAGACAAGTGAGAGGAGAAGCCCCTCATTCCCCAGCTGCTAGGCTTTCCCCTTCAGAGAACTGTGTGGTCAATCCTTCCCACTCCCTGCCACCTCAACAAACTCCAACTGGGGCTTCTTTTTAAGGCTTCCTTTGTGGGTGTAGCAACAACCCAGAGTCTCAGTATCACTGGAGGTCTGAGTCTTCCCTTCCCACCTGCCATAGAAGCCAAAGCCCCACAGAGCCCGCTGCCCCAGGCATCTCCCCACTCCTCTGCACTGCCCTCCCTGTCACCCCTGTGGCCACACTGCCTGCACTGCTCTAACCCCCAGGCCCCCTTCACCCGGCACCCTGCCTGGGGCTTCCTCCCATCGTCCCAGCCACTTCCTCCACTGCCTTCAGAAGCTGCCCCAGTGCCGGATCCCTCTGCCCGAGCAGCACCCACCTGCACCCACACCTCCTAACCCCGGGTGTGTTCCACGTTCCTTTTTCCCCTTAGCACAGCAGGTCAGGCCAGCAGAGGCTAAGATTTATCAGTGACCTATTCTCAGTTCTGGAAGACACCTGGCACATGGATTGGTTATTAAACACTGCTGGATGAAGGGATGAGCTCAGAGGACATTTACTACCTCACCCCAGCGCTGGTTCCATCCAGCTCCCACTTCTCGAAAACCCTTTCTCCCTCCCTCGGCACTTGCCCTCCTCCCTGGGGCCCCCTCCTTCCCCATGAGTGTGAAGGTGCTGGGTCTGTACAAGGCCCTTCCCACACTCTCTCCTGGCACTCCTGCTCAAGGACATGGCCTTGTTTACCATCTGACACCAAAGTCGGCCATACGTATTCACAGGCCCGCCAGACGTCTCCTGAGCTCCTCACCCACACCCAATGCCCCTCCGCATGTTACAATGGCACCCCAAGTTTGTCATGCCAGGGGACAGTCATGGCCACAGACCCCTTACCTGGAGGATGCAGGAAATTCCACCAGGTCTCACTGTCCTTTCTCACACTGTACTCCTAACTCACCTGCGGCTTGTTCCCAAGGTTTAGCCTACAGGATCTCTAAATGCAAACACATGAACAAATCCCATTCCTCCACCTCAAACTCCTTGGCAATTCCACTGCTCCTACCTGGTCACCTCCTAACAGATCACATGTCAGTTCCTTATATTGCTTAATGCCTGTCTTCATGACAATGTAAGCTCCCTGAAAAGAGATCTGTGGTTCTTAAAAACACGGAAGAACAACAACATGAAACTCTTGAAGCAAAACATCTTTTTCTCTGTCCAGAAAGCCCTGTAGCTCCCAGCCTCCCTGGGCTCCCCTCAGTTCCTTGTTCTCTCCCCTACTCCCTCTCATTTCCAGGTCACCAGCAGAGCAGGGCGTTCTTGCACCTGAGGTGCTGCTGGCTCACTGTGTTGGGTGAACCCCTGCACGTCTTTCCTTCCTCAGCAGAGGTACTATGTCTTCAGGGAGCCTTCCCCGGTGTCCCAGCTGATGAACATTCACACAACTGAATATTATTCAGCCATAAAAATAATGCAGTATTGTTACAAACTACAGCAACTTTCAAGGATGAACCTTCAAAGCATCCTATGGAGTGAAAATCAAATGTGAAATACTAGAAACGGTAGTGGTCAATTTGTACCCAATGTCCAGAACAGGCAAATCCATAGAGAAAGTCATTAATGGCTTCTGGAGGTCTGGGAAGGGAGAAACGGAAGGGAAAAACCTGCCCAGGTTTCATTTTGGGGGTGAAGAAAAATGGTGGCTGCACCACATTGTGAAATTTATAGATGCCACTGGAGTATGGGTATTGAGATGGTGAATTTTATGCAAGGTGTATTGTGCTACAATAAACCTTTTGCAATACTTCATGCTCCGTTTAATCCTCACAGTCAACCTCTAACTCCAAAACCTAAAACATTGTCACTGTGTCTAAATGAGGACTCCACCATGAATTAATTGTTCATTATGAGACTAAACCAGAGGACCACCTCACCCAGACTCCCTCTCTAGCACTTTCCTCTTGCTCCAGATATTACGTGGACTCCCCAGGCCTAGAGAGGAAGGCTTGACCCATTTCAGCTGCAAGCCCCCTCCTTGCCAACAGCATGTCAAAGCTGACTTTCACTCCAGCCACATGGGCACTGCACCTTCAAGTGCCTGCAGCTCCATTGGACTGGACCTTCATGGGCTGGTGAATCTACTACAAAAAAATAGTGTGATGTAGAGTAGATGATGATGATGATTGTAATCCATAAATTAACGATTTAAGTGTACAATACAGTAGTGCTAACTGTATGCTCATTTTTGTTCAACAAAGATCTCTAAATATTTTTCATTTTGCAATTCCCATTCCCCTTCTCCCCCAGGGCCTGGTAGTTATGGTTCACTTCAAATGCCTCATATAAGGGAATCGTGCAGGGTTGTTCCTGTGACTTGCTTATTTCTCAAGGAAAAATATCCTCAAAGTTCATCAGTGTTACAGCCTATGGTAAGAGATCCTTCTACTTTAAGGCTGATGTATAGTCCACATTCTCCTTATCCACTCATCCGTCCACTGATCCATATTTAGATTGCTTCCAAAAAAAGAGTAGTGTTTTTGCAGCTGAAAAAGCAAGGCCTCAGAACAGCAATGGGGAAGCTGGAAGACTGTATAACCAAGACTTTATAACTTCACGGGCAGAAGGAATCCTTCATTCATTCAGCACATACTAACAGTGTGTTCACGTCCAAGACACTGGGCTAGTGACTCCTGGGGACACACAGATCATGCACATGCACAAGGCCCCCGTTCTCCCAAAGCTCAAGAAGGGCGGAAGTGTTGGAAATCATCATGAACTTCCAGGGCTGCTCCAGGTGCACGGCTGCTAGGAGGAAACGTCCGGGAGGCCAGAACTTCCCGTGGGGAATGAAGCACAAGGCCATGCTCCCTCTGGGGGTGCTCACAGTAGGAAAGAGGGGCCGCGCACAGGAGCACACCTCTGTGGGGAGGGGCTGTTCCAGAAGCAGGACCTGCTGCTGCTCGAGCTCCCCCAACTCTGTGCAGTGTGGAAGGAGTTCCCAGGCTCCAGTCACGTGTGGAAAGGGCCCCGGGGTCTCATTGGCTCAGGCTCCGGGAAGGCGGGCAGAGCAAGCAGGCGACCAATGAGGACCAACCATGAAGTTCTGCCCTGCGCATGCGCTGTGGCGTCCTGCCCTGGCGTTCTGCCTTGGGAGCCACGTGCAGTGGTTGGCCGCCAGGTAGGCTTTCACTGTGGGGTGCCATCGCACTCACCCTCGGGGCTCAGCCCACCGCTGCGTCCTTGTGTGCAACAGGACGGGGCAGAGCGCACTGGCCCACATGGTGTGGGGCCCTCGGAGCCTCGAGGCCGCCCAGGTCTGCCTCCCCCCCCCAGGTCGGGCGCCCAGCGAAGGCGCGCAGCTTAGGGTCTTCTCTTCCGCAGACAGGACCACACCAGCCACAGCCATGTGCCCCCCGGCTCCGGGCAGCCTGCTCCTGGCCTGCAGCCTCGCTCTGGTGCCCCTCGTCGCAGGTGAGCTAGCGCGTTGTGCAGTATCCAGATCCCCAGCTCTCGCCCCTTCCCAGCGTCCCCCTTCCCTTCTGCGTTCGCACGCCCACCCCAGGCCTGCTTTCTCTCTCTTCTGCCCATCCTGCATTCCAGCCCTACCCCTTCATTTCTACCCGCACTTTCCTGAATTCCCACATCTTGGCCTCAATCTCTCTTCCCTCATGCATTACCAACTACAGTATCCCCTGTATTCCCAGCTGCATTTCCCCTTCAGTGCCATCTTCCTTAGTCTGGTGCTGTGTTCTGCGTGGTACCTGCAGTGAAGGAGTTGACACAGAGTCTGACATCAAAATGCTCCCAGCCTAGTGAGTGTGATGGGGACAGACCCGCCTGTGGCCTCCAGATCAGCCAGTGCTGACCTCCGGATGTGTAGATAAGGCCATCGGAACAGTTGACACCTGCCTCTTGGAGTGGCAAAGAATGTGTGAGCTGGTGAAGCTGCAGGCCCAATGCCTGGCACTCAAGAAGCTCTCATTAAAGAGTAGCTTTGTGTTGTGGTGGGTTTTTTTTTTCTTTTGTTTTGTTTTTGTTCCCCTTCCCCCAAAAGATGACATGTATGGGGAAGGAAGGAGCAGCTGAAATGTTTATCATTGAATTTGGTTTAAGGGTAAGGGGTATTTGGGAACATTTAACTATCCCTGGGTTCACCTGTGCCCACGTCTTTTTTTTTTTTTTGTACTGGGGATTGAACCCAGGGATACTTAACCACTGAGCAGCATCCCCAAACTTTTGTTTTTGTTTTGTTTTATATTTTGAGACAGGGCCTTGCTAAGTTGCTAAGGCTGGCTTTGAACTTACGATCCTCCTGCCTTAGCCTCCCCACCCACTGGGATTACAGGTGTGTACCACCACACCCATCGTGCCCATATCATTTTCATATTCCCCATTATTCCCAGGTCCTCTCAGGCCAGCCTCCACCATCACCATTTCAGGGATCGGAGGCTGTTGACTGCCAATCCCACCAACTCATGCTTTTCCTTTTTCCTTCAGCCTCTTAACTGCTCTTCTTCCTGACTGAAAATAGACTCTTCATCACCTGCTCTTTCTACCCACCCCATACTATTGGACCAGACATGACAGCAGAAACACTGTCACTTAGTAGGAATTTCTTATGAGACAGTTTAATGTTAGATTCAGAAAGGAAGACTGGCATGTTCAAGAGAGGCATGGAATAGGATCAGCCTTCAGACCAAGAAGTTTGTTAGAGCCCATAGTACAGAGGGGTCTTGAAGTAAAGCTTCAGCCAGCCCAGGAAAAGCTGGTGTTCTTTAAAGGTCTCTTAGCAGGGGAAGAGTGAGACCAGGATAAGGGTCTCACTCAGGTCAGTTGACATTACTAATCAGATTGGACCATGCAGTCAGTGTTTGGGGCTGGGACAGTGCTTAGAAGGTCCAAGTCTCACCTGTTGGGTAGAAGAAGAGAATCTTATAAAACAGTGGGTCTGTTAACATGTAGCCTTTGATATATGACATTTAGGACTTTAGATGAGAAAAGTCAGCATAGTTTTACATAAAGCTCCTACTCTTTCTTGATTTTTCTCCTGCTTTCTGAAAATAGGTTAGAGAAAAATCTCTTGATTTATTTATTTTGAGGAAAAGCTTTAGGCAAAATATAGTTTATCTTGGGACTTTGAACCTTCAAGCCCTGTTCTCCATTCTTCAGGTGTTGTCTTTCCTGCTCTCATATTGGGCCTTGCCAGGCCAGACCAGCTGAACTCTGAACACGGTGGATGAAAGACCCAGAGACAAGGTTGTTCCAGAGCAGAAGTCAGGGGACCACCCCCACGATGAAGTGAAGTCCCAGTCTGACTGGCTCCTCCTTTTGTTAGGAAGAATGAGCAATGATGTGAGGTTTACTCAAAACTAGAGATAAGATGAACAAGGATGCAGGTTCTCAGGACTCGGAGCCAGAGCTGTGATTACAAGTAACCATAGGTGCTGAGTCGCTCAATTTTATTATTTCAGCAAGCAGTTCTCCAAGCCAGCCTGCAGGACTCTAGGCAAAATTAAAAGGGAATGAACATGACATTTTTGCAAATAGCTGAGGGGAGTGATCTGTGTTTCCTTGTCTCTCCTGAAGCACTCTTGGTGAGCCTTAGAAAGAACATCCTGTTTTCAGGATATTCTGATTCCGGAGGTCAGCAGTTTTCTGCTTCTCCAGTCAAGGCACCTGGACCAGAGTGGACCAAAGGCTTCCACAGTGCCTCCTCCAAAGTCCAAAGCCAGCTTCACTGTAATTTCCAAAGCTTATTTATCTTTAGCCCTGTCCTAGAGCAACTGACAGGGACGAGGTTTTTTAAGAAAGGGGATGAGGGCTAGGGGTGGAGGTCTACAGAGCCGGAAGCTTTGCACAGCTGCCAGAGCAGGTGACACTGACTAGACAAGGTCTGGTCCTTCATCATCTCAAGACTGGGCAGGCCAAGCCTTGTACAGAATAAGAACATTACTATTGCCTGAGCAGTTTTGACTCTGTCACAGATGTGTGTCCGTCAGAACTGTTGTTCCTATGAGCCAAGATAACTGCTGAAAAGAACAGCTCAGAAGAACTCCAGTTAAAAAGAAGTCAGACAACATGGAGTCGCGGCAGACTTAGGTCCATAGCTGGACCTCCTTCACCATTGCCCTGGGAGTCAGCCCCCTCATGAGCATAGAGAAGCAGCTCCAGGGAGAGGGGCAGAGTGGGACTTACCTCCGTGTGTAACCAGAAGTGCCCTACTTTACTATGCTGTTCAGAGCTTGCTTTGTGGTTGTGATTTGAGCACTTTCCATGATGGGTCTTTTTGTTTTCTCAAGAGCAAAAGAAAATTTTGAAGCCCCACCAGAATATATGTACATTCCATCCTCTTACCCGGACAAGTATACCTCCAGGAAAAACCCAACAGTCCTGTAATTGTCACACTTCTCCGAGTTCCATACCAGGGAATGGCAGCTCTGAGAGGCTGCAGCCATGGTCCCCAGCTGATCTCCTTGCTCCCCGGGGCTGTGTAACATCATGTGAGGCTGTGTGTATAGACATAGACGTGGTAAAGATCAGGCCCCCTGCTCCCACCACCTCTGAGGGCTGCCTGCCACATCCTCTGTCTACTTGAGCAAGAGAATTGGGATTCATGCAGGGGGGAGAGGATGTACAGGCTCCAGGGTGCATGTCCCCTGGGTGCCACTTACACTCACCTTGTGGGGGATAGCAGCTGAGCAGCTAGGCAGCTCCTAACGGGTGGGGGTGGGGTGGTAAACAAAGACAAGCTGCCTTTTGGGAGCCTGAGAAGAATTCTTCAGGTAAGTACCTTGCTCTTACTCCCCACTTCCCCTGCCCTTACCTTCCCAAGGTTTCCACTTCTCTGTAATTCCCTGCACTCCTGCTCTACCTGGGCATCTTTGGGAGACCTTTGTGGTGACTGCAGGTGGCAGTAGAGACACATGGTCAGGGGCAGGGAGCTGCCTTAGTTCTCCATGACATTAGGGAGCCCCAGAGACAGAAAGCTGGAGGAGCTAAGGCTCCTTGTCATTGGGGCCCCTTCTTTAAGCATCCTGTGTTTGCCATATCTGTGACCTCTACCTGTAAAATCAGATTATTGTGTGCCAGTGTTTGGAAGTAGACCTCTTCCAGGCCTCCTCTGACGAAACCACCCCTTCCAGAGGGGCCTCTCTGCCCACCCTGTGGGCGCCACCTGCACTTGACCGTGTTCTGCTCCTCTGCAGCCTTTATTGTTGTCTGATATACTGGGTCCTCTTAGTTCCTGTCCGGTTTCATTTACCTCCCCCATGAGAAAGTAGGCTACGTGAGGACAAGGACTTCTGTGGTGCCACAGTACCGAGTTAGTATCACCAGAGGAACGCAGGGTCTGGGCAGCAGGGAGGGGGCAGGTGGGTTTGAGAGGCCATTCAAGAGCATGAGTATATTCTCCAGATGGTGGTGGGTACCATCCAGGTTTCCCTATTTTTTTTTTATTTCCTTAACAGTCTCCTGGGAGATTAAAATGAGTGACTTTGAGGAGAAGGACATTGATGAATTTGCCTCCAACGGGTTCAGGTGCCCAACGTGCTTTGCAGTGAAGGGAAGACTGTGCAAGGCAGAGTTCAAGTGGTGTGCCGCAGACAGAACCCAGTGTGTGGAGTTCTCTGGCGTCATTGACACAGGTACTCTCCAGGCGGCGGTTCAGGGTATTCGGGACAGTGAGCAACCCTCTCACGCTGACAGAGGGCAGGATTAAGGACACTCCTGCTTTTGTCTGCCTGCTTAGAAAGCTCTTCCCCTTCATCCGCCTGTGAGTCCGCATGTGTTTATTGACAGGCTTTATTAGCACCTGGATAATGGCTCAGCATACTGATGAACATCTGTTCTCTGCAGACTTGGCGAGATTTTTTTAAACCCAGTGTAGGTTGGTTTTTGTTTTGTTTTGGTTTGGTTTTTTTCCTTTCTCTCTGGGTTTTTAATTTTCAAAGTAAAAATTTTGGAGAGAGGCAGTGACTAAACTTAAACTTTCTTCAAAGTGGTCATTAAGCATAATTTACTTTCTATAAGAAATCTAATACAAAATTCTTAATTAAAGACACACATTAGAAATTAATTATCAGTGGTGTTGTGATGTAGCCTGCAGACAGGAGGCTCAGGGCCATGGGGTTGGAGCTCTTTTTCACCCTCTTACTTCTCTGACTTGGGAACTCAGGCTTCCTGAAGTCATCGTCAGGGAGGTGATGACAGGGCCTAGTGATATTGGCTGGTCTGAAGTTTTTGCTTCCTGAAGTTTGCGTAACATGATTCTTTATCTAAAACAGCCATCCCTAGATTGCTCTTGATGTCCCAAGGAAATGAGACAGAATCATCAAGAGCATAGTGCCTGCCATATGAAGGAATGTGTCTGAAGGGATTTGAAAGGCATAGAACATGAGTAAAGTGATAGGGTTTTTTGTTTTTGTTTTTGTTTTTTGGTACCAGGGATTGAAACCAGGAGCACTTAACCACTGAGCCACATCCTCAGCCCTTTTGTTTGTTTTGTTTTTATTTTGAGACAGGGTCTCTCTCAAGTTGCTGAGTGTCTTGCTAAATTGCTGAGACTGACTTTAAACTTGAGATCTCCTGCCTCAGCCTCCCAAGCTGCCGGGATTACAGGGCTGAGCCACCACACTCAACTTAAGTGATAGCTTTTTGATGGCTATTGCTATTTATTAATAGTAGCCTCAGACCAAGAGTAAGAGGAAGTTAGCTCTGTCCTCAAGATCATATGGAGCACATGATTGCAGCACAGGTACCTGGCACCCTGCATGTGGTGGTCTCCAGGATGCTGTTAACAAGGCATTAGGACTCTTCACCTCCATTGCCTTGGGTACAGAGCTCATGCTACATCCCCAAGTGCTAACATGGGCTAGAAGGCTCACTCACATCATGTAAGAAGATAAATACTTGATTGACACAGGGTTTAAGGGAGCTTAGGGATTTGCAGGCCCTGTGTTGGGATGATATCTGCCAGCCCGTGCCTCTGCTAGAGAGGGCAGTATTGGGTGCATCACACAGGAGAGTGGCTGATTTCTGCCCTGTTCAAGACCACTCTGTGGATGGAGGGAAGTTTAGATGAGGAGGAGGAAAAGAGGAGTCTCATGTCTGGTTTCTTACAGGTTTTAGCAACGTGCCCATTGAACTGAAGAAGTGCGCACAAGCAGACCAATGCACGGAGACGATAACTACTTATATGGGTTTTCCAGTTTCTAACGAGAGTAAGAGTTGCAGGTCACCCTTCGGAACAGGGACCAGAGTCAGAACCACACCTCCCATCTTCTTTGTGCTCTTCCTGGGGAAGCTGCTTCACTGAGCTCCTGTGAGGGCCCAGCCGCCTCCATTTGTGGATTAAACTTGCACTGCTTGTTCCTGTGCCCTTCCTTGACTGCCCCTTCCTCCGTGGGTATTTCCAATTGTCTGTTTACTTGTTCGGCAAGGTTCACATGCTGTGTACCCAGCCACACTCAAAGTGGACCAGGCTATGTCAGGTCCTGACCCTCGAGGTTTCTGAGCATTTGGAGAACAGGAAGTGTGGCTGGGCAGAGCTCAGAAACCATTGTCGGGAGCAGCTGTAGGAACTGGTTTGCACACGGGGTAGAGGTGGTGGAGGGTGGGTTGGATCAGGGAGGTGAGGTTTAGATGAACTTTGAGGAGATCTGTGCAGTATGCTGCAATGGTTGGGACACACAGATGGGGAACTGGCAGAGGCTCTGGTGGCCTGGTGTGGTCCACAGGAGGGGGCGTGGGGGAAGAGCCTGAGTAACCATGGCCACACAGGGGCCAGCCTTCTGTAAGAGGCCAAGGTGCTGCCCGTAGTGGACACACTGTGCCCTGGCACTGCATAGGGTGGTCCGCACAGGGTGGTCCACACAGGCCTCTGGTGCCCCACCTCGCACACTCTCAGGAACATGCAGGGGCACCTGCCCCAAGAACAAAGTCCTCCTCCCATGTCTGTGCCTCAGGCCCATGGCCCCTTCTCAAGGGCACTTCGCTAGGCACCAGTGCTGCCAGCACCATGAGCCAGCCAGGAGGCGGAGAGAAGCAGAGCCCAAGCTGCCACCTGCTTGTCACTGAGGATGGCCCAGGGGTCCCCTGAGCACACACCTGCCTCAGCCCGGAGCTGCACAGAAGGCCCTCACTGGTGCCAGAGCCCAGCACAGAAGATTGAGAGGTGGACACAGGAAAGGGCCAGGTCAGTGGTGAGCAGTGGCCACAGAGGGAGGATCCCAAACACGGCTTCCCCTGCTCTTCCCTTGGCTGGTGCCTGTGCTTGTGCCCCACCCATGGCTCCATCTGTGTGCTTGTGCCTTCTGTACCCTGTTGTGCCCAGTGTTATTTCTTGTACTCTTGGATGCATTTGCTTCTCTTTGTGCCCCTTGTCTGCCTTTGGCAGAGCAAAGAAACCAGGGACAACTGAAGTAAATGTTTCAGTTTTATTTTCTGTTTAGCCTACCCCATTTTTAAAATTTCTTTGATGGATCAAAACTCTTTCCCTAATTTAAAAATAGGTAAGTCTAATATTTGCATTTGCACTGAAATCATTTTTATAAAACTAAGTTAATTTGCTTTTAGCCGCTGTGCCCATGATAGAATATCCCCCTACTTCCTAGGGCAGCTCCTCTGAATGGAACAATATGGGTCAAATAATGAGATTTTTTTTTAATTGTAAACAAACTAATTCCTTGTCCTGCAGCTCACCTTCAGAGGTGGCCAAGGCTTTCCTGGGTCATAACACAACCTTCCTGCTGCTGGCAGCTCCTGAGGCCCAAGGTCTCATGAGAATCACCAGACACACATGTGCCCTGGCCGCCAGCTCCTGGACACCTTTCCCCCCACACTCAGCAGACGCTTCCTCACCTGTGATGGAAGTCCATGAATCGCATGTCCCTGGCCAGCCTAGGTGGCTCTGGCTCAGAAGGTGTGAGGTAGGAGGCCAGATATAGCTCACGTGACCTTGGTTACTTCAGCTGTCTGCTGGCCTCTCTGCAGGGCAGGGGGATGGAGCTTGCTGTGTAACCCCGGGAGTCCCTGCTTCTGCTCTCAAGTCATGTGGAGAAGAGAGCAGACCTGGTGCTAGCCTGGCACTGCCCGCGTCTGTGCCAACTCACGGCTTCCAGGGCACGTTCTCAGAAAGTCTCACCTGGCAACCTGTGGTACTGAGGGGAAGCTGCCAGAGGCCTACCTGGGGCACAAGGAGGAGGGGCCAGCATGCTAGGGACAGTCTTCTGTTTGCTGTCTAGGCTTTGCGTCCCTGCAGCTTAGCTTCAGATGGCCCCACAGCCCCATACTGAGGGTGTGCCCTCCTCTCAGCACAGATGAGATCTTTCCTGGGACCTGAGATGCCACTGTGCCCTCTACTCCAGATAAAGACCCTCCTCAGGGAGAAGGGCCACCCTCCTGTCAGCCCAGAGCAGTTCTGGGGCCCACTCCCCATTCTAGCCACTGACATAGATTCTCTCCCTGATCAAATGCTACCCAGCTCCCCCACCTCCCTTCTAACTGGGACCTGACTCTTGGCCATCTGTGCTTGTTACCGCCTGGCACTGCCCCAAATGGCTTGGTTTTACCAAGAATCCTGAGAAGTCAGGTCAAGCAGGCACACAGACCCTCTCTATCTCCTCAGACTATCCTCAGATGACCTCTGACCCTGTTGGCCCTTCTTCAGCAAGAAGCTTGTGAGGCTGGTGAGCCAGGATCCAGTGATGCCCACCAGCTCTGTGGCCATATACCCCACCTGCCATGCTCTATTTGGAGCAGTCTCAGTCTCCTCATGGCAAAACTGTTACCTAAACCTCGGTCCTTGTCCCCAATGCCAATTCAGTAATGGCCACATGGTTTTGGGAAAAGAGAAACAAAGTTTCATTGCTTTGCTAGCAAAGGAGGAGCACGGGGCTCCTGTCCCACAGAGTGATTTTGCCCATCAGCAGGAACAGAGGGAGGGCATTTATAGAGGTGATGTGAAGGTTGCATTCCACCTATTTTCTCTCTGGAGTTGAATGCACTTGTTAATTTGGGAGATAGTCATTTCTGAGAGCTTCTATTGCCATGTCCAAAGCAGATTGCCTCCTTCCTGTGGTAAGAATGTGTTTAAGGACAGATACTCTGCCTAGGATGGCAAAGGAAGATCATCATATTCCCCACACACACACCACTGCAAATTAGGGAGTAGAGAAGATGGAGGGGGAGGGAGAGAGGAAGAGAAAGAAAAAT
>NW_025999876.1:574771-587660 GCF_001458135.2 Marmota marmota marmota
TCTTTCTTTCTCTCTCTCTCTCTCTCTCTCTCTCTCTCTCTCTCTCTCTCTCTCTCTCTCTCTCTCTCTCTCGTCTCTTCTGTAAACCTCACTACCGCATTAGGTGGCTGGAGGCGGGAGCTAGGAGAAGCCTTCCTGGAGCTGGTTTTAAAGGTAATAAGAGTCTTGTCTCTTTAATTTAAAACTCCCTAGCATTTACTCATGAATCAAACCTTCTTTCATAAAGCCAGCACTGGTCGCATAGCAGAAGGGGGATTCATTTGAACTGATTGATTTAGGCCACGAGGGGAGTACATGCTGAACTACATGGTTTCCCAACATGTTATCAACCACCATAAACTACTGGGAGGTCATCTGGCATCCTAGGTATTTCCCGGTCTCATGCTGATTGGTGGCTGCTAGGGGGTTGCTATGGGTCCCCACCTAGCCTGACTGAGTCAGGGACACCTGGTGCAGCATATCTCTCCTGTTATTTGCAGACAAACAACTCAGCAGGGTGGGTATGTGCCTAGGAGTGCTCTGTGGGTCTTTCCAAAGACAAGAGTCACTCCCCCTTCCTTGGACAGGCTTTGCTCTGAGGTAGAGGCTGGTTTCTCATACACACTGTGACATTCAGAATTCTGGTGAACTTACATATTTTTTTTCCTTCTTGAAAAGAAAGGAATATGTAAGTAAAAGCAAAAGGGGGTGGGGACTAGGATGATGAAAGCTTTAGAAGCTGGGTTGTCTGAAAATTTGATTATGCTGCTTAGTGACTTTATCTTTTTTGTAATGCCATTTGATTTTTAGCTCTCAATCGGACTCTGAACTGGATAGTCATGTAAAATCAGCCCCTAACAACTGAGTACGTTGTGTCCACAATAGCCTTATTTGAACCATTTGTAGTATTTAACTTGAAATAAATGAGGATGCTTTTGAAAAATGTGAATGCATAGGATGAAATAAATTAGGTTTATATTTGTAGTCCACAGGATTGATGTAGTATATAGCTTTCAAGTTAATAGTCATTGTTATCATCCAGAAGTACTCTTTGTAAATGTATAAATATTCTCATATTATTTTAAAAGAAAACCCAAGATAAAACTAAATTACCAACCAGTCTTAAGCATCTTTTATAAACATTCCATTATAAATGATGTGACAGTGCTATTCAAAGTAATTATAAAGAATGTGGTGGCTTGCATATTTATTTGTACATGGTGTTATTTAGCATTACTACACAAATGGTATGTATATGGTTTCATTGTTCATTTTACCTAATTAAAAATTTAAAATTAAAAAAAAAAATTAGTTTCAGTGGCCGAGCAGCAAGGGTTATATTCTAAGCATAAAGTGGACACTGCTACAATTCCCCACTGTCAATTCCTACATTACGTTTCAATGGAAAAATGAGTGAGGACATCTTCAATCTGCTTCCTGATGAAAGGGGGGACGTTGGGGGAAGTAACCCAAGTCCTTGTTGTAAGGTCAGGCACCAGTGACCAAAAGGAGGCAGATTAAAAGGCTGCTGAATGAGGCTTTATTGAGATTCACTCCTGGGAGAGACCCTCCAGTCCAACAGAGTGGGTCTGGGGAATCGCGCATGGACTCAGCCGTATTGGAGTTTTTATTGGGCTTAGGGCAGAAAGGGAGGGCAGGAAAGGGAAGATTTTAGAGTCCCTTATCTTACTAGGGTTGGTCAGGGGAGCTTGCTGAGGTCCAGGATTGGTCAGGAGACCCCGCTGATTGACAGGTGGTTATGTTGGTGCCTGATTGGTGGTTCTTTCACACACATGCGTGTTGCCTTATGATTTGTTCCCTTAGCCACCTTAAACCAACCTAACATCCCAGCCTTTCTGATGACATAGGGCATCAAATTCCATCTGGTTATTTCCTGCTGGCTAGAGGCAAAGAATCTCATTCCCATAAAAGTGTCAGAGAGGGTTTTAGGTGGAGGCAGAGTCTCTGGAGTCTAAGGAGTTGGTCATGAGTCCTAGGTCTCCATCTTGGGCATCAGGGGCTGGTGGTCATGAAAAAGTAGTTGATTTACTGACTGGTTGGTGAATTTGTGTATCTGATCTTGCAGGAACTTCTTTAGGCAATTTAATAGACATGGTCCTATTAGGAGAAACATAAAGAGGACTAATAGAGGTCCTGCCAGAGGGAGAAGCCAAGGCCATACTTGACTGAACATTCCCCATGGAGCCTGTTGGCCTAGTTGCTGTCTCCTCTTTTCTAGCTGTTCTTGTCCTTCATTACTCTCAGGAATGACTGTGTTTTGGTTTGACTGTTTTTGTTAGGTGTTTAAGATCAAGCTAGTCAAAATTGACTTTGTTTCTATCTATTGTTAAGAGTCAGCTGAGTTCCCATAGGGGTCGCTCGTGGGGGAACTTGAGAGCAGCTTCTTAGTTCTGCTAGTGCCATTTATGCTAGGATGGGTCCAGGTCTTGCTTGATCATGTGGCTTCCCTTGGAAGCAACTGGGATGTCTCCTTTCTCCAATGATCCTCCTATTCACAGCAAGTGCACTGATTGGCTTTTCACTCTCCAGTGGTCTCATTAGTCCCCCTTAATGGGAGATTATGTGGCCCAGAGTTGCAAAGCTCTTTAGAGAAGTTCCCTGTTCTCTGGATTCAGACTGACACAGAGGGCCAGAGCCAAATATTGGGGTTTGGGGCCCTTTTAATATAGCTTTAATTTTAAGTCTTGATCTTAAACATCTAGCAAGTCAGTCTCACCAGTCTTAAATTAAGAGTACTGGGCTTTAACTGAAATCTGGTCTACTTGGGAGTCATTTTAACATGTAGTAAAATGGAAAGCAGAGCCTTATCTCAGATAAGGTGGGGGTCTTTCAAACCTTCTACCTTAAAGACTTGTATACCTGTTGGGACTTCAAATTCTTATTAACCTTGTTTTCAGTGATGAGAAAGCAATTTTAAAGGCCATTTTCACCAGATCTCAAATAGGGGTCTGAGGCCCCTCCTCAGCTCATTTGAGATTTTTTTCAAATATCATGGGCTGATTGAGTAGCGAAATGGGTTGCTAACACCATAGCCCCAGAGGGAGATTCAGTATCCAGCTTATTATATTTGATGAGAGCCTCTGTAAGGCAACTGAGAAATAAGGCTGGATTCTCATCTGGATCCTGGGTGATTTCTCTCAGCTTATCAAAGTTAACCACTTTATTGGAAACCGCCTACATGCCTGCTATCAGATATTGGACCATGCGAGCACAGTGACGGTGACCTTGTTGGCCATCTTGATAGTTCCAGTTGGGTTCAGTTAGGGGAACGGCTGCTTCACCTGTGGGGAGAGTCATATCTGTTAGACTAATTTGATCAGCATGATCTCATGTGGCCTGCTGGATTCAGGCTCCCTCATCCAAGATAAGGGTGGAGGAGAGAATGACATAGACGTCATGCCAGGTAGGTTCATAAGTCTAAGAGAGGTATTGGAATTCCTTAATGTAAGTGGAGAAGGACCCAGGGCATTTTTCAATCTGGGAAAAATCTTAAAGTGAGAATTCGGTGCCAGCCACTTCCCTGAGAGGACAAAAGAGCTTTGAGTTAGCTGGTAAGAGGGCCAGCTGGGACCAGGTGTGGGCACTGAAAGGAGAAGAGAGAAGGGAGTGGGTTGAAAGATCCATTGAGGGGTGAGGGGAAGGGTTGTATCAGTAGAAGAGGTGGGTGAAGGAGTCAGGGCTTCAGGAGAAGAGGAGGGAGAGGAGGGAAGAAGGATGGAGGGGGAAGGTCCTGGAGTGGGGAAGGAGGAGCTATGGTAGCATGAGGAGGGGGAGGGGAGGGTGCTGGTGTTGGAGGAGAGGAGGGAGAGGATTGGTCTAGGTAGGGAGGGGGAAGACAGGAAGGTGGGGCTGAGAGCAGCTCAGATGGATATGAGAATGAGGAAAGAGGTGTGGGAGAACAATGGGAAAGGGGTTAGGGATTTTCCCTAGCCAGGAAGACTTGAGCGGTAGAACAGGTAGATTAGACAGTGGGACAGCAGCAAATATCCAAAAAAGCCTGAACATAAGGGACTTGTGCCCACTTCCCTGTCTGGTGCCAAAAATTGTCCAAATCAGGATTTGAAAATCAAAAGTTCCTTCTATGGGCCATTGTGACTCATTGGCCACAGTGGAGTAAAAGACCAGACAGTTAAGGTGTAGGTCTTTAGTGAAAATTTGAATATAGACAACTTAAGGGAGTTTGGGGGTCTATGGAGGATTTGGTGTTTCCCATGACCTTCCTGCACCCTCTGGCGTGGGTGGGAGCAGAAAATGACATCCCAAATTCTGATCACACTCACCCAATGGGTAAGGGCTGGGTGGGGCTTGAGGTGACCCTACAACCCAGTGGGGGCCCAAACGGAAGGGAAAAGCTCACACAAGGACTGGAACATCTCCACAGTTCCTGTGGCCTTGAGCAGAATGGCGGAGGGTCTATGGCATGCATGTGACTTATGAATACAACCCCCCAGATGGAGAGGGGCTGGAAGGTAAGGGGAAATGAGGGAACTTACCCCACTCTCATCAGCCTGGATGAAGGGAGAGGAAAAGAAGGAGAAGCTTAGGAATTTCCTGGTTCAGATGCAGAAGAGGGTGGGCCTCTATCCCAGATGTAAGGTATGGGGGAGACCTGAAAAGCCCTCCTGTGTTTTGGTACCATATGTAAGGTCAGGCACCGGTGACCAAAAGGAGGCAGATTAAAAAGCAGCTGAATGAGACTTTATTGAGATTCCCTCACAGGCATGACCCTCCAGTACAACAGAGCTGGTCTGGGGAATTGTGCACGGGCTCAGCCAGATTGGAATTTTTACTGGGCTTAGAGATGGAAGGGAGGGCTTGGGAGAGGAAAGGTATGGTTTGGGACCGGAAATGAAGGTTTTTAGAGTCCTTTGTCCTACTGGGGTTGATCAGAAGAGCTTACTGAGATCCAGAATTGGTCAGGAGTCCTTGCTGATTGACAGGTAATTCTGTTGGCACCTGATTGGTGGTTCTTTTGTGTGTACATGGGTTGCCTGGTGCTTTGTTTCCTTAGCCACCTCAAACAAACCTAATGCTTGTTCCTATCAGGTGGGTTGTGTACAGTTAAGGCCATTCACCATCAGAGCAGTCCAGAGGTCCACTGTGGCAGATGGCTGGTGACTGGACAAAGTATACATAGGGCAGGGACCATGCTAAACAAGACAGCAAAGCATTGCTTTTTCATGAACAATTGGCACAAAAGCTATTAGTACTTCAGCCAGTCTCTGAAAACCATGAAGACACTAACTCGTAATCTTATCAGTGAAAAACACATCAAGTTCATCAACATAGGTGGTTAGGAAGATTTATAGGATCATGAAATCAGACTGAAATTAACTCAGGACAAATTTGCAATTTTTGTGATAATTAATATTAGGCACTTTTACACAAGAACTCTTTCTTTATAGCCTCCAGATTTAAGTTCTGTTGTTAGGGATGACACAAGTGTACATCTTAAGTTCACTTAAAAAAATTGTTTTCCATTTAAATTTCCAAGTAGGATGTGCTTTTAGGCTATATTCTCCTGCCAGGTTTTTAAGACCAAGTTGATCAAAATTAACCATATTCCTATCTCATCTTAAAAGGAAGTTGAGATTCTTCAGAGATTGCTCTTGGGGAAGTGTTCAAACCTCATGATTCCTTTAGCTTTCCTCTACAGCAGTGCCACTTGCCAGGATAGGTCTGGGTCTGGCTGACCATATGTGGCTGCTCTTGGAAGCTCAGGGACCTTTCTGTCTCCAATGACTCTCCTCTTTGCAGAGTGTGCACTGGTTGGCTTCTTGTTCTCTAGAGTCCTCTCAATATCCCTGATCACCAGAGTTGCAAGGCCCAGAGAGGGGTCCCATCATTCTCTCTGTCCTGGCTGACTGTAGAGGGCAAGGGCCAAAATGTTGGCTGCTTTTTTTCTTTGCTCATTTACTTCCTTGACTTTGTGTCCAAGTTGTTGGTTTTAAACACCCAGCGAGCCAGTTTTGCTAGTCTTAAAGAGAGAGTAACAGGTTATAACTTCAATATCTATCATTTTACAGAGACTTCTTGCATTTAATTAAGGTTAGTATTAGTACTGGAAGTCAGCATTATATACTATCTGTGTATAGCCTATTATCTCAAATTAACCTAGGCTTTTTTTTGTTTTGTTTTGGTTTTTGATTTTTAGAAGCTGTATCTCTGCAAAAGACTAACAGGCAACAGTTATAAAGTTTACAAGAAAAATACAAAATGAAATTAGCAGAGCAAAAACACCTTCAATTTGTGTAATAGCAATGAACCAAGAATAATGACTCTTATACTCGTAAACCTTTACTTAGTTATACATTATATCCCCTGTTTGAGATCACAGTAATGTTTACAACAAAAATCAAACTTTGAACACAACATTAAATGAGCTGAAGGCTATACTATTTTGTAGCCATTTTAACCCAGAGTAACTAGAGAGGCAGAGCCTTATCTCAGGTAAGCTGGGGCTCTTCACAAATCACACAATAAACATTACAACTGAAACTTAAATTAAAGACAGGCTCAAAGAGCTTTTAACTTTCTTTTTGGGGAAAAAGTGGCAGATCCTTTCATGTTTTACAGTGTCACCTTTAAACTTATCAGATCTCCTTATTATCTTCCAAAAAATGCATTTAAATTCCAATACCAGTGTGAAGAATAACACAAAAATGGGTATATAACTTATTGACAACAGGTTACTTAATCCTGCTGAAAGACATTAGAAATGACATGAATATATACCAACCAAATTTCTTATTTCTGCACAGATGCAAGTCTTTTGCTACAGAAAATTTTAGTTTGGCTAACACCAACTTGGCAAAGTGTTTTTCTAAGTTATAATTCAACTAAGTTTTAACTTTTAAAGTACAATTTAGACTCTAGACTGGACAATAACAATTATCGCAGGCCTGCATGTGTTAACAAACATCAAAGGAGGCCTAAATCTCTTGTACACTTAGGATACAGAGTTAATGATCAGAAATTGACTCTGTCAAAGCAAACAGATATAAGATAGGTCTTCAAATGACGGTGTGGCCCTTTTATGTCAGATACAATGCATAAAAGAGCACTTACTGGTTACCTTACCATTAACCTTACATAAACTTTCATTTTATAAACTTTTACATAAAACTTAGACAAGGCTTAGACAGATATTATTCTCAGATGCATACATATATTCCAAAATATATCAACAATATTGGTATAAACTAAATAACAGTTGTTTGTTTAACCAGTTACAAAATAATCATATACAATATTAAAACAGGTACAAACCCTAATTCCTTTAAGACTTAGTTTCCCCAAGTAATAAAACCTAAAAATACCAGAAAATCATTTCAACAGATAAGAGTTGATCAATGTTTCTGACTTTGCTTCATATAAGTACATTAAAATTCAAATAATTTTGTGCTAATTATAGCCAATTTAATCACTAACAAACTTTTTGAGGTTTACCTTCCACAAATATTCTGTGACTTAAATATTTACAACTTTACAGTCCTAGTTTTGTTCTCTTTCATCTTGGATGTTGCCCAAGAATATTACTTTATGAGACTAAATACTTTCTTATCCAGAAACATTTCTTTTACCTTTCAATTTTCTATACTAAAATATATTTCTATACCTATACAGTTTCTTTTTTTCATGAAATTTTTTTCATGTATGTGGATTTATTTATTTTGCATTATAATTCTTAATACACCATTATACAATAATTTATCATATCTCTGATTATATATAAGGTATGTTGCCACCAAATCCTATATGTTTCTTTTATCTGTTCTAGTTTGGGACCCTCTCTTAAATTAATATTCTGAGACAGTCTTTATGCATGTTATCTGTGCATTCAATTTACACAAATTTCATCCCAGGCAAGGGTTGGACAATCCAGCATATACCAAACCGTGCCTTAATTTTTTTCCTCCCAGGTTGCCTCCCAGGGGTTGGAGCACAGGATATTTTTGAACCTGACCTACCTTTAGTATTGTCATCACAGTGTCATCAACTTTAGGTAGGGCTTCTTCTTACATGAGGCACATTGATATGCAATCGAGGAGCCCTTTTCCATCCTCTTCTTTAGGCTTCCTTGAAAATCTCTTTGCAGAGGCTGCCTACAAAACACAGGTGGGCCTTAGTTTCTGTCTTTCTTTTTCTGGGTACAGCTGTTTATTCTGCCAGTCTCCCCAGGCATTTAGTTTGATAGGATACTATGATAGGAAGAATTGCTTTGCCCCAGTGATGAATATCCCCTGGCCAGATGGAGTCTCCTGTTAGATGTTAAAAGGGCAGGCTATTCCTGTCCTCATAAGCTGACAGTGCTGGAACCTAGAGCCACATCCTTTGTGGCCAGCAGCCTCCACCCTCCATGGGCAAAAAGGGCTAGAAGGCAGGGCAGAGGCCAGGTTCTCTTTGGCCATTTTTCTGTAGCCTAGGCAGATTTTCTGAGATTTTTTTTCCCCGAGCTTAGGGCTGGTGAGGTGAGGTGACCTGTGGCTGCCTGGGGCCAGGCTGAGAAACAATGCTGGGAGGGCTAGCAGTGGGTCTGAAATATTGAAATCTTTTTAACTATCTATTCTGGTGTTCTGCTGTCCTTGCTCACCAGAGGCCATGCCTGTTGGCGCCTTCAACTTGGTTCCTGATGGTTCAGCCCCCTTATCATGTAACTGCATCAATGCCTGTAGAAACAGAATCTCTTTCACATACTTCCCCCTGGGAGACCAGCTTCAAAATGGATTGTATCATAATCCAGAAAAAAAAATTAAAAGGCCAGATTGTGTTATAGGAAACCCTCTTTCTTATTGAAAGGCTCATCCCTATAGGTAGCCCATTCAGGCAAGGTGTCTGCTCCAGAGACCACCAGTAAGATCAATGCACTATAGGCCATGTCTTAAAGGGCCAGTAACACACACACACACATACACCCCCCAAAAAAAAATACAGACAAGAGAGGATCACTGAAAGCATGCTGACAGAGAGGAGCCTGCAAAACAGACAGACCTGCTCATACAGATTTCTTCCACCTACTTTATTTTTAACAGACCAACTCTAACTACAAGGTTGTATAATAATCTAGAAAGCTATTTAAAAGCCATCTCACTACAATAAAACATTATCTTAGACAGACTTATAGGTGGTCCTTCTAAAACTCACTCTACCTCTAACACACCAACTCCAATTGCAAGATTGTACAAAGAGAGAGAGAGAGAGAACACCAGAGGGGAGCCCCCAAACCATGGCCAACAGAGAGAACCTTTAAATTGACCAGCCGAGTTTGTTCCCAAGAGTCTCCCTATAGAATCAATGCAGTACCTGCCATGTTTGCAGATTCAAACAAAACAGAAAATTAGAAGGAAGGTCCAGGCCCAAAGCCAACAGACAGATGAGAACCTAGAACAGATCAGAAGTGAGTTTGCCTCGGGTCTAACCAGAGGAGCTGTTCCTAGGGAGATGCTGAGGGACTATTGCAGCAGCTGCTGAAGCTCCTTTTGCTTCAGGGGCCTCCTGACTTCTCTCCCTAAACAGTGAAGGTTGCTCCATCCTGGTCCACTTTGAGTAAAAGAAAAGTGACCTCAGGAAAGTTGAGATAACTTTGGCCATTTGGCAAGTCCCCTGGTGTGCACATCAAGACCACCCTTGATTCCACACACCTGGTACCTCTTTCTGGGGACATCTGTAGCAACACTGGTATAGGAGTCATGGTTAATTGGGACATGAGAACCTAGGGACACAGACTCACTTCTGATCTGTTCTAGGTTCTCATCTGTCTGTTGGCCTTGGGCCTGGACCTTCCTTCTAACTCCCCTGCATTTGGCTCTCAACAAGTTTGCCAGCACCCTGAATCCTCATCATGGAAATGGGGTTCCTTGGAAAGCCAGGCCTGCCCAAGAAAGCTCTCAGGTTCCGTCTGTATTGCCAAAATTGTTGCCAAAAGCTCGGTCCTTGTCACCCAATCCAATTACAAAGACATATCTTTGAGTAAAAGGACAAAGAAAGTTTATTGCTTTGCTAGCAAAGGAGAAACACAGGGGAATCCTGTGTCAAAGGCTGTGATTCTACCCAATAGAAGGAAAAGGGGGACTTTTATAGAGGTGACTCAAAAGCTGCATTCTGCATGTTCTCTGTTGGAGTTGTAATTCACTTGATAATTTGTGAGCTAATCACTTCTGAGACATTCTGGTACCATTCCCATAATCTGGATTACTTCTTTCCTATGGTGAGTGTGTGCTCAGGGACAGACAATGCTGTGTAGGTTGGAGAAGAAAGGTAATCCTGTTTTCCCCTGAGATTAGGGAAGAAATTAGGGAGGAACAGGAAGAGAGGAAGAGAAAAAAAAATGTCCGTTTAAAAAATAAGTTGCACTGGCAGAGCAGCAAGGTCTGCAATCAAAGCGCAAAGTGGACGCTGTTACAACGAGACACCTTCCCATTACCAATGTGTGGAATTGTTGCCATTGCCACTCCCAGAAGCAGTCCCAGCCCTTCCTGAGTCTCCTGGGCAGAACCCTCCCCAGGACTCTCCAAACTCACAAGAGAGTTGCAGTAGTTCCCACTTATGAAAACCTTGTATTACAGAATGTCCAATTTTTTTTTTCAAATAGGTCAGTTATGTGATGGGCTGAATATTGTCCTCCAAATAAGTACACATTTTAATCCCCAGTTTCATGAATATATCTTCCAAAGAGCCGTTGAAGTTGTGACTAAGGATCTTGTGGTGGGGAAATCATGCCAACTTAGCTGGTGGCCCCATGTAATCATAAGGGCCTCATAAGAGGAAGAAGGGCGTTGGCACCAGCAGGAAGGGGCACATGGTGACAGAGGCAGAGAGCCAACGGGTGAACTTGGAAGGTGTCAGAGAAGTACAGCAGTACAGGAGTGCAGGGGGCCACCAGAGCTGAGAAGACACAGAAACCAAGCATCACCTCACTCCCAGAGGGAATCTGCCCTGCAATGCCTGGGTTGCAGACAGACTTACCTCCAAAACCATAAGGAATGAGTTGGTGTTGCTTTAGACCACCAATTTTTTAGTAGTTTGCTAGAAGAGCCATAAAAAACTGATACAGCTTATTAAAAATTAAGAAAGATGTTCCCAAATTTAAAATTTATACTAATAATGAGACAAAGCAAAGGACAGGTGTTCAGCATAGATAGTAAATGATCGGGTGTGAAAGATGGGGGATAACTGGCTAATTATCAAAGAAAAGGAAGTAGATAGCTCACACCTCAGGGAAGCAATCCTCCCAGCACAGGAGTTGAGAATGGGTACCCTGGGCTGCTCTTCTCCTGCCCTTAGGCCCTAGGCAGGTGGGGAGGGAGAGGAAACTGGGATCTATAGAGAGGCAACACACTCACTCCTGCAAATACCCAGCTCTGGGTCCTCTTCTCTTCAGAGAAGCCTATCTCATTTCTGTGTCTCTCTTGAATAAAACTTGCCATTTACTGTTGTCTCTACTGTCTCAGGTGTTTAATCTTCAACTCTGGGGAAATGAGGACCAATACTGATATCTAGGACCAGGATCAGTAAGTTGGTAGCTTGATTATTTCACTTACAGACAGACTGGATTCAAATCTCACTGCAGGGCCTACTGGAAGGACAGCTTAGCTCATCTTTTGGTGCCCTTCTTTCTGTATTTGTATTCTTTTTTGTTTGTTGTCTGTTTTCAGTGCTGGATGGGACTCAGGGCCTCCCATATGCTGACCAAGTGGTCCAAGACTCAGCCACAGCCCCAGTCTGTGCCTCTTTCTTCATCTGTGAGATGGGGATGACCATAATACATACATTGTATTTTGTGAGAATGGAGTCAACACATCTGGGGTGAGTAGTACGGTGGCTGGGGTGTAGTAAGCCCTCAACATGTGTTATGCCTTTTTATCATCTTTTGAAATCCAATCCCTTCTCATGGGGAACACAAGGAATTAATTCTTGCTCATCAATTACCAAGTCCAACAAGGACCCATACATCCCTTCTCAGATCTACTCTGTCCATCAACAATCCTAGTTCTAACTTGGGCATCTTCTCTCCTATTGAGACTCAGCCCTCCTCTGGGGCCCAGAGTCCACCCCACACAGCTACAGGTGCAGGAAATGAGGGTGAGCATGTGCCAAAGGGCTCCACAGAGCAGGCTGGAGGTGCGCTGTCCTCATCCATGGAGAATGACAGAGAGAGCTGTGAGCTGGGCATGGCTTGTGCCCAGGAGGAAAAGAAGAGCTTCTGACTTGGGCAAGGACATCCTTGGTTTTACAAATGCCAAAGAAAGAAACACCTGCTGGGACACTCTGCTGTCACTTCAGGAGGGAGGCTGCACCCTGTGGGAGAGAGAGCTAGAGAACCAAGGTGTCCCTTTGAGCAGACTGCAGGGGCACTTTGTGGTGGGGTCAGCACCAGGAGGTTTCTGTAAAGGCTCTTTCTCTCCTGGATCCCCCACCTCCTCACAGGCACCATCTGAGGTGTGGCAGTGGCCACCATAGGTTCAAACCTGCCTTGTGAGGACACGCCTGTCTTGAGTGCTGATGATGCATCTTCATCCTTTAAAGCAGCCTTCAGAGACCACCTATGCCTGTGTCCATCTTTGGAAGCAGAAGTGTCCAGAGAACATGGAAATGATTCCACACAAGTGGATCTGAGGTAGGGAAATTCAGCTGTACCCGAGACTCTACAAACTGCTGCACCCCGAATCGTTCATTCAAAGCATTTTCATTAGCAGAGGGAAACTGAGGATTGGGGAGCAGGGACTGAGGATATCATAAAAGAGGTGTGTTCCTAGATGTGTGGCCAAGAACATGCATTGAGACCATGGAGGGACCATAGAGATTCTTAGAGATCTCATCTCAGACTTCCTCTGAAATGTGTACTTGGGTGAAGAAAGAGCCCCTGAAAGAATGTTTTTGTTTCTATTTT
>NW_025999876.1:587950-599830 GCF_001458135.2 Marmota marmota marmota
AGGGCCAAGAGGGGGAACCACCCATCCAGGGATCAGATGGGGTCTCTCCTGGGCTGGGAAGTCCGGGCTGTGTTTCCCCATGGCCCTCAACTGAGAACATGGATTTCTCAGTTCCAAAGTTACCCTTTAAAAGAGTAGAGCCCCTCCACACGGGTGTCACCAACGACACTTAACGTGTTCACCGCCAGGATAGGGTGGCCAGTTCCTCTGGGTGGAGAGGAAGGTGAGCACTCTCTGCCAGGCAGAAGTGGATGTCACAGTGAGCAAGGAGGGCGGGCTCTCTCCCTGCACTGACTTTTCTTGGGCTTTTATAGAAGCTGTGGTCAAAGGCACTAGCAATCAAAATATCATAAACATACATAACCCTGGCACAGAGCCTACTGCACACAATGGCATACCTTTTGCAAAGATGCTGTGTAAATAGCTGTTCCTGGCCCTCAGCTTGGCAAAATAGGAAGGGCTTTGGCTTACACGCCTCTGGGCATCTGGTGATCCAACCAAGCAAGGTCCAAGGCTGGCTCCCTAAATCCTATGGGCACTTAGAGATGCCATGTGTGGGTGAGCACCCACAGTGGTGCATCCTTAAGTGCCCCTACTGCAGATTCTAGACTCCATCCCTTCCTTCCTCCCTTCCTCCCGACAGCCACCCTAGGACACGCTGGCCTCTCTCTAGAAGAGAGACTGTGAGTGTCTTCCTGTACAGTCCCCTCCTCCTTCTGCCTCTGTTATGGGCCATCTATGGTTGGGACAGAAGCTCCCTGTCAGGCTGTGTGTTTGCAATGGGAAGGGAGGCTAAATGGAGGAAATCGTATTCCAACAGGTCTCCCACCAAGCACTGGGCTGTCCATCACATACTCTGAAATCCAGGACACCGAGGCCCTGTGGATGGCCCTCCTGGAAGCCAACTAAAGTGAGTATTAAAGAAGAATATGAGAGGCACTCAGGCCTGAGGCATGGAGGGAGGAGGCAAGGACAGGGCCCAGGACCAGCCTAGAGGTCAGCAGGGCTTTCTGGCCCCTGGTTTCTTACATAGATCCTGGCTTTCCTTCTAAAAGTGTGTCACCAAAGCTGCTTTGGAAGAGCCTGTTAGGATGTTGGCAATCCCACCTCCACCTGCCAGCAGCTCTTGCTCCCAGAGATCCAGGTCAAAGCCCAAGGCTACATAGTTTATTGTTGTTTATCTCAGCCTATTAATTATCTGGGACCTCCTGGCAAGACTAGGTGGCTCTGGCTCAGAAGGCGTAAGGCAGGAGGCCAGATGTAGCTCACATGACCTTGGTTACTTCAGCTGCCTGCTGGCCTCTCTGCAGGGCAGGGCGAAGGAGCTGACTGTGTCACCCCGGGAGTCCCTGCTGCCACTCTCAAGTCATGTGGAGAAGAAAGCAGACCTGGTGCTAGCCTGGCACTGCCCACGTCTGTGCCAACTCATGGCCTCCAGGGCAGGTTCTCAGAAAGCCTCCCCTGGCAACCTGTGGTACTGAGGGGAAGCTGCCAGAGGCCTACCTGGGGCACAAAGAGGAGGAGGGGCCAGCATACTAGGGACAGTCTCCTGTTTGCTGTCTAGGCTTTGTGTCCCTGCAGCTTAGCTTCAGATGGCCCCACAGCCCCATACTGAGGGTGTGCCCTCCTCTCAGCACAGATGAGATCTTCCCTGGGACCTGAGATGCCACTGTGCCCTCTACTCCAGATAAAGACCCTCCTCAGGGAGAAGGGCCACCCTCCTGTCGGCCCAGAGCAGTTCTGGGGCCCACTCCCCATTCTAGCCACTGACTCAGATTCTCTCCCTGATCAAATGCTACCCAGCTCCCCCACCTCCCTTCTAACTGGGACCTGACTCTTGGCCAACTGTGCTTGTTACCGCCTGGCACTGCCCCAAATGGCTTGGTTTTACCAAGAATCCTGAGAAGTCAGGTCAAGCAGGCACACAGACCCTCTCTATCTCCTCAGACTATCCTCAGATGACCTCTGACCCTGTTGGCCCTTCTTCAGCAAGAAGCTTGTGAGGCTGGTGAGCCAGGATCCAGTGACGCCCACCAGCTCTGTGGCCATATACCCCACCTGCCATGCTCTATTTGGAGCAGACTCAGTTTCTCTCCTCATGGCAAAACTGTTACCTAAACCTCGGTCCTTGTCCCCAGTGCCAATTGAATAATGAGGACACCGTTTTGAGAAAAAGAAAAACAAAGTTTATTGCTTTGCTAGCAAAAGAGAAGCACAGGGCTCCTGTCTCTGAGGCTGTGGTTCTGTTCATCAGGAGGGATGGGATGGGGCAGGGGATAAAGAGGTGATTCAAAGGTGACACTCCACGTGTTCTCTGTGGACTTGTAACTCACTTGTTAATTTGACAAATAGTCATTTCTGACATCTGCTGCTGCAATGTCCGAAGTGTGAGTTGCCTCCTTCCTATCTATGTTGGGTGTGTGTTCAAGGTCAGATACCTCTGACTACCACAGGGAAGAAAGGTCATCCTGTCCCTCAGGACTGCAGATTATGGAGGGGAGAGATGGTGGAGGAGGAGGAAGAGAGGAGGAGAAAGAAACTAGTTTAAGAACTAGTTGCAGTGGCAGAGCAGCAGGACTGTGTTCCTGAGGTGGACACAGTCATGGGACAGCTTTGCATTGCCCAGCCTCCCTTAGTGAGGCTGTCCTTGCCATCTTCAATGTCACTGAATGATCTTTCTTCCTTAAAATCATTCACCACGGTCTCCACCTCTCAGCAGAGAGGCCGTACCACCTGACCCCCTTCTTGGCTTTGTGTGAGGACCACGGAGTCCACGGAGCCCACACACCCTAGGAACAGCTCCCAGCTGCCATACAGGCAATCTCCACGCTGTTCTCTTTACTCTTCAAGACTGAGCACCTTTCATGGGCAGCATTTGCTTCCTGACAAGGTCCTGGACTGTTCCATGGGTTGCATTCAGATTCCCCATCAGATCAGCTGGATGCCCGGTGACAGGCATCTGCTGAGGTCCAGCTGTCCAGAGACGGTGACAACCACTAACTCCAGACCTGCTGAGACCTAGTCCTCTTACCTGGGGAGCCTCAGGCTGAAGGGAAGGTCTGGACCAGTGAGAACCCCGAGAAGCCCCTTCCTGGGATGGGGTCTAGCTCCTCTTGAGAGATTTGCTCTGATCAGAGGCCTGAGCCATGAGTCCTCACTGGTCTGAGCAGGAACACGAAAGAAAAGGCTATGCTTGGGCTGGATGGTGCCCAACCCCGACCCCAGGGCTGAGCCTGCTGAGGGCTTGGAGATGAAGGGCTCTTGCCACACTGGAGCCTGGCTTCCTACGAGGCTGAGCATCCATTCCCAAAGAGCATCCAGCCCAGTGACATGTCCCATTCCTAATGGCCAGTGGGTCCTGAGGTCATGGGCTGAAGGCAGAGGAAGCAGCAGAGAGGGGTCCCGCCCGGCCAAGCTGACAGACAGAGAGTGGAGGCCTCTGCCATCAGCAAGACCTGGGCCCAGCCTCTGGGTTCAATGGGAGGGCAGCCCCCATCCTGGCTATGGCCTTTAGATTCAGGACAGCAGCGCCCAGGACAGTGGGGACAAAAGCAGCAGGAAGTGGGGCTCCTCACAACAAAGGAGCCAGCAGGGGCACACCAGGAGGGACACAGGCCCAGAAGGAGAGCATATTCCCTGGCATATTCCCGCTGTCCCCTGGTCCTGCTGCATGATAAAGCAGCACAGTGCAGAATCCAAGGCCCCCCACTCACCTCTTTTTCTTAGTCAAGCTCTGGAATCTGGGATCTCTGAATGCCACTCTTTCCAGCTCTGAACTTCTCTGAGTACCCTGCTGGCTCCAGTGCCGAGCCCCCCTCCCAGGCTACGGGCAGTCAGGTGGCATGGGGTGAGGGACTGTGGGCACAGAAAGGAAGGACAAATGCCACAGACCTGGGAGGCCTGTCATCCCACGGCCCCAGGTGACCCACAGGACAATGGTGTCAGGGGAGGCCCTTGCTGTGGCCAAGCAAGGAGGAAACACGGGCTCAGGCCCCAAAAGCCTCCTCCCCACTTGCTCCTCCTCTTGGTAATGAATTCCTTGGCCTCTAGCTCGCCCCAGAGTCTGCTCTGATGAGGAAGGTGCCCAGTGCTGAGTGGAGCTTCAGGGCAGGACAGAAGGGGCACATGCCCAGAAGGAGTCCCTTTAAGGATGGTTGGATGGTTGGAAGCTCTGGAGACAGCGCAGAGCCCTCCCTGGAAGACAGGACGGCTCCCAGGGAGAATCACTGTCCTCCAGGTGCACATGTCCAAGGGCCAGACTGAGTGGAGGGCAGCACATGGCTGGGGTGCTCCCCCAGAGAGGCCAGGCTGACTCAGAGGGGGCATCCACTCTTTGTTGTCCAGGATGCAGGTCTATGGCTTCGCCCCAGGCATGGAGGCTGGGCGGGAGCACCTGTAGGTGCAGCCTATGAGGCTGGATGCAGGAGCAGAGTGGAGACAGCCAGGTGCGAGCACATGCCCTGGGCACCTGGTCATGGCAGGAGACCCTTCCCAGCCTCCCCGGTGCCTCACCCAGCTCTTTTTATGACCCAGGCACAGGGAGCTTTATCTGCTGTTCTGAACAAGAGCCATTCTTCCCCAAACCTGACCTCCGAGTATCCAGCAGTCCCAGGGAGGCCAGAGAGCAGGGCCTCACCTCTGAGGTCTCACTTTCTCTCACTCACTTCTCACTCAAGCCCTTTGATCATCTTGTGTAAACAGCTTCTATTAACAGTTTATGACGATTATTCATACCCATATGACATGGATATATTCACATATGTCTATAAAACACAGACATGTACATTATCTATAGCTTCTATATAAAGATAGCTACCTTACATCGGGTTTTTTGTGTGTTTGTTTTTTTGTGGTTCAAGGTCTATTGTACAATGTTCAATCTGTATAATTTCTTCTGATTCAAGTGTCTTTTATTGTCATATAAACCAGTCTTTTTTTTTAAAGAGAGAGAGAGAGAGAGAATTTTTAATATTTATTTTTTTTAGTTTTCGGTGGACACAACATCTTTGTTTGTATGTGGTGCTGAGGATCGAACCTGGGCCGCACGCATGCCAGGCAAGTGTGCTACCGCTTGAGCCAAATCCCCAGCCCATAAACCAGTCTTATAGCTTTTCCTCTCTGCAAGTTCCCTGGAGTGAGACTTCCTCCTGCTTCGCACATTCCTGGATCCATGGCACCTGCTAAGCTGACATCTAGCTGGTGCTTGGTGATTTTCATTGGTGAATGATTGTTTGTATTATTCCTGATCAAAAAACAGCAATTTCTACTGCTATTTAACTTTTAAAACATGGAAAATGACATGGGATGTTGTGTGATAAGAGTTCAGCTTTATAGGATGTTTTTCTTGGTCTTAGCCTCTTCTTCCTTTAATATTTTGACATCTCTCTGAAAGAAGTATAAAATACAAGCATGGTTTCTTGACTTCCAGGAGCTGATTGACAGGCTTTCCCTGGAGGTTTGAGTGTTGGAAGCAGTGTGGAGAGTGGAGAGTCGATGATGTTGAGAGTCCGGCTCCTTAAGAGCAGACAAGAGATGCTCAGAAAAACAAGCATATCCACTTGGGTCCAAGAGCAGGTAGGATCCAGCCCACACAGGCCAAATGGGAAGGACAACACAGGGCAGGTGATGGGTTAGGTCAGCTAGTCAAATGACCCTGGGGGCTTTGGGTTGCACCGTGGTCCCAGGTTCTTGGCCCTGGGATGATCAGGCAGGGCAGCGTGGCCTTGGGGGTACAGGCCAGATACCTGAGGTCACTGTGAAATGGTGCATGTACACATCAAAGACACACAGAAGGCTGGCCTTGTGTGACCCAAGAACTGGCTAAACCAAGGAGGGCCCATGACTTCCCAGAAAAAAGAGGTTTGGTTTTGTTTTGTTCCTAAAATGTCAAAGCATCCTGATTTCTGAAAGATTAAATATGTATATACATATATATTTGCAAGACACCCCCTGCACTGGTCTCCTACAGCAGTGACGTAGGCCTTTGCCACTCTCATGGCCACAGGCACAGCCCTCCAACCCTGAGTAATGGGCTCTACTCCAGAGCCTCCTGTCTGAGCCTCCTCGAAGACATCGTCCTGACAGCTGGTCACACCAGGTGAAGCAAAGGCAAATGAACCTTGGCCCCACCCTGTCACCAGAGTATGGAAAACAAACACACAGATGTCACCCCATTCCCACAGAACCCAAAAGACCTTGGTCTATACACAAAGAGCTTCACACTGAGCGTTCAACATGGAAGGTGACACACTCCTTTGCACGCTCACACACTTACACGATCCCACACACACATCATTGTGAGCTAAAGGAGGGAGGGACACAGGAGAGGCAATGTCAACAGACATTTTGAAAACTTCATGAAACAAGGAAACCATGAAATAATGAGACATAGAAATGGAATGTTACATGGACATTAAAGAATACCGAGGGAATTGTCCATGCCTTCACCACAAGGGAGATCAATGATTGAGGCCATGGACGCGCTCACTCAGATACAAACCCAGCACAATATATGCATATATCAACATACCACATGGTGCCCCATGAAGGAACTGGTATGTGTCAAGATGTACAACAAAAATAATCAAGAAAACAAGTAAAATAAACAAGAAAGATGACAGATGGGGTGTGAGGCTGAGGGAGGGAAGGAGGACACACCAAGACCACTGGCCCCTGCCCCAGCATCCTTCCTGATCAGGCTCAGCCACCCCATTACCACGGGAACAAGGAAAAGGAAAAATTTCACGTAAAGATGGGCATCTTAGCCACCCAGGCCAGGGTGCCCGCTGTGCAGAGAGGTTCCCTGAGGCAACATGCAGGTGGTCCCAAGGCCAGGAAATGGACCTTCCTGTCTTATACATTCTAAACCAAAATGACCTGAGACACCTGACGTGGTTGCTGCCAGGGCATGAGGCTGGTTAGGAGAGTGCCCAGTGTGGTGGAGAGACGCAGACCCTCGCTGTCTCTGGAACGGCTGGTCTGCACAATTGCACTTCTTCTCTCAAGGTAGATGAGCAGTTCCACAACGTTGCTCACTGTGGACAAGAAAGAAACAGAAAATGGAAGCAGGACTCAAGCTTGCAGCAGCAGTGACAGGCAGCTCCAAGGGTCAGTCCTTAGCAGAGGACTTGAGCGAGAGCCACGCGTGGTCCAGCTCCTGTTTCCCCAGCATTGAGCTGTTTGGAAGGGCTGTGTGACATGGCCCTTCAAACACAGCACCACATCCTGGGCTCATCCACTGTTGGAAGAATACCTAACCCTCTCAGAAACTCCCGGATTCAGCCCTAAACCTTGACCCATCAAGTCCCAGCTCCTTCTTCATCATGCAGAAACAGTCATTTAGAGCTCACAGGCCATGTCAAACACATGCACAGGCCCATAGAAACGTGGGAGCTGGGGGTTATCGTTTGTTGTGACTGAATTGTGCCCCTGCATTCATATGTTGAGGACCTAACACCCACTACCTGAGAAATGACCTGTCTTGAGATAGGATATTTTCAAAAGTAACTAAGTGAAAATGAGGCATTGGTGTGGCCCTCATCCAATACAGCAGGTGCCCCTGTAAGAAGTAAGGCTCAGACCTGTGCAGGAGAAGCCTGTGAGACACAGTAGACGAGGGCCCCCACAGCCCAACCAGACAGGGCTCAGGGAAACCAACGGGCCACAGCAGGCCTCACACGGCTGCCTGCAGGATGTGAGAAACTGCTTCTGCTGTGATGCATCTGGCCTGTGGTGGTGACTCATGGCAGCCCATGACAACCAAGACCTCGGGGAACCGGAACTGGAAGAGCATAGCTTCAAAAAAGACTTGAGGTTTTAGGAAAATGCTGGATAAACTAAAATCCATAAAATGAAGAGCAGGCTGACTCCCAGGTCATAAGATGCACTTCTACCTCGCCAACGCTGTGACTCGGAGGCCATGCACACTGGTGGAAATGAGCTGGGCACTTCCAGGTTGACACTAAGCCCTAACCAAAGAGAGGCAGCTTCCTCAAGCCTGGGAATCCATTCATTATCCCAGTGACAAGCTTGAATCTGCAGGTTCAGTGTCACCAAAACTCACCATCGGAACACCAAAGGCTCAAGAGCCAGAGTTTGGCAAGAGAGCTGGGTGCCCGCACTCTGCCTTGGCCTTTGTCCCTGTGAGCTACAGAGGAACTTGAGTCATAGAAGCCGAGACATCCTCCAAAACTGCATCAGAAGCTTAGGAACCCAGGGATGGAGTTGAAGGACTTTGCCGAGCTAAAGGGGTAACAAGACAGTGCCAAGCCCATGAGAAAGGGGAGTCCGCCCTGACATCTACAGGCAGCTGGCCCGAGCTCCCGCCTGGCGTGGTAGATTTCCTGTTAGAAAGTGATAGTGAAAACAGATATGTGATTAGAAAGGAGCCAAGCCCACTGTTAATGTGTTTATTGTGCAGATACCAGAGGGCAGAGGGAGCCTCCTGAATTTGTGGGAGCCTTGCCCTTTCCAGGAAATGCCTCTGTTCTGTGAAGCCAGCGCCAAGGGTAGGTCAGCAAGAAGCAGCATGCATCGCCTGCACGGGCTGCAGGGACATGCCCAGACCTGCATGGCTTCCTGTCCTCACTACTATTTTCTTATGTTTTTAGATATAGAGTGAAATAGCCTTTTATTACAATTTCCTATGTGATATCATTCACACACCATGCAATGCACCAGTTCAAACTACGTAATTTGATGATATTTCCTTATTCATAGAGTTGTACCATCACATTCAGCCCACTTGAGGACCTTTTCTTTCCACTACACAGCTGCACTTCTCCCCTTAGACTTCATCAGGCATGGCTTCACCTCTGTCACCACCCTAGACAAGCCACAGTCTGCTTCAGGTTGACACAGAGGTGCCTAGTCTAGGTGCTTCCTATAAGTGGAATCAACCACATGGGGTCTTGCATCTGCTCCATTCATTTAGCCTCAAGTTTTCAAATTTCATCCATGCCCATGTGCTGGTGCTCCGTGTCTTCCTGGCTGAATACTATTCCAATCCATGGTTACTACCTTTTTCAAATCCATTGCTTGATGTGAGTTGGGTAGCTTCTATTTTCTAATGGTCACAAAGGTGCTATGCTATCTAATCCCCTGTCCTTTGAATGTAGCTGTGCTCCTGCTAGTGTGAAGATTCATGTTCAAGCTTGAACAAACGTGTTGTTGTTTTTTTATATATATATCCTGGTGATAAGCCTAGTAGTGAAATTGCTGATTCATGTAGTAACTCTATTTTAACTGTGTTTAACCACCCCCCCCCCAACCCAGAGCACATTCCAGAATGGTGCACCAGTGTATATTCTCATTCATTGGAAAAGGGTTCCAATTTCTCCACATTTTCACAAACTCTTTAATCATTTGTTGATTTGTTTATTGTAACCATTCCAAAAGGTAGAGTATGTCTCGCTGTGGTTTTGAGTTATTCTTCAACAACTCAATGAGCCCATGTGAATAATCTCTTTGGAAAAGTCAACTAATGTTAATTTTATAACTAATGCTAACTTTCTTTATCTAATTTTATTTTTTTTTCTTTTAGTGGGTAAACACAATCCTCTTTAAAATTACATCTGAACAAAAACAATGTCCTAAAGAACACTTTGATAGTGCGATGAAATCATGCTCCAAGGTGTCCTCCTGGGCTGATTCCATGCTTTGCATGGAGCTCCACCTAAGTTCTGGGGAGACATGAGACCTGGAGACGCTGCACAGTTGGATAAGGAAAACACAAGAATTGTGTGTTTAAGTCACATTCACAGAGTTTGGCAGTGGGCACCGGAACATAGTTATTAATTTGGAGACAAGTTGAAAGCAAAAGGTGTTCCCGTCTACCAACAGAGCCCATGGCCTCCTCTGCTCCCTCTCCTTCAGAACTTGTGCAAGGCTGAGGTGAACCTGGTTCCAAAGCCAGCAACAGTGGCACATCCACAGCCCATTCTGAGGAAACGGTAGAGGCTTTCCTATTTGGGCAACCAGTCGGAACACTGCCGAGTCGAGGTGTCCTGTGTGGGTTTCCAGGAATGTTGGCAATATTCACCTAGGGGAGGGGAGGAAAGCTGGAGGAGAGCTGAACTTGGCTGCAGAAGCCATCCCCGGCAGTCCTGTCTGGAAGGAGCATTTCATGTGGAGGCTCAGGAAAGTCCCTAATTGGGTGGGATGCAACAGGAAGAAAGTGGAATTGTTCACCGGTACAGTGTCAGTTGAAGGTGATGACAGGCTTGGGGAAGGGCAGTGCTCGTGGGACATGGTGGAGGTGCTGAGTGCCACCCATGTACACCTAGAGTTGGCTTCCATGGTCAGTCCCAGGGTTTGCCACAACAAATATAATTTTATAACTTTATGACAATAAAAAGATTTTTAAAAGAAACAATAGGGTACATTTTTAAACACAGTATTGGGGTTTAAAAGGAGGTTCCAGGAGGACTGAAACACAGGAGAAGGCAGAACAGTGCACGTCAGTCCTTGAGGACACTGTGTTAGAACCCCACACCCAGGTGGCCATGGAGGCTGGGCCCTCCACACAGGCTTAGCGTTCCGAGGGAAAGAAACAGGGACATGCCGCCAGGTCAACAGCAGACCAAGTTCCTTGCCTTGGGGAAATTAGTGAATCTGTTCAACAAAGACTTATTTATTTTATTTTATAGCATGGCAATGGTATCCAAAGTTTCGTGCACTTATTATCATTTTATCACCACTATAATTCTGTGAGAAAAATGAAATTCAGAAAGATAAAATTCACATAAAACCAAAATAAGCCACTCTTCAAATACACATATTTTAAAATTTCAAATCTACCCTTTATTTTTTGTCAGGGCTAGGAGTTGAACCTGCAGCCTCAAACCTGTAGGCAAATGCTGACCACTGAGCTGCACAAGAGCACTTAGCATGACAGCTACCTTCTTAACAAATTTTTGAGCATATCTACAGGATTGTTAATGTGGGCACTATAGTATTGCATATCTCCAAAACTTACTCATTTTGCAAATATCTGAAAACAGGGTCTCGGGGACGTGTGCAAAGCAGGAAGAGAGCGGCTCAGAGAGGGGACTAAGGGAGCTTAATACTGCCCTGTGAAAAGGACCACAGGGACACAGAAAGTCAGGAAATTTAAACATAATATAATAAATAATTAATTACAGACACTTCAGCTTGGCTGCTGAGGGGAGCGGGGAGCACAGGCAGACAGAGAGGCAGGGGATAAAGAGATTAAAAATAGAGAAAAATTGGCTTGTGGACACCTGGGGATTGGAGAGGAAGGCTGGTTCCAATGGACACAGAGTTGGTAGGGAAAGCAGCTCAGTGGAAGCAAACCTCAAAACCCCTGGCCCCAGAGGTGGGAAGTGTTCTGCTGGTATGGAGAGTGCTTCCAGGCACAGCAAGAAAAGAGGCAGGACAGGGCTTAGGAAATACCTCTAAGCAGGGCACAGCTACAAGCAGAGTCAGGTGATCAGGAACTCATATGGGAAGTTACCAGGACCCTCTGAAAATAAATTCCCAGGGGGTGCCTAAACCAGAGACACTGAAATAGGCCCAAAGATAATCATACCTGACCCCCTAAGGTTCCAGATCCTAAGGGAGAAATCTCCCTCTGGGCCAGGCGCCCAGGAGAGCTACTGGAAAGATGCCTATCCAGCCTCACAGAAGCACCTGCACTCCAGGGCCAATACCCAGTAATTCACAATCCAAAACACTGATGGTGAAACCCGGGGAGGGTTAGTCTCTGCACCCTGAAAGTGGATTTTACAGGAAGCCCCAGAAACCCCAATGTACAGCGGAGACCCGCAACTCCCCAGCAACAGGGCCATGAATCAAATCTCAAACATCCACGCTCCAGAATTTCCAGTCTCAGCCAAGGCCAAACCCCAATCACTGGAACCT
>NW_025999876.1:605195-621777 GCF_001458135.2 Marmota marmota marmota
GTGGCTATTCTTATATACCACAAAGTTGATTTCAAACAAAACTACATCAGAAGAGACAGAATACCACCACATCCTGATGAAGGAAAAAATTCAAGAAGAAGATATATATTCAGCACACCCATTATATTAAAAAAATACTCCCTGCCACTAAATCTCAGATAGATAACAATACAGTAATAATGGGTGATTACAACACACAACACTGCCTAATTACCAGTAGAATGTCATCAGAGTACAAATCAATAAAGATAAAGATTTATGGCCAAATTTATACCATAAATCAAATGGACCTAATAGACATCTACAGACTATTTCACTCAAAAAGAGCTGAATTTACATTCTTCTCAGTGGCTCATGTAAAAGAAGGGACCATATTCTAAGTCACAATGTAAGTCTTGGCAAATAAAAATAATTTATATATTTTGATGCATCTTATCAGATCATAATAAATTTAAAGTAGAAATCAACAGCAAGAAAAATAACATAAACTACATAAACATGTGAAGATTGAAAAATATTTTTTTAAATGAAGGATGGGTCAAAGAAAAAGTGACAAAAGAAATCAAGAAACTATTAGAAACCAGTGAGAACAGAGATTCAACATATAAAAATCTCTAGGACTGTCACTTTCTTTCTCATGTAGCCTGATACAATCCCCCTGTGCTGGAGAGAAGAAGTAGAACTAAGGAGAAAATTCATAGCACTGAGTGCCTACATTTTAAAAAAAAAGAGAGATCTCAAATAAATAAGCTTGTGCTCCACTTCAGGGCCTTACAAAAGGAAGAACAAACAAATTTCAAAATCAATAGAAGGCAAGAAATAATAAAGATCTGAGCCAAAATTAAGGAAGAAATAAAAAATTACATAGGACCTATACAAAAACACTCCATCATATAGATTCAGGTATCAACTTTTTCAGCAAGACCCATGAAGCTCAAGAAATAAAACCAGGAAACAATAAGTGAAATGCCATCAATTTAAAAGCTTCTAAATAGCAGAGGATAGGATTAAGAGCATGAAGAGAGAGTCTACAGAATGGGATAAAATCCTTCCCAGTCTCTACTCAGATAGGGGAATAATATCTGTAATACATAAAGAACACAAAAACCTTAACACCAAAAAAGCCAATGACTCGATCAATAAATGGCAAAACAACTAAACAGACATTTGTCAAAAGAAGAAACACAAATGGTCAACAAATATATCAAAAAAGATTCAACATCTCTAGCAATCTGGGAAATGCAAATCAAAAGTACACTAAGATTTCATCTTGCTACAGTCTAATGTCAATTATCAACAACAAATATGATAGTAACTCTTATGAGAATATGGGGGAGGGGCTGGGGTTGTGGCTTAGAGGTAGAGTGCTCACCTAGCATGCACGAGACACTAGGTTCAATCCTCAGAACCACATAAAAATGTAAAATAAACATATTTTGTGCACCTAAAATTTCAGAAAAATATTTTAAAAAAGAATATGGAGGAAAGGTACACTCTTATATTGTTTGGTGGGACTGCAAATTAGTACAACCACTCTGGAAAGCACATTGGAGATTTCTCAAAAGACTTGGAATGGAACCTGCATATTACCCAGCTATCCCTTTTCTACAATCAGCAGACTATAGCAAGCAAGCCACTGAAATTAGCCAAATTATGGACAGTACCCAGATGCCCATTGACAGATGAAGGGGTGAAGAACATGTAGTATATATACACGATGAAGAAGAATAAAATCATGACATTTGCCAAAAAAAATTATGGAAATGGAGACTGTCATGCCAAAAGAAATGGGACAGACTTCAAAAATCATTTCTCTCCTATGTGGAAGCTAGAGCAAAATAAAGGAAAGAAGGTGGGGGTCAGATATTATAAAAATATAGAGAAGATCAGGGGAATAAAAGTTAGAAAATAAGAGTGAGGGAGGAGAAATGGGAATGGGAAGAAATATGGAGTGAGTTTAACAAAAACACATTATATCACTATGCCGGAGGGAATTTCAATGTTATATATATGCAAGAGTACCAATCAATAAACGAGTGACAGGACAAACAGAGAGTAGAGAAGGGGACATAGGGGAAGCCAGGAAATATTGATTGAAGTCGAATTCATTTCACGTATGCTTTTGTAAAAATGAACCAACTAACGTGTAACTGCAATCTCAAATAAACAAATAAAAAGAAGTCTGCATTGTATCTAAGTGGTTCTGTTTGGAGAATCTACCAAGGAGCATCCCACCAGAGAGAGCTGGTGCATGGCTCTTCCTCACAGCTCTGAGTGGCTGTCACCCAGGACACTGATGGGCCACAGGAGCCAAGCCATGGCCATGCTCAGAAGACAGGCCCTCCTGACAGCACAGGCAGCAGGAGGCCTGGAGAAGTGACCCAGAGCAGGGAGTCAGGGAGAGGCCCAAGGCCCTGCAGCCTGCGGAGTTCAGCCACAGAGCAGGAGCCCAGGTGGAGTGAGGCTTCCCACAGGGCTAGAGGCTCCCAAGTTGGGGTTGTGTGGTGCCTTCCCAGGCAGGGTGAACTGAAGCCAAGGCACCCATCAGTGCCTAGGATCTACTGCCACCAGGGCAAGAAGTGCCTCCCCACACACTGCCACCAGCCTGTCTGACTTCACAGGGTAAGAAACACCCCCCCATGCAGAATGAGTGGGCATATTAAATGCAAAAGTCTAGAAAGATTAACTTTAAGTGGGTTTATCTGAGTACAGAAATGATTCATGAATAGGGCAGCCCCACCCAGGTGGGAGGAGCATCCTGAGGGCAGCAATGAGCAACATCCTGCCTGTGCCTTCAGGGACAGGTTGGCCAATTGGGGAACTCTGCCTGCTGGGATGGGTGGGCACCCCTGGTTTCCAGAGCACAGTCTTCAGGTAGGTAGTGGACAGGTCACCTGTTGAGTCAGTCCCCTGTGCCACGTGGCTTTAGGACAGCTTACGTTTGCAGAGGCAGCCTTCATGCTCAGCAGTGGGGGAAGAGCAGACCTTGGGCTGGAAGGAAGGCTGAAGACGCTGGTGGGAAGTGCTCATGGGGGCGGCGGGGTGCCCAGGCCACTCAGGATCAGAGGGCAATGCAGAACTGCGTGGGTTCCAACTGAGAAGAAGTGTCTGGCTGACACCGAAATGTCAAGAGATTTCATGGTCGTTATATTCTACCTGTAATTTTCAATATTCAATTGGAAAGTTTAAAAACATATACATGACTGAATAAAGCAACTTATACTTAAAATATTTTAAAATAATACACAAGTTTAGCAAGCAATGAACTTTTGAAGAGAAGTGTCCACTGTGGCGACAGAGTCTGAGGTTTCCTGCAGGAATGAGCCAGAATGTCCACCCAAGGCCTGGGCCTGGCTCCTGGAAACCTACTGTTTCAAGCCTGTGCTTCACCCTGCAGGTTGTCACTAAGATGTGCTTTCCTTCCCCAGGTGTCCTTGTCTCCCTACTTGTCCCTTTGGCCGTCAGTGGATCCAGAGACAGAGCACCCTCATGTAGGGGCCCCACTCAGGCCGCCCAGGGCAAGCCCCAAAGTTCCAGTTTCAGGGAATGAGGAGGAGGACCCAAAGGTCTCCGCAAAGGGTGCATTTGAGACAGGCTGCAGGATTCTCAGAGTGAGGACCTCGAGGCCCAGGCCCAGGGCAGACCCTTGTATGGAGCACTTCGGGCCCTGACTCATCATCCTGATAAGAGGGAAAGGAAGCACGGAGAAGAGCCCTGCTCTGAGCTCACTGGCTCTGTGATGTGGCCATGAACTGTACCTCTGGGGCCACATTTCATCTCTTCATAGGGAGGCCTTTGGTTAGGTCAGCAGTGCTCAAACTGGGGTCCGGGAGTCCCGAGTCTATAGATGCAGACCACTGTGTGGGCACCTCTGAGCCTCACGGGGTTTTCAGAGCACATGGGGGGAGAGATACAGCAGAGCAGCAGCTGAAGCAGGCGGCCAAGCCGGCTGCTCCAGTAACTAAGAGCTCTGCAGGACACCCAGGGACACCACTCCACCCGCAAAAACATTTCATTTTGTAAAATGTAGTATTTCTACTTAAAACCATACTTGTGTCGTTGTCTAATTATTTTTTGAGTGAATTGTACATGATTTTTGTATTTTCTTAGCTTTGACTTCTAAGAGAGAGAAATATGTAAATAAATAAAATATAAATAAATAAAAGCTGTCTGGGATCCTCAGCGTCTTCACAGAAGACCTGAGACCCTGAGTTTGAGAACTACTGAGGAATGTCCACTGCCCTTTGCACATCAGGGTGCTCCCAGCACCTGTCCTTACTGAGGGGGGACAGCATGGTAGCAGGGCCAGTTTGTCACACTGGTTCCTCACGTAATTGTCGTACGTCAGAAGGGAACGTCACCAAGGGATGCAGGAAGTGCTGGGACTTGAGGTCCCCCCCAGGGGAAGGGGCGTGGGCATAGAGGGCAGGAGTAGGAGGCGGGCACTGTGCAGCCCAGGCCAGCACACGCCCAGGACATTGCTGGCATTTCCACAGGGCTGTCCTTGGCAGCACTGGCTGGCAAAGTGGATGTGCTCTCCAGAAGCCACGTGGACAGTGAAGGGATCCAGCTCCTGCATACAGTTCTGTCCTGAGCAGGACATGTCCTGGTACAGCCTGAGGAATTCTCCTGCACAGAGGCAAGCACAGCCATCACCAGGGCCCAGAGGCTCCAGCGAGGCTCCCAACAGCCACTGCAGAATCACAAGCCGCTACCCCAGCTCAGTGCGTCTGGAGGTCTGGAGGCTCCCCTCAGGCACTGCCCTGATGGACCAGGAGCCCCAGAGAGGCCAGCTGAACATGGGCAGAGGCTGAGAGAGGCCTGGAGGTGGGGGTGCTGGTGACCCAGGGCCACCTGTCAATCCCAACCTCTGTAAAGCCCAGGAAGCAGATGTGGTGGGCTTGGGGCCCTGACACCACAGCACTGCCTGTATCCCTGCTCAGAACCAGGTGGTGGCTTGGGCTCTGAGTCCCTCCTCCTCCCTCCTCCAGACAGCCTCCTGGCTGGCTCATGGAGCTGGCAGCACTGGTGCCTGGCGAGGTGCCCTTGAGGAGGGATTACCCGGGACCACCTGTCTGAGTCCAGCAGCCTGGACCACATAGGGGCACAGTGAGAAGACCACCACCATCTGCTACCCAAGGAGACTTCTCAGAAGAAACCAACTGACACCTTGGTCTTAGATCCACAGCCTCTGGAACTGGGAAATAAGCCCCTCTGCACTGGAACCAGCTGAAGTCCTCATCACTGCCCCAAGTTTCCTCTTGCAGAGCCTCGCTCCCTGAAGGCTAGTCTAACTCGTGCCTGTCTGGGCTCCATTGTTGAACAGTTTCCAGCTTGCACAGGAGTGGGGTCCTCATGCACATGCTCCCTCAACCCCCAAGCTCACTGCCAGAAGGCCTCAGCTCAGAGGGCACGTCCTCACCTTCCTTGGGTGTCCCTGTCCCTGCTGGCCAGCTGTGCTTGGAATTCTGTGCAGTGGTGTGCGTCCTGCCACTGTTCTGCAAATGTCAGGGAGAGCTGTGTTTTCTGTGTTTTGCATCATAGTGGGTCAGTACTCGAAACAAACAACATGAGAAGAGTCAGTGAGTCCCAGGGAGATAAACACCAGTCCGCGCTCCTCCTCAAGTGGTGGAAAGTTCAGGAAGAATATGAAAGTCTGTCCCCAGCTCCCTGATAGAGCCCTGCTCTAGTCAGCTTTCCATGGCTATGACCAAAAACCTGACAAAGGAGGAAAAGTTTATTTGGTGCTCACAATTTCAGAGGTCTCAGTCCATACCCGGCCATCGCCAGGACTCTAGGTCAGAGATGAGGCAGAACATCATGGCAGAAGAGTGTGGAGGAGGGAAGCAGGCAGCTCATGGCAGCATCAGAGAGCAGGGGAGATGCCATCCATGAGGGAAAAAACAGAAAGCCCAAGGCCCACCCTGTCCTCCCCTAACAGCGCCCTACCTGCCTACAGTTACTACCCAGTTAATCATATCAAAATTAATCTCCTGAATACGCTGCAGCTCTCATAATGTAATTTTTCACCTCTAAAGATTTCTGCATTAACAGGAGGTTTAGGGGAACATCTCACATACAGACCATAGCAAGCTTCCAGGAGAAGGCCCATGCTGGGGGTGTCCATGTGGGCTTCTCTCTGAGACGTGCCAACATGCACATACCCCACACCACACCATAGACAAAGAGAGCAAATTGGACAGGAGCCAAGACAGTCCAGGAGAGCAGGCCAGGAGCTGAAGGACTGTGGGAGGGGAGCAGAGGCCTATCTGAGGGGGCAGCACAGACAAGGGGCAGGTGTTTGTGTCTTCATGAGCTCGAGGGAGGAGGTACCAGGTGGTGAGCAGCCTAGAGCTGAACACAGCGGCCACACTGCGGAATGCTTGGTCCCCAAGCACAAGGGGCAGGGCACTTCTGGTGTTGGGCTTGTGGAGTGGATTCCAAGGGCACAGACACTGCAGCAGCGTGGGGCCTGGACACTGGGTGGTCATGAAGGCGTTCAGGACTGGGCCAGGAGAGGCTTTATCATAGACACCCACCCTCCACAAATGATGGGGACTAAGAAAGGGACCAGAATTTTGTGAGGTCTGCATCTCTGAGGAGGAAAAGTGACATCACTGCGGGGACATGAGTTCCTCTCTGCTCATGTAGGCCCCCAAGACACACTGCCCTACACCTGCATCTTGGAGCAGTGGCCTGCATTGTGCCTTACCCTCTGGTCTCATCAGAAGGCAACAGAAGAAGTGTCTATATTTTTGTCAGCTTTCATGTAGGACGCCATCGAGGATGTCCAGTGTTCTGGGAAAGTCTCCTACTAACCTCCCTGGGCTTACTTCCCCAGCTGCTCCAAGGGGCTTCATGTGAGCCAAGTTCTCTCCAGAGGCAGTCCAGCCCTAACTGAGTTTCCTGGGCAGGACCCTTCCCTTGACTGATCCCAACGCACAACAGTTTCAATAGTTCCCCATTTTTTTTCTTCAAATAGGTCAGTTATGTGATGGGCTGAATATTGTCCTCCAAATAAGTACACATTCTAATCCCCAGTTCTGTGAATATATCTTCCAAAGAGTCATTGAAGTTGGGACTAAGGATCTTGTGGTGGGGAAACGATGCCAACTTGGCTGGTGGCCCCATGTAATCACAAGGGCCTCATAAGAGGAAGAAGGGCGTTGGCACCAGCAGGAAGGGGCACATGGTGACAGAGGCAGATAGCCAACAGGTGACCCTGGAAGATGTCAGAGCTGTACAGCTGTACAGAGGGCCACCAGAACTGAGAGGACACGGAGACCAAACGTCCCCTTACTCCCACAGGGAACCTGTCCTGCACTCACCTGGGCTGCAGCCAGACTTACCTCCAGAAACATAAGGAATGGATTGTTGCTCAAAGCCACCTGTTTTTTTCATAGTTTGTTATGGGAGCCATAAAAACTGATACCACTTATAAAAAATGAAGAAGGATGTTCCCAAATTTTAAATTACTATAATTAGTTCTGAGACACAGGCCAAGGCCAGGGGGTCAGCATAGATAGTAAATGATCTAGTGTGAAAGATATGGGCTAACTGGCTGCTTATCAATGAAAAGGAAGTAGATAGCTCACACCTCAGGGAAGCAATCCTTCCAGCACAGGAGTTCAGAATGGGTACCTTGGGTGCTCTTCTCCTGCCCTTAGGCCCTAGGCAAGTAGGGAGAGAGAGGAAGAACTTGTCTCTTTCTTCATCTGTGAGATGGGATGACCATAATACATACATTGCATTTGCTGAGAATGGAGTCAATGCATCTGGAGTGAGTAGTATGGTGGCTGGAGTGCAGTAAGCCCTCCACATGTGTTATGACTTTTTATCATCATTGAAATCCAATCCCTTCTCATGGGGAACAGAAGGAATTAATTCTTGCTCATCAATTACCAGGTCCAACAAGAACCCATACATCCCTTCCCAGATCAACTCTGTCCATCAACAATCCTAGTTCTAACTTGGGCATCTTCTCTCCTATTGAGACTCAGCCTTCCTCTGGGGCCCAGAGTCCACCCCACACAGCTACAGGTGCAGGAAATGAGGGTGAGCACATGCCAAAGGGCTCCACAGAGCAGGCTGGAGGTGTGTTGCCCTCACCCATGGAGAATGGAAGAGAGAGCTGTGAGCTGGGCATGGCTTGTGCCCAGGAGGAAAAGAAGAGCTACTCACAGGAGACTCAGGAAGGCCCGACCTGGGCAAAAACATCCTTGGTTTTACAAACGCCCAAGAAAGAAATACCGCTGGGACACGATGCTGCAACTTCAGGAGGAGGCTGCACCCTCTGGGAGAGAGAGCTAGAGAACCAAGGTGTCCCTTTGAGCAGACTGCAGGGGCACTTTGTGGTGGGTCAGCACCAGGAGGTTTCTGTAAAGGCTCTGCCTCTCCTGGATCCCCCACCTCCTCACAGGCACCATCTGAGGTGTGCAGTGGCCACCATAGCCTCAAACCTGCCTTATGAAGATGAAACACACCTGTCTTGAGTGCTGATGATGCATCTTCATCCTTTTTCTCTTTTTTCAATTTTTTGTGGTACTGGAAATTGAACTCAGGGCTTTGTGCACGAGGCAGGCACTCTACGAACTGAGTTCTGTCCCAATCTCCTTCTTAATACCTTCAGAGACCACCTATGCCTGTGTCCATCTTTGGAAGCAGAAGTGTCCAGAGAGCATGACAAGGATTCCACACAAGTAGATCTGAGGTAGGGAGCTTCAGCTGTACCCGAGACTCTACAAACTGTGGGAGAGCACCCTGCTGCACCCTGAATCATTCATTCAAAAGCATTTCCATTAGCGCAGGGAAATTGGGGATTGGAGGGCAGGGGATGAGGATTTCAGAAAAGAGGTGTATTCCTAGATGTGTGGCCGAGAACATGCATTGAGACCATGGAGGGACCATAGAGATTCTTAGAGATCTCATCTCAGACTTCCTCTGAAATATGTACTTGGGTGAAGAAAGAGCCCCTGAGAGAATGAATAACAATTATTATTTATTTTAACCTCAGGTACAAACAAGTAAGCATACACATATGTATGTAAGCATCAGCTTTTTTAATCTGTACTGTTGAGTATGCTGGAGAAGGACCCCCAGAAGACATTCACGTTTGCAGGTTGTGGAATGGTGGACTTGCCACCCTCGAGCAATCAAAGCAAGACTTTGAGTAGGAGAAGACTAGTCAGAGTGGACGAGATAATGGGTGTCAGCAGGGGGCTCCCACTGATGGGCTTTACACAGTCGAACTCCAATTCATAATTCAATTCTATCGTACCCAATTTGCAAGCACTTTCGGTTGTACAACCCATAGCAGACACTATTGAAGGAGGATTACCACCAGTCACCCCTGTGGGAGAAAGATTGGCAGTTAGACTCTCTGTCACCCTGTCTCTCCTCTTCACCCCTGTCTTCATGTCCATTTCTCTACTTCCTTTGAGAAGGACAAAGGTCATCAGAATGGCCCTTGACCCCTAACCTCTGACTTTGGCATGACAATCATGCACTTCCATCCTGGGACCAAGCAAGTTTTCCTCTGGTTCCACCATCTCTCCAGTGGTGGAAGGATGTTAAAAGTACCCTGCTGTCTACGATGCAAGACCAGAGCCTCTATGGCCTCCCTAGGAGAGATGTGGTTGATAAAGGCAGGGAAGGAGGTGGAGGTCAGACCTCAAGGGTTTGGCTGAACACATCTGGGATCCCTGTCCTCTTCTGCACCTTCACATCCTTTGGGAACCCAGAGGGAAATACTGTAGATGAGGTCCCCTCTGCCCAGGGTTGACACATGCTACAGAAACCTGGAGCAGAAAGGCTGCCCCACTGCAGAGAGCCCACCTCTCCTCTGTATCCCAGGTGACACCCATTTCCCTCATTCAGGTCAGCTCAGCTAGACAGAGGGCCCTCCCTGCTAGTCTCAGACCCTCCTCCAAATTACTCAAAAAAAAAAAAAGAAAAAGAAAAGAAAAGAAAAAACCATGACAAACCTTCATTGTCATCAAACTCTCAGCTCCAACAATATTTAGCTCCTCAAATGCCACTAATTCCAGGGAACCCTTTACATGTTGATCAGAAAATACTTGACAGTGTCCCATCTAGCTGTCCAGCCCAGAAAGGACACCCCATGGTGGCTTCTCCTGCTCCCATCTGAGGGGCTACAGCACCCTCACCACAAACACAAGCTTTCTCCTACTCAGGAAAACTTGAAAACTTTCACTGGAGTCAGAATGACACCATGCAGAAAGTCAGTGCTTGGCCCCGAGGGTTTGCTCTTAGAGGTAATGGTGTTGAGGGTGACAGAGGACTGTGGGTGTCCACCCTTCATGTCACTGAGACACGGTCCCTTTCCAGGACAACATGACAGCCCGTGTGTCCCCAGTCCTCTCCTCTGTTCTCCTCGGAGCTGCTCAATTGTCTCCTGCCCCATGGCTCCCTGCAATCCTACGAGGGATACGCTGGCCCTTGGACCTCTAGCACCACTTGCTTGTGGGCGTCAGGCACTGTCATGCAGCTGCAGGTCCCACCCCTGCTGACAATGCATCCATGCCTTCCTCCCCAGGTGTAACAGGGTGGTTCTAGGTGACTGGGAGGGTAGGAGAAATGAAGCAGTGTCTCTTCTCAGATGAACTGTGAAGAACCTCAGCTCCCCCACCCACTTCTCATCCCAGCTCTGGGGGAAGCCAGCTGGCAGATCATGACTCCCAGGAGACCTAGGAAGAGGCCCAGGAAGAGGAATGGAGGCTGCATGGGCTTGGAAGCACATCCTGGCTCTGAGCGATCTCAGCCCCTGCTGCCGGCTGGACCACAGCTCAGGAGACAGCCTGAGCAAGCACCACCTCTATGCCACTCTCAGACCTGCCACCTGCAGACCGTGGGGTGACACATGTCTTCTTAAGCTGTTAAGATTGGATGTAATTAGATACACAGCAATAGATGGCTGACACTTTGTGCCCTTTAAGAGGATGACCCAAAATGCTTAAGGAAAATCCATATCCTTAATCTCAAGGCATTTCGTCTCTGCCCCTGTGCACTTGAGGGGCTGTGGGATACAGATCATGCCATTCTCAGAGAAGCAGGCAGGACATACAACGCCATTTTCTTCCTTGGACACTGGAGACACTGAATAAAGAGAGAAAGTTTTCATGGTGAGCAATGGGCAAAAAGAAGAGCTGAGATAATTCTTATCCCCTGAATTTGTGAATATTCCAAAATCCCTCAAACCATTCACAGCTAGATTGGCATAGGAGGGATTAGGGACAGGATTCATGGATCAGGTAGGAAATAGTAATCAGAGAGAGTTTGTAGGGATTTAGTGTTATCTTCCCCTTTCCTCAAGGACTTTCTCTCCCTGGGTGGAGAACAATCCTAGATAATGGGGCAGAAGGTAACCTGAGGCCTGAAATCATGCTGCTAACAGAGTGATGGACAGGCAGGTGTGGCCTGGGACCCACAGTCCTAGCCATCCCCACCCTAGAGGCTGAGGCTGCAGGATTGCTCGAGCCCGGGAGTTGGAGGCCAGCATGAGAATATAGTGTGAGTCCATCTCAGCAAAGCAGAACAAGAGAGGTGAGGAGTGGGATAGGTGAGGAGAATCTGTCTGCTGGGATGGTGACCCAAAGCACATGGCTTTACAGACCCACACGTAGAGAAAATGCCCAGGCCTGTCCCACCACTCAGCTTCCTGTCTCCCATGCAGAAGAGACTTAGGTCCAACCTGACCCTTCAGGAGAAAGGAGAGACCCTCAGCAAGAAAAAGCTCTGGGCTTCTCAGAAGCAGAGATAGGTCATGGGAATGTACCTCTGAGACAGAGAGAAAGTCCATGGGCCCAGGAACAGGTGGGCAAGAAAAGGGCGCAGGGGGAAGAGCAGGCACTCACGTTCTGAGTTCCCTTGGTTGCAGTTTTCATGGTAGCAGCACTTCATATCGTACCCAAGTATCTGTCCCCTCCCCAGTGTGGCAGAGAAGGCCAGGGGAGTGCACGCCTTTTGAGAGCAGCCTTTAGTCTGCATAAGTTTTGGTGAACCATCTGTACAGAACCAGAACCAAAGAGAATGTTCCCTCTGAGCCCTAGAGAGTGGGGTGCCCAGACGGGCAGCCAGTATCAAGGAATTCTGCAAGGGCACCCCTGTGTCCTTCGAGTTTCTGCTTTCCCAAGAGTCCTCCCCAATGGTCCCCTTCATAGAACTAACCCATGGAGGAACCATTTGATGGTGCTGCTCCAGTGCTTGCCAGGTATGTGTGGGACCCTGGGTTTGAGCCCCAGCATCACAAAAAATATTGGGGCAGGGGAGTCCTTTCTCACTGATCCCCCACCCCTGAGGCTGATGTGGGGACTGGAGTCACTCAGTACTTCCCCCTGAGAGCCTTCACTTGGCACAGTGCCCACTCCTGCCACCTCCCCTGCCCACACCCAGCCTCATCCTGGCAGGACCTTAGGTGAGGGAGCCAGGGTAGAGTGAAGGAGTAGAGAGGAGGAAGGAGCTATACCGAGTCCTGAGCAGAGCAGCCCCTTCCTCCCAGGTCCTGTGTGCAGCAGCAAGGGCGGGTGGCAGGCAGGGCTCACCTGGTGGGCTAAACTGTTGCTTATTATTGAAGCAGCCCTGAGAGGCCTCACAGGTCTCCGGTTTAGACTGACATGCATTCCCAGTGCATTTCGTACACGTGTAACTCTCTACAAGAGGGAAATGACACCAAGGGAGGCTGATCCAGTTATGATGTGTACACAGGCAACTCTGCCACAGTGAATTCCTCCTTATGCATGACCACATTGGAGAAATTTAAAGGTAGGTTCATGGGAGGAAGAACAAAGTGTAGAGGAAGCAGGGAGGAGGGGAGGAAATGGAGCACTGAACACTGAATCAGCAAAAACTCTGTACATGCATGAAATGAGCCTCACAGTTATGCAAAACTGCAGGGCATCAGCAGCAACATTTGAAAAGTCATTCAGGAGGGAAAAGTGGCAAGGGTGGGAGTTGCTCTTTCTAGTAGACAGACACTCCTAGGGATGGAGGGAACAGGACATCCCTCTCCCTGTGGGCTAGGTGGGTCCCTCAGGCTCCCTCCCTGAGGGCTTATTGTCCAGCTTCCCACCCTTGGGAGAGGGTTGCTTGCTGGTCCTTACCCACGGTGCTGAAAACCAGGGCCACAAAGATGCACAGAGTGGAGAGACTCCTCAGGGTGGAGGCCTGGACACTGGTCACCAAGCTGACTCCAGGACACTGCAGAGGCCAAAGGGAGCAAAAGGGTCAGAAGGACAGTGCTCTGGCCTAGAGTCCAGCCCTCCAAACGCCAGACAGCTGCAGGTGTGGCTCCTGTCAGGGATGCAGGAAGGAAAGTGGCTATTTCCATCACCGAGGCACCCAGGGAAGACAGCCGCCCTTCCTCAGAAGGACTCTCCTGCAGTGGGTGGAAGGTGCTGGGGCTCCCTCCAAAGCTGAAATGGGTGACGGGGCCAAGAGGGGGAACCCCCCATGCAGGGAGCAGATGGGGTCTCTCCTGGGCTGGGAAGTCCCGGCTGTGTTTCCCCATAGTCCTTAGCTGAGAACATGGATTTCTCAGTCCCAAAGTCACCCTTTCAAAGAGTAGAGCCCCTGTGCTGATCCAACATGGCGGCGGGCGCAGAGAGGTCAAGTGTCTGACCTCTTCAGCTGCCGGGCAAAGGGAGTCTTAAACCGTCTAAATGTTGTTTGCTCAGGATCACTAGGCAATGCTGAGCTGATGTGGATCTGGGGCGAACAGTCAACACCCCTCAGAACACACACCGAGCCGGAGCGGCTGAATTCAGGCTCCTGTTCCCCTGCGTCTCTCAGACAAACCGCTGTGACTCAGCGCTAAACGCTCCTGGTGAAACAACTTTTCGGCTCCTCCGGGAACCTGCGGAGGTTAATACCAACCGAGCCTTCATAGGCAGTGGCCATAGGATTGAGACGGGGATTGGGAGAGCCGATCAGGACCCACCTGTTGCATCGGACACTTGCAAAGGGAACGAATTGTCGCCATTCACATGGGATTTCACCATGGCAGAGAACTGATGTCACCAGAATGCGACAGAGGAGATAACGTCATTGAAACCTGCGGCAGGAGTTGTGTAACCCCCTAGCCCCTCCTCTCCACACAGCAGGGAAACCTCAAGGGCCCCTCCCAGCTCTCCCTTGAGCGCCATAGTCAGACCAAGGGAATCAGGAGCAGGGCGCGGGACCCAAGGCGTGGGACCCCGGCTACTGCTTCCACCAGGGCTGACACCTGAGGTCTCTTGCACCAGCTACCTGGGGCTTGGCTACCAGAGGGCAGGCAAAATACACTTAGGGTTCTGAGCCACAGGCTCCACAACCTTAGGGTCTGAGGGAATGGTAAGCAGGGAGAGTGTGCCCAGTCATTCAAGAAAATAGGGCTCCCGGGAGCAGCAGACCTGGCGTGTAGCCAGTATTGTGGTGAGCATCACCAGTGAGAGAGGCCTGACTGGAGGAAAAATGGGGAAGTTACTAGACACAAGAAAAGGCCCTAGGCACTCAGGATTGGAGACCCGCCCAGTCGGGGAGGAGGAGCTGCTTCACCGTGATTGGTTCCTGCTTATGGAGAGGAGAAGCTTGGCCCGGTGGGCACAGCTTCACCTACTGGAAGAGAATTTAATGGAACGCTAAGACTGCATTTAAAAATTTATTTTTATTATTATTATTTGTTTTTTTTAAATTTTTTATTTATTTTTTTTATTTTTATTTTTTTTAATTATTTTTTTAAAATTTTTTCTTTTTCATTTTCTATTTTTTCTTTTGTCTTTTCATTTCTTTTCAATTTCCTTATTACCCTTACCTTGAATTCTACCTGTTTACTCTGATTCTCTTTAGTGACTTCTTCCCTTTCCTTCTAATACCTTTCCTCCCAAGCATCATGACACTGTTTATGTGCAATTTACTAAATATGTATAGATAAATGTTCCGAGGTGTTATATAGTGCTACCAAGTCCCTAGCTACCCCCAAATACTTCAGACCATTCTCCTGTTAATATACCTCCTCAGTAGAGCAACCTTCCAAGGTTGCCAAGAGATACCAACCTCAATACCATCACATCATTCGACCTAAATATAAGTCCCAAGACCAAACCGCAGACCGCTATATGCCATCAGAATCCGTACACAGTTTAGGAAATAATGAATCTCCATTAAAGTGCAACAAAACTCATCATCTCTAGTCATAGTCTCCCATCACAAAAGAGAGACCCCAGAGACACACAAAACCAAATAAATTTATAGGAGTAAACAGTAACTCAGCAGTCAAACAGAACAAGAAGTAACATGAGCAGCATGAAAAAGCAAGGAAGAAAAGGAGTACAAACAATGCAGGACAGCCTAAATATACAGGAGGACCTAGAGGCATCAGAAAAATGGTCCAATAAAGAACTCAAGGAATACCTTAGACAGATGGAATGGAATCTTAAAGAGGACATGACACAGCAAATTCAAACAATGAAAGAACACATTGAAAATGAATTATATAAACAGATAAAAGAAGCAAATAAGCATCTTTATCAGGAGAAAGAGATTATAAAAAAATCAAACAATAATCCTAGAAACGAAGGAAACTATAAACCAGATTAAAAACTCAAATGAGAGTATCACTAACAGAGTGGAACAAGTAGAAGCCAGAACGTCAGATAATGAAGACAAAATATATCATCTTGAAAAGAGTCTAGCCAACTCAGAAACGCTGGTAAAATATACTGAGAAAAACATCCAAGAGATATGGGATAACATAAAAAAAACAAACTTAAGAGTCATCGGGAGAGAGGAAGGTATAGAGGTTCAAACCAAGGGAATGAGCCATCTGAGGAATAAAATAATTATAGAAAATTTTCCAGATATAAAAAAGGAAATGGATGTACAAATTGTAGATGCATACATGACACCGAGCATACAAAATCACAGTAGACCAACGCCAAGACACATTATTATGAAGATATCCAATATACAGAACAAAGAGAAAATATTAAAAGTTACAAGAGAAAGGAGGCAGATTACATTCAGGAGTAAACCAATAAGGTTGATGGCGGATTTTTCATCACAGATGCTGAAAGCGAGAAGATCCTGGAACAACGTATTTCAAACCCTGAAAGACAATGGATGCCAACCAAGAATTCTGTATCCAGTAAAATTAAGCTTCAGGTATGACAACGAAATAAAAATTTTTCATGATACATTGCTGGTGGGACTGCAAATTGGTGCGGCCAATTTGTTTTTTTTTTTTTTCATGCAACAGCAAAGGGTTTATTGGGGGTCCAGCACGCTGGGGCTCCAAGCTCACCTCGAAGGGGTAAAGAGCCAAGAGCCCCAAGAACAGCTTGAGCAGAGCTTATCGCTGCGGGAAAATCAAACAACAACTCTTAACCATGATTAGTACATTCACTGGCGGGAACAAGTCAGGTAGGGGTGATTGGTCAACACAAAGAAGGGTATACATTCGAACTGATTGGCTTAAGTCCTAAGGTGTGTACGTGCCAGATTGCACGGTTTCTGGGTGGGGAGGGGGTTGTTTTTACAGAGCAATCAGATGGTCAGGGGAGATTTCAACATACATTTCAGTGGCTTTCCC
>NW_025999876.1:636179-677711 GCF_001458135.2 Marmota marmota marmota
TTCCCCCACTTACTCCTCCTCTTGGTAATGAATTCCTTGGCCTCTAGCTCGCCCCAGAGTCTGCTCTGATGAGGAAGGTGCCCAGTGCTGAGAGGAGCTTCAGGGCAGGACAGAAGGGGCACATGCCCAGAAGGAGTCCATATTGGACTCCTTCATGGATGGTTGGATGGTTGGAAGCTCTGGAGACAGCACAGAGCCCTCCCTGGAAGACAGGACGGCTCCCAGGGAGACTCACTGTCCTCCAGGTGGACATGTCCACAGGTCAGACTGAGTGGAGAGCAGCACATGGCTGGGGTGCTCCCCCAGAGAGGCCAGGCTGACTCAGAGGGGGCATCCACTCTTTGTCGTCCAGGATGCAGGTCTATGGCTTCGCCCCAGGCATGGAGGCTGGGTGGGAGCACCTGTAGGTGCAGCCGCTGAGGCTGGATGCAAGAGCAGAGTGGAGACAGCCAGGTGCAAGCACATGCCCTGGGGACCAGGTATGGCAGGAGGCCCTTCCCAGGCTCCCTGGTGCCTCACCAGCTCTTTTTATGACCCAGGCACAGGGAGCTTTATCTGCTGTTCTGAACAAGGGCCATTCTTCCCCAAACCTGACCTCCGAGTATCCAGCAGTCCCAGGGAGGCCAGAGAGCAGGGCCTCACCTCTGAGGTCTCACTTTCTCTCACTCACTTCTCACTCAAGCCCTTTGATCATCTTGTGTAAACAGCTTCTATTAACAGTTTATGACGATTATTCATACCCATATGACATGGATATAGTCACATATGTCCATAAAACACGGACATATACATTATCTATCGCTTCTATATAAAGACAGCAACCTTGCATTAAGGGTTTTTTTTTTTGCCTGTTTGTTTTTGGGGTTCAAGGTCTATTGTACAATGTCCAATGTGCGAAATTTCTTGTGACTCAAGTGTCTTTTATTGTCATATAAACCAGTCTTATAACTTTTCTACTGTGCAAGTTCCCTGGGTTGAGACTTCCTCCTGCTTCACACATTACTGGATCCATGGCACCTGCTAAGCTGACATCTAGCTGGTGCTTGGTGATTTTCATTGGTGAATGATTGTTTGTATTATTTCTGATAAAAAAACAGCAATTTCTACTGCTATTTAACTTTTAAAACATGGAAAATGACATGGGATGTTGTGTGATAAGAGTACAGCTTTATAGGATGTTTTTCTTGGTCTTAGCCTCTTCTTCCTTTAATATTTTGACATCTCTCTGGAAGAAGTATAAAATATAAGCATGGTTACTTGACTCCCAGGACCTAATTGACAGGTTTTCCCTGGAGGTTTGGGTGTTGGAAACAGTGTGGAGAGTGGAGAGTGGATGATGTGGAGAGTCGGGCTCCTTAAGAGCAGACAAGAGATGCTCAGGAAAACAAGCATTATCCACTCGGGTCCAAGAGCAGGCAGAGTCCAAGCCACACAAGGCCAAATGGGAAGGACAACACAGGGCAGGTGATGGGTTAGGTCAGCTAGTTGAATGACCCTGGGGGCTTTGGGTTGCACTGTGGTCCCAGGTTCTTGGCCCTGGGATGATCAGGCAGGGCAGCATGGCTTTGGGAGTGCAGGCCAGATACCTGAGGTCACTGAAATGATGCATGTACACATCAAAGACACACTCAAGGCTGGCCTTGTGTGACCCAAGAACTGGCTAGACCAAGGAGGGCCTGTGACTTCCCAGAAAAAAAGGGGTTTTGTTTTGTTTTGTTTCTAAAATATCAAAGCATCCTAACATCTGAAAGATTAAATATGTGTATACATATATATTTGCAAGACACCCCCTGCACTTGTCCCTTATATCAGTGACGTAGACCTTTGCCACCCTCGTGGCCACAGACACAGCCCTCCAGCCCTGAGCAATGGACTCTACTTCAGAGCCTCCCATCTGAGCCTCCTCAAAGACATCCTTGGCACCAGGTGAAGCAAAGGCAAATGAACCTTGGCCCCACCCTGTCACCAGAGTATGGAAAACAAACACACAGATGTCACCTCATTCCCACAGAACCCAAAAGACCTTGGTCTATACACAAAGAGCTTCACACAGAGCGTTCAACATGGAGGGCGACACACTCCGTTGCACGCTCACACACTTACACAATCCCCCACACACATCACTGTGAGCTAAAGGAGGGAGGGACACAGGAGAGGCAGTGTCCACAGACATTTTGAAAACTTCATGAAACAAGAAAACCATGAAATAGTGAGACATAGAAATGGAATGTTACATGGACGTTAAAAGAACCCAGAGGGAATTGTTCATGCCTTCACCACAATGGAGATCAATGTTTGAGGCCATGGAGGTGCTCACTCAGATACAAACCCAGCACAATGTATGCATATATCAACATACCACATGGTGCTCTATGAAGGAACTGGTATGTGTCAAGATGTAAAAAAAAAATTATAAAAATCAAAAAAACAAGTAAAATAAACAAGAAAGAGGACAGATGGGGTGTGATGGCTGAGGGAGGGAAGGAGGATGCACCAAGACCACCAGTCCCTGCCCCAGCATCCTTCCTGATCAGGCTCAGCCACCCCATTACCAAGGGGAAGAAGGAAAAGGAAAAATTTCACTTAAAGATGGGCGTCTTGGCCACCCAGGATGGGATGCCCACTGTGCAGACAGGTTTCCTGAGGCAACATGCAGGTGGTCCCAAGGCCAGGAAATGGACCTTCCTGTCTTATACATTCTATATGAAAATGTCCTGAGACACCTGACGTGGTTGCTGCCAGAGCATGAGGCTGGTTAGGAGAGTGCCCAGTGTGGTGGAGAGACGCAGACCCTCGCTGTCTCTGGAACGGCTGGTCTGCACAATTGCATTTCTTCTCTCAAGGTAGATGAGCAGTTCCAGAACATTGCTCACGGTGGATAAGAAAGAAACAGAAAATGGAAGCAGGACTCAAGCTTGCAGTAGCAGTGACAGGCAGCTCCAAGTGTAGTCATGCGTGGACCAGCTCCTGTTTCCCCAACATTGAGCTGTTTGGAAGGGCTGTGTGACGTGGCGCTTCAAACACAGCACCACATCCTGGGCTCATCCACTGTTGGAAGAATACCTAACCCTCTCAGAAACTCCCGGATTCAGCCCTAAACCTTGGCCCATCAAGTCCCAGCTCCTTCTTCATCATGCAGAAACAGTCATTTAGAGCTCACAGGCCATGTCAAACACATGCACAGGCCCATAGAAACGTGGGAGCTGGGGGTTATCGTTTGTTGTGACTGAATTGTGCCCCTGCATTCATATGTTGAGGACCTAACACCCACTACCTGAGAAATGACCTGTCTTGAGATAGGATATTTTCAAAAGTAACTAAGTGAAAATGAGGCATTGGTGTGGCCCTCATCCAATATAGAAGGTGCCCCTGTAAGAAGTAAGGCTCAGACCTGTGCAGGAGAAGCCTGTGAGACACGGGAGACGAGGGCCCCCACAGCCCAACCAGACAGGGCTCAGGGAAACCAACGGGCCACAGCAGGCCTCACACGGCTGCCTGCAGGATGTGAGAAACTGCTTCTGCTGTGATGCATCTGGCCTGTGGTGGTGACTCATGGCAGCCCATGACAACCAAGACCTCGGGGAACCGGAACTGGAAGAGCATAGCTTCAAAAAAGACTTGAGGTTTTAGGAAAATGCTGGATAAACTAAAATCCATAAAATGAAGAGCAGGCTGACTCCCAGGTCATAAGATGCACTTCTACCTCGCCAACGCTGTGACTCGGAGGCCATGCACACTGGTGGAAATGAGCTGGGCACTTCCAGATTGACACTAAGCCCTAACCAAAGAGAAGCAGCTTTCTCAAGCCTGGGAATCCCTTCATTATCCCAGTGACAAGCTTGAATCTGCAGGTTCAGTGTCACCAAAACTCACCATAGGAACACCAAAGGCTCAAGAGCCAGAGTTTGGCAAGAGAGCTGGGTGCCCGCACTCTGCCTTGGCCTTTGTCCCTGTGAGCTACAGAGGAACTTGAGTCATAGAAGCCGAGACATCCTCCAAAACTGCATCAGAAGCTTAGGAACCCAGGGATGGAGTTGAAGGACTTTGCCGAGCTAAAGGGGTAACAAGACAGTGCCAAGCCCATGAGAAAGGGGAGTCCGCCCTGACATCTACAGGCAGCTGGCCCGAGCTCCCGCCTGGCGTGGTAGATTTCCTGTTAGAAAGTGATAGTGAAAACAGATATGTGATTAGAAAGGAGCCAAGCCCACTGTTAATGTGTTTATTGTGCAGATACCAGAGGGCAGAGGGAGCCTCCTGAATTTGTGGGAGCCTTGCCCTTTCCAGGAAATGCCTCTGTTCTGTGAAGCCAGCGCCAAGGGTAGGTCAGCAAGAAGCAGCATGCATCGCCTGCACGGGCTGCAGGGACATGCCCAGACCTGCATGGCTTCCTGTCCTCACTACTATTTTCTTATGTTTTTAGATATAGAGTGAAATAGCCTTTTATTACAATTTCCTATGTGATATCATTCACACACCATGCAATGCACCAGTTCAAACTACGTAATTTGATGATATTTCCTTATTCATAGAGTTGTACCATCACATTCAGCCCACTTGAGGACCTTTTCTTTCCACTACACAGCTGCATTTCTCCCCTTAGACTTCATCAGGCATGGCTTCACCTCTGTCACCACCCTAGACAAGCCACAGTCTGCTTCAGGTTGACACAGAGGTGCCTAGTCTAGGTGCTTCCTATAAGTGGAATCAACCACATGGGGTCTTGCATCTGCTCCATTCATTTAGCCTCAAGTTTTCAAATTTCATCCATGCCCATGTGCCAGAGCTTCCTGTCTTCCTGGCTAAATACTATTCCAATCCATGGTTACTACCTTTTTCAAATCCACTGGTTGATGTGAGTTGGGTAGCTTCTAATTTCTAATGGTCACAAAGGTGCTATAATATCCAATCCCCTGTCCTCTGAATGCAACTGTGCTCCTGCTAGTGTGAAGATTCATGTTCAAGCTTGAACAAACATGTTGTTGTTTTATATATATATATATATATATATATATATATATATATATATATATATATATATATATCCTGGTGCAATGCCTAATAGTGAAATTGCTGATTCATATAGTAACTCTATTTTAACTGTGTTTAACCCCCCCGCCCCGAGCACATTCCAGAATGGTGCACCAGTGTATATTCTCACTCATTGGAAAAGGGTTTCAATTTCTCCACATTCTCACAAACTCTTTAATCATTTGTTGATTTGTTTATTGTAACCATTCCAAAAGGTAGAGTATGTCTCGCTGTGGTTTTGAGTTATTCTTCAACAACTCAATGAGCCCACGTGAATAATCTCTTTGGAAAAGTCGACTAATGTTAACTTTGTTACTAATGCTAACTTTCGTTAGCTAATTTTATTTTTTTATTTTAGTGGATAAACACAACCCTTTTTAAAATTACATCTGAGCAAAAACGATACCCTAAAGAACACTTTGATAGTGCAATGAAATCATGCTCCAGGGTCTTCTCTTGGGCTGATTCCGTGCTTTGCCCCGAGCTCCACCTAAGTTCTGGGGAGACATGAGACCTGGAGACGCTGCACAGTTGGATAAGGAAAATACAGAACTGTGTTTTTATGTCACATTCACAGAGTTTGGCAGTGGGCACCAGAACATAGTTATTAATTTGGGGACAAGTTGAAAGCAAAAGATGTTCCCGCTCACCAACAGAGCCGATGGCCTCCTCTGCTCCCTCTCCTTCAGAACCTCTGCAAGGCTGAGGTGAACCTGGTTCCAAAGCCAACAAGGGTGGCACATCCACAGCCCATTTTGAGGAAACGGTAGAGGCTTTCCTATTTGGGCAACCAGTCGGAACACTGCCGAGTCGAGGTGTCCTGTGTGGGTTTCCAGGAATGTTGGCAATACTCACCGAGGGCAGGGGAGGAAAGCCAGAGGAGAGCTGCACTTGGCTGCAGAAGCCATCCCAGGCAGCCCTGTCTGGAAGGAGCATTTCATGTGGAGGCTCAGGAAAGTCTCTAATTGGGTGGGATGCAACAGGAAGACAGTGGAATTGTTCAGGGGCGCAGTGTCAGTTTGAGGTGATGACAGGCTTGGGGAAGGGCCGTGCTTGTGGGACATGGTGGAGGTGCTGAGTGCCACCCATGTATACTTGGAGTTGGCTTCCATGGTCAGTCCCAGGGTTTGCCACAACAAATATAATTTTATAACTTTATGACAATAAAAAGATTTTTTAAAGAAACAATAGGGTACATTTTTTAAACAGAGTATTGGGGTTTAAAAGGAGGTTCCAGGCAGGACTGAAACACAGGAGAAGGCAGAACAGTGCACGCCTTTGGGGATGCTGTGCGGGAACCCCACACCCAGGTGGTCATGGAGGCTGGGCTCTCCACACAGGCTTCACGTTCAGAGGGAAAGAAACAGGGACATGCAGCCAGGTCAACAGCAAACCAAGTTCCTTGGGGAAATTTGTGAATCTGTTCAACAAAGACTTATTTATTTTATTTTATAGCATGGCAATGGTTAGTAATATCATGTTTAGGGTTTTACAGTTTCCAAATGTTCGTGCACTTATTACTCATTTGATCATCACTATAATTCTCTGAAAAAAATGAAATTTAGAAAGATAAAATTTACATAAATCCAAAATAAGCCACTCTTCAAATACACATATTTTAAAATTTCAAATCTACCCTTTATTTTTTGGCAGGGCTGGGAGTTGAACCTGCAGCCTCAAACCTGTAGGCAAATGCTGACCGTGAGCTGCACAAGAGCACTTAGCATGAGAGCTACCTTCTTAACAAATTTTTGAGCATATCTATAGGGTTGTTAACGTGGGCACTATAGCATTGCAGATCTCCAAAACTTACTCATCTGGCAAATATCTGAAAACAGATTGTCAGGACGTGTGCTTTTCCCTGTTCATGGGGAAACTCTTCACATCAGCTAAGATGTGGACACACCCTGCAGGTCAGTCAATAAGTGGAAAAGAAAAGACACAATATACATACACTCGAATATTATCCAGCCTACATCCTGAATTTCAGGGGGAAACCTGGACATCTGCATAACATGGATGGAACTCAAGGACATCACCTGAAATAAACTTAATCAGGCACAGGAGGATAAATGCCACGTGATCCCACTTCCAAGAGGCATCTGTAAGAGTTAAATTTGTAAAACAGAGAGGAGGACAGTGACTGCCAAGGTGTGGGCGGAGAGGTCTGGGGATTCTTTGAAAGCTGATGTTTCTCAGCTCAAGTTGCTAAAGCAAGCATATTTAGAATAAAAGAGCTGGAGGGTAGAAAATTGGGGTCAGAAATTAGTGTGCTAGAAGTCCAGCATGTGAGGTGGAAAGAGCGCACAGGAAGATGGGCACACGTGGGAAGTGTGGTGTGGGGCAAGGTTCTGACAGCTGAGCAGAAAGCACCAGGACCCCAGTGGCAGTTGCAGGACACCATGGAAAACGCCAGGGGAAGGCTTAGGCCCAGGAGCAAAGCCCTGGGATCCAGGGCTGCAGGCTCTCCCTCCATATTCCCTGTGGGACTGTCCCCTGGAAGGGGATCCCATGCTGTAAGCAGAACTTGTAGGAAACCACTTGGCACCCTGCAAATCAAGAGCCTTGGAAGGTTTCTGGGGAGAAAGAGGAAGGCGGGTTAGAGGCAGGCTGCGCGGCCAGGCAGCTCCTCAGGACCACAGGTACAAAGCAGGAAGAGAACGGCTCAGAGAGGGGACTAAGGGAGTTCAGTGGAACTTAACACTGCCCTGTGAAAATGACCACAGGGACACAAGAAGTCAGGAAATTTAAACATAATATAATAAATAATTCATTACAGACACTTCAGCTTGGCTGCTGAGGGGAGCGGGGAGCACAGGCAGACAGAGAGGCTGGGGATAAAGAGATTAAAAATAGAGAAAAATTGGCTTGTGGACACCTGGGGATTGGAGAGGAAGGCTGGGTCCAATGGACACAGAGTTGGTAGGGAAAGCAGCTCAGTGGAAGCAAACCTCAAAACCCCTGGCCCCAGAGGTGGGAAGCGTTCTGCTGGTATGAAGTGCTTCCAGGCACAGCAAGAAAAGTGGGGGGACAGGGCTTAGGAAACACCTCTAAGCAGGGCACAGCTACAAGCAGAGTCAGGTGATCAGGAACTCATATGCGAAGTTACCAGGACCCACTGAAAATAAATTCCCAGGGGGTGCCTAAACCAGAGACACTTAAATAGGCACAAAGATAATCATACCTGACCCCCTAAGGTTCCAGATCCTAAGAGAGAAAGCTCCCTCTGGGCCAGGTGCCCAGGAGAGCTACTGGAAAGATGCCTATCCAGCCTCACAGAAGCACCGCACTCCAGGGCCAATACCCAGTAATTCACAATCCAAAACACTGATGGTGAAACCCGGGGAGGGTTAGTCCCTGCATCCTGAAAGTGGATTTTACAGGAAGCCCCAGAAACCCCAATGTACAGCAGAGACCTGCAACTCCCCGGCAACAGGGTCATGAATCAAATCTCAAACATCCACGCTCCAGAATTTCCAGTCTCAGCCAAGGCCAAACCCCAATCACTGGAACCTCTAGTTTAGCCTGCTGTCCACCCTGCTGCAGGGACACACAGTTTATCAGCACCCCAGCTGTGCCACCCTGTGCTGGGAAACTGAAAGTTACTGCAGCCAGCCTTGGCTCCCAGCCACAGCAGAGACAGCCAGGGGAGGAGCACAAATGTTGACTGCACAAGCCCAGCCCTCGACCCCAGAGTCACAGAGTCCAAAGAAAATAGGAAGAATGAACACCCACCCTCACCCAATTACTTTGACCACCACAGCAGAAACAAGCCCCTTATTTCTCACTAAGATTTTCTATATTTTTCTGTTTTCATTTTCTTTCTCCATGTTCCCATGCTTTATCTATTCTTTAATATTTTGACTTCTAAAATTTCTTACACATCATTTCATCACATTGCATCACTTTCCACTTTTTCTCATCATTCATGATTTTGAGTGCATGGATGTGGCTGGGGGGGGTTCTCTCTGTGTTGATAGGTGCAAAGATATGTGTATATTCATGCCATCTTACTTTAACATCAATGCTCTCCCCTGCACTTGTTCATTAGTCGTCATTGGACATGGGTGGGGTAAACTTGTACAAGGGTTTGAGTTGTTTGGATCTTACATTTGCTACTTAGTTCATTCCTCCATTCTTGGTCCCAATCACTCTCGTCCTCCACTGACTGACAGATTTTCCTGTTCCCTCTCCCTCTTTTTCCATTACTTTCAGTTAATTTTTATTTATTCTCTTTTTATGTAAATACTTAATCCCATTAATAATACAATTATGTCATTCATATCATTCCTACCCCATGCATGTTGTGCTTATTAATATATAGATGATGTACTATACTCCTGCTGTTGAATGCCTGATATAGATAAGGTGTGTTTTTTTTTTATTGTATCTGGTGATGTTAAATGCTGACCCCAGCATTCCTATATTGGTGACAGCTCTTGTTATAGATATCAGAGTAGACACCACACATTTATCCTAATGTTATATATCTGTTGCTGACATTAGTGCAGTTCTGGATCCCCCTTCCTCTCAGAGGGTCTGGAAAGTGATTGGGACATTTCAAGATCACAGAATAGAGATCCTGCTGCCAAGAAATAATCACAACTCAGCAAAGCCACAGTGAATCTCACCCACACACAATCTAGCCCCATCCACGTCTCAATATTACTTCAACTTAGAGAACTAGAGAGAGAAAAACCCCAAACCCACAACTAGGCCTCAACTAGAAGCAACCCAAGGGGAACTTCAGGACCCAGCCCTTGACATCTACCCATACATCAAAAACACAGAGAAATCCCACAACACAAAAGATAACTACTTATGAAAGGACATATGTATAAAAGAGGAAGAGGAATCCATCTCAACTGATATGCAGGTGCTAATCCTCTGAAAATATGAGGAAACAGGCAAACCAATCCAACCCACCCCCAAATTCACAATCCTTCAACAAATGATCCCACAAATATGAAAGAAGATGAAATTCCAACGAAAAATGATAAAAAACTGACTACTAAAATGTTCAGTGGCTCAAAGAATAACTAAGACATGAATTCAGAGAGAAAATACAGGAGGTGAAAGACCATTTTATCAAAGAAGTAGAAATATTGAAAAGAAACCAATCAGAACTGGAATGAAAGACACAATGAGTTGATTTAAAAATGTCTGTGAGAGCATCAGAAAGAGATTAGATCACATAGACAATAGAACTTCAGGCATGAAGACAGGCTATATGCACTGGAGTGCACCATGTGTGAACTAAAGTGCACTATGTATGAACTGGAGTGCACGGTAGGCAATAAAGGAAATAAAAAAATAACATGATCAGAATATACAAGAACTCTGGGAGAACAGCAAGAAACCACACCTGAGAGTCATGGGATAGAGGAGAACAGGGAGATCTGAGCTAAAGGCATCAAGAGATAGTAACAGAAAACTTTCTCCTGATCAAAAGTGAGATATACATCCACATACAGGGTACTTATAGGACCCCACATAGACAGGATCAGAAAAGAAGTTCTCCAAGACACATCATAAAGGAAATATACAACCCTGAAAAGAAGGAAAGAATATTAAAAACTGTAAGAGAGAAACGTGAGTTCACATTTAGACGCAAAACAATGAGGTTCATTTCTGACCTCTCAACACACACTGTCAAATCAAGGAGGGTCTGAAATGAGATATTCCCAGCTCTAGAAGGGAACAGTTGCCTGCCAAGATTGCTATTTCCAGAAAAGTTCTCCTTCAACACAACAAGGATGCACTAAAAGAATTCATGACCACCAAGTCAGCACTACAAAGAATATTTGAAGATAAAAGCACACAGAGGAATACATAAACAAATCCCAAAGCTCCCAAATAGATGAAGACCAGAGAAAGTCTAATCAACACAATGAGAATCAAGACAGAATTAAATATAACAAAAAATTAAAAATGACAGGAAACACAAACACATATCCATTATAACTGAAAATAAATGGTCTTGATTCCCTGATGAAAAGATATATATTAGCAGAATGTATTTTTTAAAACCAAGATCCAACTTTATGCTTTTTGCAAAAGACTCATAGGCAAAGGCACAGGCTGAAAGTAAAAGGGTAAAAAAAATATTCAATGCAAATGAAGTCCAGAAACATTCAGAGTGGCTTTTCTTATATACCACAAAGTTTATTTCAACCAAAACTACATCAGAAGCGACAGAGAATACCACCACATCCTGATGAAGGAAAAAATTCAACAAGAAGATACATATATTCAACACACCCATTACATTAAAAAAATATTCCCTGACCTAAATCTCAGATAGATGCCAATACAGTAATAATGGGTGATTACAACACACACAACACTCCCTAATCACCAGTAGAAGGTCATCAGAGTATAAATCAATAAAGATAAAGATTTATGGCCAAATTTAAACCATAAATCAAATGGACCTAATAGACATCTACAGACTATTTCACCCCCAAACAGCTGAATTTACATTCTTCTCAGTGGCTCATGTAAAAGAAGAGACTATATTCTAAGGCACAATGTAAGTCTTGGCAAATAAAAAATATTTAATTTATACATTTCAATGCACCTTATCAGATCATAATAAATTTAAAGTAGAAATAAACAGCAAGAAAAATAATATACATAAACATGTGAAGATTGAAAAATATTCTTTGAAATGAAGGATGGGTCAAAGAAAAAGTGACAAAAGAAATCAAGAAACTATTAGAAACCAGTGAGAACAGAGATTCAACATATGAAAATCTCTAGGACTGTCACTCTCTGTCTCATGTAGCCTGACACAGTCCCACTGTGCTGGAGAGAAGAAGTAGAACTAAGGAGAAAAGTCAAACAACTGAGTGCCTACATTAAAAAAAAATAGAGGGATCTCAAATAAATAAGCTTATGCTCCACTTCAAGGCCTTATAAAAGGAAGAACAAACAAATTTCAAAATCAATAGAAGGCAAGAAATAATAAAGATCTGAGCCAAAATTAAGGAAGAAATAAAAAATTACATAGGACCTATACAAAAACACTCCATCATATAGATTCAGGTAACAACTTTCTCAGCAAAACCCATGAAGCTCAAGAAATAAAACCAGGAAACAATAAGTGAAATGCCATCAAATTTAAAAACTTCTACATAGCAGAGATATGATTAAGAGCATGAAGAGAGAGTCTACAGAATGGGATAAAATCCTTCCCAGCTGCTACTCAGATAGGGGAATAATATCCATAATACATAAAGAACACAAAAACCTTAACACCCAAAAAGCCAATGACTCAATCAATAAATGGCAAAACAACTAAACAGACATTTGTCAAAAGAAGAAACACAAATGGCCAAAAAATATATCAAAAAAGACTCAACATCTCTAGCAATCTGGGAAATGCAAATCAAAAGTACACTAAGATTTCATCTTGCTACAGTCTAATGTCAATTATCAACAACAAAAATGATAGTAACTGTTATGAGAATACAGGGGAGGGGCTGGGGTTGTGGCTCAGTGGTAGAGTGCTCAAGTAGCATGCACGAGGTACTGGGTTCAATCCTCAGAACCACGTATAAATGTAAAATAAACATATTTTGTGCACCTAAAAACTTCAGAATAAATATTTTTAGAAAGAATATGTGGGAAAGGAACACTCTTATATTGTTTGGTGGGACTGCAAATTAGTACAATCACTCTGGAAAGCACTTTGGAGATTTCTCAAAAGACTTGGAATGGAACCTGCATATTATCCAGCTATCCCTTTCCTTAGTATTTATCAAAAATAACTACAATCAGCAGACTATAGCAATCAAGCCACTTAAAAATGTATATAGTAACATAATTCACAGTAGCCAAATTATGAACTGTACCCAGATGCCCATTGACAGATGAAGGGGTGAACAACATGTACATATACACGATGAAGAAGAAGAAAATCATGACATTTGCCAGTAAATGAATGGAAATGGAGACCGTCATGCTAAAAGAAATGGGACAGACTTCAAAAATCATTTCTCTCCTATGTGGAACTAGAGAAAAATAAAGGAAAGAAGATGGGGGTCAGATATTATAAAAATATAGAGAAGATCAGGGGAATAAAAGTTGGAGAATAAGAGGGCGGGAGGAGAAACGGGAATGGGAAGAAATATGGAGTGAGTTTAACAAAAACACATTATATCACTAGGCTGAAGGGAATTATAATTTTATATACATGTAAGAGTACCAATCAATAAACAAGTGACAGGACAATCAGAGAGTAGAAGAGGGGGAATAGGGGAAGCCAGGAAATGGTGATTGAAGTCTAATTCATCTCACGTATGCCTTTGTAAAAATGAACCCAACTACGATGTGTAACTACAATCTCAAATAAACAAATAAACAAAAGATGTCTGCGTTGTATCTAAGTGGTTCTATTTGGAGAATCTACCAAGGAACATCCCACCAGAGAGAGCTGGTGCATGGCTCTTTCTCATAGCTCTGAGTAGCTGTCACCCAGGGCACTGATGGGCCACAGGAGCCAAGTAATGGCTATGCTCAGAAGACAGGCCCTCCTGACAGCACAGGCAACAGGAGGTCTGGAGAAGTGACCCAGAGCAGGGACTCAGGCAGAGGCCCAAGGCCCTGGAGCCTGTGGAGCTCAGCCACAGAGCAGGATCCCAGGTGGAGGGAGGCTCCTCGCAGGGTTAGAGGCTCCTGAGCTGGGGTTGTGTGGTGCCTCCCCAGGCAGGGTGAGCCGAGGCCAAGCCACCCATCAATGCCTAGGATCTACTGCCACCAGGGCAAGAAGTGCCTCCCCAGCACTCCGCCACCAGCCTGTCGGACTTCACTGGACTAGCAACCCCCATGCAGAGTGAGTGGGCATATTAAATGCAAAAGTCTAGAAAGATTAATTTTAAGAGGGTTTAACTGAGTACAGAAATGATTCATGAATAGGGCAGCACCCAAACAAGCAGCCCCACCCAGTGGGGAGGAGCATCCTGACTTGGGAGCCATGCATGGAACCAGCCTGCCTGGGCAGGGCAGGGCTGTGCCTTAAAGGACAGGCTGGGCAATTCCAGAATCAATTGGGGAACTCTGCCTGCTGGGATGGGTGGGCACCCCTGGTTTCCTTGACCACAGTCTTCAGGTAGGTAGTGGTCAGGTCACCTCTTGAGTTAGTCCCCTGTGCCTCGTGGCTTTAGGACATCTTACCTTTGCAGAGGCAGCCTTCATGCTCAGCAGTGGGGGATGAGCAGACTTTGGGCTGGAAGGAAGGCTGAAGGCGCTGGTGGGGGTGCTCATGGGGCGGCGGGGTGCCCAGGCCACTCAGGATCAGAGGGCAATGCAGAACTGCGTGGGTTCCAACTGAGAAGAAGTGTCTGGCTGACACTGAAATGTCAAGAGAGTTCATGGTCGTTATTTTCTACCTGTAATTTTCAATATTCAATTGTAAAGTTTAAAAACATAGACATGCCTGAATAAAGTAACTTATATTTAAAATATTTTAAAATAATGCACAATTTTAGAAAGCAACAAACATTTGAAGAGAAGTCTCCACTGTGGCAACAGTGTCTGAGGTTTCCTGCAGGTGTCCACCCAAGGCCTGGGCCTGGCCCCTGGACAAAAGTGTTTCAAGCCTGGGCTTCACCTTGTGGGTAGCACAAAGATACACTTTCCTTCCCCAGGTGTCCATATCTCCCTACTTGTCCCTCTGGCCGTCAGTGGGTCCAGAGACAGAGCACCCACGTGTAGGAGCCCCACTCAGGCCGCCCAGGACAAGGCCCAGAGTCCCAATTTCAGGGAATGACGAGGGGGACCCAAAGGTCTTTGCAAAGAGTGCATTTGAGACAGCCTGCAGGATCCAAAGAGTGAGGACCTCGAGGCCCAGGCCCAGGGAAGACCCTTGTACGGAGCACTTCGGGCACAGAGGACCCGAGAATGTGGCCGAGCTCAGGAGCTGCCAAGGAGCAAGGCACCCAGGGGCAGAGCGCTGGGGGAGGTCGAGGACAGGCCTACCGCCACCCTGAAGGACCCATGGACCACGGAAGGAGCTGCCAAATCAACTTCAAGCCTCTGGGAGGTTTTGAAGGTGTGTGTGTCTGGGCCACCAGGGTTGTAGGCAGCTGTGGCTGCTCTGTGCAGAATGGGCTGCAGGAGACATGGCGGGCAGGAGGCCTGAGAGGACTATTGGTGGAGTGGACAGTGGAGTGTGACCTTTAATGCCCTTACTTGGGAGAAGAAGGAGTTGGCAGGTTAACAATGACAATCTCCTTAGCTAGTCTTAATTGAGCACCGCTGCTTTCTAAATACTTCTGCATACTAATCCTGTCAGTTCTCAACACAGGCCCTCAGGAGAGTTCTGCCCTGACCTCCATCCTGCCAATGAGGACCCAACCAGAGGGACGTGATGAAACGTGAGGCTGGCATCGGGGTGTCCAACACAGCACACAGCAGGCCCCGTGTGCTCCTTGGAAAGCACCAGGTGGGCTGACGGGGGACACAGGGCAGGGCAGGAGGCAGGGATGCTGCTGCCCCCTCTGCACAGCTGGCCCCGAGGTGCCCACTGCAGACCGACCCACTGAGGAGACCCGAACTGGTGCTAAGGCCCACAGAGGCAGAACCCTTCCAGAGGCCATGGGTGGAGTGCACTGCAAGGGCTCCCAGAAGAGCTCCTGCTTCCTACTGTGGTTCCCTGCAGCAGTTTCCCCAAGTCCTCTTCACTACCCACGAAACCAAGAATCCAGGGGCCTGCCCTCCATGCCCTGCCATCTCCTTCCTCAGTTCCTACTTCCTCCACCTTCACCAGCCCTGGAAGCAAAATGTCTCTGCAGGAGGTGAAGGCTGCATCCTGTGGGTCTCCTTGGGCACAGGCCAGATGGGACCACCCAGGGAGCAGGGTGTTCCCCAGACCAGCCAACAGGGCCTCTGTGTGTGGCCCAGCTGGTTCATTTCTTCCCCTCAGGCTGAGACCAGTAGCTCAAAGCCACCATCACCAAACTCAAACCTTTACTTGGAGATGGCTTGGTTAGCCTACCTCAGGAACCTCGAGCAGCAGCTGTTGACTACTGGGAAGGCCTTGTAGTTTCCAGGCCACAGCTCCTAAGGAGCAGCCCATCCTGCTACTGGTGACTGTCATCTAAACAGGTGACCCCTCCTGACACCCTCCACCCCAGGAGGCCCTCACCTTCCTTCCCCCTTGGTGGCCCCTGGCCTCAGGCCCTTGGACAGTGTCATGTTAGGGGCTTCCTCTCCTGCTGCTGTGTGTCACTGCCTGCAGAGCCTGAGATGCAGGGCTCCCTCTGTGGGGTGCCCTCCATCATCCCCAGAGCTCCCGGGCCTCCAAGCACACAGAAAGGACTCAGATTTACAGGGGAGGCTCAGGTGGGCCTCCAGCCTCGGCTCCTCTTGCTCTCCACCTGCCACAGCAGTGCCTGGAGCTGTTTAGGGGTGGAATGCAGATGGCGAAGCTGCCTGAGATTCAGTGCTCAGCCAGAGGCTGCTGTGCCAGGCACCAGGCAAAGCCACGTAGAGGAGGGCTCCAGCAGAACATTCCATCTGGCACTGTCACCTGGGTGCTCTGGAGTCACTGGGCAGGCAGTGGCCCTGAGGATGCACCAGACAACTGGCCACAGGAAAGGCAGCAGGGTGGGGGCTTCATATGCACAGAGGGAGACAGGATCCACATGCAGATGCTGACCTTGAGTTGCCATGTCCAGCAGAGCTGCCCCAGAGGAAATCTGCACAGAACAGCAAAGACCCACCTGGGCTGACTCTTTTATTTATTTATTTTTTACTGGGGATTGAACCCAGGGATGCTTCACCACTGACCCTTTATTTTCCATTTTGAGATAGGGTGTTGCTATGTTGCTGAGGCTGGCCTCAAACTTGCAGTCCTATGGCCTCAGCCTCCTGAGCCTCAGATTACAGGTGGGTACCACTCTGCCAGGCACCAAGTGTGCTGCCTCTTGGTTGAAAGTTACAAATGTGTTAGAAAGAAACCACAACACAGAGAGGTGGAATCCATGGATGAGCCTCTGATACAGGTACCAACAGGAGGAATCTCAAGAACACCACTGTGAGGGGGAAACAGTCAACACCCAGCAGCAGGCGCCACCTGCTGTCACCTACAAGGGTTCAGAACAGCCAATCCCAGCAGGCAGCTCTCGGCAGGGGACTGAGGCCCAGGGCACATTCCACACTGCCTGGAGACAGAGGGCAGGAGGGAGAACTGCTGACTCAGAAAGGCAGCCTATCAGCCAACAGCACCATGTCCTGCTGCCCCGCTCCTGGTGCAAGTTTCTGGAACTGTTTCTGGCTCCTAAGAGTGAACTCCAGGGGAGCCCGGGCAGGGAGACTGCAGCTCTGGGCTGCTTTTGCGACTTTCCAGTAAGTAGGAAATTATTTCAAAATAAAGGCAGAAGGGAGTGAGCGTGCTTGTGGAGGTGCAGCACCATCAGAGGGCCTTGGGGGGACTCTGTTGCTGATGCGTGGTCAGCAATCCAGACAGTAGGGACCTACACAGATCTGCACATTTAAACTCTTTATTAGAGCAACGCTCCACCCAAGGCCACTCCAGGCCACCTTACTTTCTAAACCTGAACACGGTCATGTCCTGGATTGCAGGGCCTTCTCCTCCCTGGGTCTCTGACACAGTTGACATCCTTGTGTTGACTGCAAGTCCCCTGAGGAAAGGGACTGGGGCTCTGTTGCCACATTTGTTCTGCACAAGAGTACAGGCACTGAGCCAGACGGGGAGCGTCAACACCTGATCATGTCCCCACCAGGGGAGGCTTGGCCAGGGGACAGCTCTGGTCTTCAGCAGTCCTCTTTTGGCCCCCATGATGACCACAGCCTGGACAGTTCTGGAAGAGCCAGATGTCAGCTGTTGGAACTACTGTGTCATCTCTGGGGTCAACATGGGGCATTGTGGGAATCAGAGGGGCACCTAGTTGTGAGCATGGGGACAGTGTCATGTGGGACACGGGAGGCCCAAGGCAGCAAGTGGAAGATGCCAGCAGAGATGAAGGACCAACTTCTCAGAAGCACGATGGACCAGGAGCACGGACATCCTCCTGTTGTAGGGACAAACGAGGCAAGGCACCGAAGACAGCAGGAAACAGTTTTATTTGGCTGCAGCCAGGTTCAGAGGGCACAGCTTTTGCTGTAATCCGTCAATCCCCTGAACCCCGAGTTCAGGGAGTTTCAGAGTTTTATACACAGCATGTAAGGGGAGGGGCTCAGAAGTTCACAGTCTGCAGAAGTTCACATAAAAGCAGCTTTTTCTTTCATTGTTCTGGGCAAGTTAACTCTTCAAGGACAATACCTGAGAAGGGGAGAACTTCTCCTCCCCTTTCTTTCCTCCCCCTGCCAGCTGTTATCATGGAGCCCAGTTGGTAACATATCTTAAAAATGTAGACATCTCTGTGAAGCCCAGCTCAAGGCCAGAGGCCTTGTTGCACATTTCTTCAAAGTACTATACTGGATACGTTTGTGAAAAACTTATCCAGTATAGTACCTGGAGTGCTGGTATCTTCTCGGCCAGTGGCCAAGTAAACAGGGCGACATGAAAATAGGAAGTTTATCTACATTGGACTCTCGCAGAGACTCTTTTGCTGACAGTCCTAAAATCAGCCATGGTGAAGATTTCTGGAGAGGCCCAGTTAAGACTTTTCTGTGGAGAAACGGGGGTGCCACTTCACTCCAGGTCCTGAGACAAACATGCACCTACTTCAACAGCAAGCTCTGCTTCCAGCTCAGAGGCAGGAAGTGGTGCTCAAACCAACCCCAGCCCATAATGCATCAGGACGGATTTGGCAGATGATAAACTAAAGCTTTAATCATGGAGGTCAATGTGGCCCTTGGCATTACCCAGAGGCCCTATGACTTAAGCTAAAGGAAGAGGGAGGAGAACAGAAGGGTGGGCGTGTCCCCAAGTGAGGCAGAGGCCCAGGACCTCAGAGCAGCAGCCCCAGCAGGAGGAGGCTACCAAGGACCCAGGAGCTGAGGGAGGCTTTGAAGCTGCCGCTGGTGTTGGGGACTAAGGAGGCTTGTGAACACTGGACCTGTCGGAAGACGATTCCCCTGACTGTCTGGTTGGCAGTGCCCAGGAGCTGACAGGTGGAGTTACTGATGTCGGAACAGCCTTTCAGCAGGAGGTGCTGGACTTCGAGGCCTGTGAGGCAAAGGGACGGTCAGGTCCACCACCCCTCCACTCCCCGCATCTGCCCTGCTCTTGACTCCTGTCTGCTGCTGGCAGCTTCGACCTGCAGCTGGTCTGTCCCTGGCCCCACGCAGCAGGGAGGAGTCAGAGTCAAGGGCAGAAAGAGAAAGGGAACAGGAATGGTGAACCTCAGGGGCCCAGACCCCTCCTCCGCCCACCCTGAGGACCCTGAGGCTGTGAGAGCTGTCCTGAGCCTGCCTCAACATCAGGGCCAGAGCTCAGACTCCCAAGGTCCCCTGAGCTCCCCTCCCTTCCAGGGTTTGCTTTCACTCCCCCCTTCTCTGGATCTGACTCTCCCTGCCTGAGGTTTCCCTGAGGAAAAAAAAAAAAAGGGAAAAGGCAATGGAAGGGATGTAGGGAGACTGTGGCATCTCCACTCTAAGCCTGAGGGCTCTCATTGCTTTTCCATGTTGGAGATTTAGATTCCAGAAATAAGGTCGAGGACATTTGCATATAAGATGTGGCCACAGTAGTGCTACCTTTTACTGAACAATTACGATGTGGCCCTGTTGATCCGTCACCTGCAACTCCACACCCTGGGAGAAGAGCAGCTCTCAGGATGGAGGGTCTCAGGGACGTGGAGGGGCTTCTTATCAGAGCAGGGCCACAGCGTGGGAGCAAGGCTGACTCTTGACTTTCTCTGAAAAGTAGGGAACCTTCCAAGGCCAGTGTGGAAAGCAACCCATGGCTGTTTTACAGCGAGGATCGTGCTGGAGTGGGTATTAAAATGAGCTAGGAAGACTCTAGAGTTTTAAAAACCATGATCTTGAGCAGGACAAGCAAGCAAGAAAAGCTCCGTTCATAAGGGCCTTGTCACACTGGCTGGCCTGGACTTCAGTCACGCCCTGGGGGCCCCAGTGGGACAGTTCTTCCCCTGCAGCCTCTGCCCACACCCAGCTGGAAAATCACAACAGAGCAGCACAGAACCCCCCAGTCACGGGCGGGGAAAGAGCCTTGGCTGGGCTGCAGGTCCATGCAGAGTGTGTTTTCAGCACATGTGAGGCCCTGGGGCCAACAGCAGCCCCAAACAAAGCAAAAGAGCCTGAAATGCTCCTGCTATGAAAACAAAGCCCTCCTGAGAAGACCCCGTGCTGTGTGGCCAGCCACAGGACATTCTAGGGAAGGAAACCTTCAGGGACAGCAGAGGTCGGCAGTCACCATAGTCTCCTAGGGAAGGATGGAGGTCTCAGGGCTGGGACCCAGGGACATAGAGAAAATGCTCTGTCCTCACTGCAGTGGGGTCATGGACATGTCAATTCACCCCTGTTCAAACCCCAGCATCGTCCGTACTCAGAGAAACTCCTGATGTCCACTATAGACATTGGGAACAAGGACGTGCTAATGCAAGTTGATCCCTGGTAAGGAGCATGCCCTCTGTGGGAAGGTGACAGTGGGGGACCATGTGAGGTAGATGGGAAATCTCAGTCTTCTCTCAATGTTGCTGTGACTAAACGTTTTCTAAAAGGTAAATTCTATTTGAAACAAGAAGCACAAAGAAACTCAGGATAAGTCTGGTGTTCGACCCCAGCCAAAAATCCATGATCACAGTCAAGCATTAGAAATGACATTTGGCAAAAAGTGAAGTCAAATTATACTCAGGTGTTGGTGCCCTGACACCCTACAGTGGAGTGGAGAAGTGCAGGTTTTAGAGGAAGATAAGTGGCCCCATCCACACCACAGACCAATGGCAACCAGGAAGAGAAGCAATGTGAGGAGTTTCCTGCTGCCATTAATGAGCCTGGCTGGACCACAGTCACAGGAGGACAGGCCTGAGGGGGGCACAGGAGAAGGAGCTCTGGGCTCTGATGGCAGAAACCACAGAGGGCTCAGCGCCCCAGAAGGCTCCCCGTCAGGCATCCCACCCCCTAGCCCCTGTGTGGATGGTGACCCAGGGCCTGATGTGCTCTCAGCTCAAATCCATGAAGGACCTTGGACTCCTAGACGTACCATTCGTGAAGTCCACCTCTATCTGGACACACTGCTGTCCCCAACTACACCTGTGGGTCTTCTCGCTGCAGGAAGTCGTGTTGAGTCCATAGCAAGCAGGGCACATGGTGTTGCTGGACCCGTCATCTGGGGCAGGGACTGGGCAGAGTGAGAACCATTAGTAAGGACCTGTGACCACATGGAAAGTGTCCCTGCCCTGGGGGAAGGGACCCACAAGAGAATAAGCAGCCCCCGATCCTGGACTCAGGACCCGGCCCAGACACAGGTCTCAGCAGTGTCCACACTCCATGCCCTCACGCACCTGCCCTGGCAGGCCACCAGCTTCAGGACCCAGGGGATAGACTGAGAAGAGGAAGGTGGCACCGACAACCAAGAGCAACACTAGCCAACTGCACTGAGCCTGGCAGCAGGTGTCTGAGGTCAAGCCTCGCCCTGAACAGAGGAGCAGGCCCTGACTCATCATCCTGATAAGAGGGAAAGGAAGCACGGAGACCAGGCCTGCTCTGAGTTCACTGGCTCTGTGATGTGGTCATGAACTGTACCTCTGGGGCCACATTTCATCTCTTCATAGGGAGGCCTTTGGTTAGGTCAGCAGTGCTCAAACTGGGGTCCGGGAGTCCTGGGTCTGTAGATGCAGGCCACTGTGAGGGCACCTCTGAGCCTCACGGGGTTTCCGGAGCCCATGGGGGGAGAGATGCAGCAGAGCAGCAGCTGGAGCAGGCGGCCAAGCCGGCTGCCCCAGTAACTAAGAGCTCTGCAGGACACCCAGGGACACCACTCCATCCTCAAAACAGTTTCGTTTTGTAAAATGTAGTATTTCTACCTAAAACCATATTGTGTCATTGTCTAATTATTTTTTGAGTGAATTGTACATGATTTCTGTATTTTCTTACCTTTGACTTCTAAGAGAAATATGTGAATAAATAAAATATAAATAAATAAAAGCAGTCTGGGATCCTCAGCTTCTTCACAGAAGACCTGAGACCCTGAGTTTGAGAACTACCGAGGAATATCCACTGCCCTTTGCACATCAGGGTGCTCCCAGCACCTGTCCTTACTGAGGGGGGACAGCATGGTAGCAGGGCCAGTTCGTCACACTGGTTCCTCACGTAATTGTTGTACGTCAGAAGGGAACGTCACCAAGAGATGCAGGAAGTGCTGGGACTTGAGGTCCCCCAGGGGAAGGGGCATGGGCACAGAGGGCAGGAGTAGGAGGCGGGCAGCAGCCCAGGCCAGCACACACCCAGGACATCGCTGTCATTTCCGCAGGGCTGTCCTTGGCAGCACTGGCTGGCGAAGTGGACGTGCTTCCCAGAAGCCACGTGGACAGTGAAGGGATCCAGCTCCTGCGTGCAGTTCTGTCCTGAGCAGGACATGTCCTGGTACAGCCTGAGGAATTCTCCTGCACAGAGGCAAGCACGGCCATCACCAGGGCCCAGAGGCTCCAGCGAGGCTCCCAACAGCCACTGCAGAAGCACAAGCCGCTACCCCAGCTCAGTGCATCTGGAGGTCTGGAGGCTCCCCTCAGGCACTGCCCTGACTGACCAGGAGCCCCAGAGAGGCCAGCTGAACACAGGCAGAGGCTGAGAGAGGCCTGGAGATGGGGGGTGCTGGTAACCCAGGCCACCTGTCAGTCTCAACCCCCATAAAGCCAAGGAAGCAGATGTGGTGAGTTTGGGGCCCTGACACCACAGCACTGCCTGTGTCCCTGCTCAGAACCTGAATTGAGTCTAGCGGCCTCTGACCACAGCTGTCCAACAAGGCAGCCCTGGCTCCGTGCAGGACTGATGGTGAATCTAGATTAATTACAATTAAGTACTGTTCACAATTAAGCACTTAGCCACAGGGAGCAGGCCCTTCCCCCAACAACCAAGGGGACCCAACAAAACTGAGGGGAGCGTCATAAAGCAAGACCCACAGAACAGGTCTGAGGGAGGATCTCAGTGTGGGCTGGGGGTCCTCGTTCTAACGCCTGCTCACCGCACATGGCATCTCTGAGACAGCTGAGAAAGTGTACCAGGCTCGGGGTTAGAGGAGATTAAGGGATCACAGCTAATCTCCTGGTGTGATTATGATACAGCAATCATACCTTATAAGTCTTATCAGGGATGGACAGTGGGATACTCATGAGGGAAATGGCAGGTGACAGATAGCTTACGGTCACAGAGACACATGTCACACACACGCACACACTTCAGAATACAGTGGCAAGGCACAGGGAGGCTGACAGCTGCTGACATGGGGCAGGTGCGAGGGCTCTCCCGTCCTCCATTGCTCTGAGTGGGGAACAACAGTCAAGGTGCCTGCTGAGCAAGGCCTGAGGGAGGGGTGTTTGTTAGAAGAGAAGGAAACCAAGGGTTGCAGGAGCTGCATTTACCTGGGGCAAGCCGTCTGCCTCCTTGTGTGACTAATCGCCTCTCTTCAGCACACACTGCTGTGGCCTGGAGGGAGTCCCCGTCACAGTGGCCTCTCTGTGACATGCAGGCTTATCTGTGCTGGCTCCGCCCATGTTCCCATCTGACTGCTGCCCAGCTCAGCCCGTGCTGCCTGCCCTGAAGCCACCTCGACCCTGTCTCCCTGCTCACCCAGCCCCACCTGGACCTCCTTCTTCCTCTTCAGCTCCAGCCCCGAGCAAGCCCCAGAGCTGAGGGCCACACAGACGGACCCGCTGCTCACCTAGAGAGAAGCTGGCCGAGGAACTCACGCAGCTGGTGTCAGCTCCTGAAGTACACTCTGTGGCGTTCTCATTGGCACAGGCTCCTGACCACGAGCTACACTGCATACAACTCAGGGATTCTGGAGACACAAAGTACCCAACGTCAGTCAAAATTCAGTAGACATGGATAGAGCATACTCTGGGCACAGTAGAGGATGTAGACGGGCTGGCGGCCCTGCCCCGTGGGTACCTCCACACCTGCTACTGTGAGATGGAGACACACCCATTAGTTTTTCCCCACTGATCCCCAAAAGGAAGCCCCAACTTAATCGATGACACAGAGGGGCCCTTTTGAATGCAGGGTACAAGGACCAGGTCCCCTGCTCTCCACTGACCACACTTGGACACCAGAGGCTGTGTGAGAGGTCCCCTGAGCAAAAGACCAAGAAGGTCCAGGCCAAATAGATGAAGGGCCTTCTTCCTCAAAGAAGCCTTGCGGTCCTCTCACCTGCAGTGGCAGTTACAAGAGCTGCGAAGATGGCAGCCGTGAGGGTAACTTTCATGGTGCTGATGCTGACCTTTCCCAAGGGTGGGCCACCAGGGGTGAAGCCTGAAGGACACAAAGAGAGCCGACTCAGGGGCTTGGAGAAATTTCTGTCATCCCCAAGAGGTTTTATCATGCTCTAACAAGTCCCATACGTGCTCCATATTTGTGACAGAAAGAATCAGAGTCCTGTTCCAGGAGCACACAGCTGTGACTTAGAGTCCACGCTTTCAGTGCAGATGCCTCTCCAGGATTTCAAGATTCAGAAAACAAGGGCGTAGCACAAATCTTGCAGAAGCATCTATGTGCAGAATGAAAAGCCTGGGCCCATCCTGTGGAGCCACCTCAGGTCCAAAGCGGGAAACATAAGCCAGTTTCCAGTCCCACTGAGGATAAGATCTGTGTCAGTTAGTTTCCACGGCTGTGATAAAATACCTGAGGAATCAACTTATGAGTAGGAAAGGTTTATTTGGGCTCATGGTTTCAGAGGTTTCAGTCCACGATCACTTGGACCTGTTGCTTTGGGCTTCTGGTGACACAGGACATCATGGCAGAAGCGTGTGACAGAGGAGGTTTGTTCCCTTCAAGGTAGGCAGGAAACACAAAGGAAAGTCAGAAGGAGCTCAGGTCCAACACCTCCTTTGAGGGCTACCCCCATGACCTACCTTCTGCCCACGCAGCCCCGGCTCCCACAGGCTCCCCCACCTGGGTCTCCAGACTGGCAACCAAGCCTTCAGTACATGGGACTCCAGGGGACTTTGAGGACCCAAACTGCAGCAAGTACCACGGAGAAGAGCTGTGCTGGAGTCCCATGTCCCCGCCCTCCCAGAGCCAGCGTCTCCTTGCATCCATGCTTACCCCTGGGGCTTTCCTGAGGCTGCCACTGCCACCCTGATGCAGATGAGCAGCCACTCTATCCCAAGCCCTTCAACGTAGGACTCTGGGTAATTCACTCCCCGCACCCAGCAGGCAGCCACTATTACTAGCGCCTGGGGACCTGGAAAACAATGCTCTCACACTAAGGGGTCACACCTGAGTGGTGTCAGAGCTGGGGTGCAACCTGGCCCCTCACCGTCACTCCACCTGCCATCCACTAGATGGCAGTACTGAGTCAGCACCTGGGCGCCTGTGACCTTAGGACTAGAGTGGAGGCTCCAGCACTCTGCATCCTGTGTCACTCGACCCTCTGCACCTTGGTTTGTTCCTGCAAGTGTCTGATGAGAGCCTGGAGGATGGCTAAGTTCAGCTGTCGTCACTAGGATCCCAAGTCAGAGCTCTGGGGTTTCCCCTGGCCCGTCATTCACACAGAGCAAGCCCCCCCACACCCCCACACCCCCCACCCCCCGTCACTTCGCTGGCCCTCTCATGGTAGCCGCAGGCCACGCTGGCTCCTGAGCCAACTCCTGAGGTCAGGTCAAATGAGCGTCCCCTTTCTCAGAGCCACATCTCCAATGCTCAGCAGCCCATGGAAAAGGCCACCACCCTGGCCAGGGCATAGATGGAGCTCTCCATCATTTCAAGTCCTCCTGGACAGTGGCCATCACCATGGCTGTCCAAGGACTGAGGAAGCTGCCAAGCGCAGCCAGCTCAGGGCCAAGGCCAGGACTCCCTCCCAGGTCCCCCAGCCCCAACAATGCCACACCATGAGAGCTGGCACTTACTGAGGAGGGACCAACCTTCACCCAAGAGCTATGGCCCTGCAACCCTAGGAGCCCAGCACACAGCACAACCCCGCTGTCACCTGCACCACACCCCCACACACACACTGTGGTCCTCACCCGACTTAGTCGGGGTTGGTGAAAAGGAAGGGGAAATAGCCCATGGGGGCACATTTCCTCAGTGTCCACTGTTTAGAGATCCAGGGGAAGGCCAAGCAGGGCACCAGGCACGGGGCTGTGTGCTGGACCCTGCATTTCCTTACTTAGGGACACTCCTCCAGATGTGGGCAGGGAGAGGTCCTGGTGGGCCTCCTGGGGAGGAGGAGGGGAGGGAAGAGACATGAGAGCAGCCACAGTGAGAACATGAAAGGCTCAGCATATGGCACAGACCGACCACCACCAGAGGGAAGGGACAGAGGCCAGAGGGTCCCAAATGTCCAGCACACAGCAGAGGCAGAGCCTGCAGCTGACCCCAGGGGGACCCAGGGCCTGCTAGCCTCCCTGTGAGTGAGAGGGAGCAGGGAGGCTGGAGGCCAAGGCAGGGCCTGGGTGGGCCTGAGAAGCAGCAGCCTCTGTCCACCCCCAGAAATCTCTTCCTGCCCGTGAAGTTCTGCCACCAAATCTTCAAAAGTCCGGCAAGTTCCTGCCACACTGCGCTCATCTTGCAGGAAGCCGGAGCCCAGAGGTTCTGAAGATTCAGAGCCACACAGAGAACAGAGAGCCGACTGCGAGCCACTACACTCCTGGCCCAGGCCCGCCCTCCACTCCAGCCTTCCCTCTGCTCAGAAAGCAGCAGCAGGGGCCCTGCTGCCACAATTGTCCTGGTGCCCCTGCAGGCGACCTGAGCTGGCCCTGGGTGCTCTCCTCTGGTTTCAGCTCCTCCCAGGCTGAGGCAGGGGCTCACCTGCTGGGTCTGGGCTGGACACTGTCCTGAGGAAGGAAGATCCTGGCAGAGGGCTGGAGCAGGTGTGGGAATGGGTCTTATATGGCAGAGCACAGCTGCCTGCTGGGAGGGGCCTCACCAGGGCTCAGGCTGACAGGTTGCACCGCCCAGCCACCAGGATGTGACACTTACCCTCTCTACACCAGCCCTCAGTGTCCTCTCCACAGCCTCCCGAATTGGAAGTGACTTTCTCCAAGGCTTCCTTTGACAAAATGCGCAAGGGCAAGCCATGTTGCTGAGTGTCCCAGCATCAGCCGTTCCCTTTAGGCCTCCTCCATCGCCCATGGTCCATTGTACCTCATAAAACAGGTCCATTCACACTCCCCAAAATAGCCTTGTTTACAGAGAGGAACCGAGGCACAGAAGAAAACACACGCACACACACACACACACACACAGACGTGCCCACGGGCACAGTGCCTGGACAGGGTCAGCATTCAGAACTCAGAATCAGACCATGTGGGTGCAGGCAGCTAAGAAAGGGTGTCCCAGCCCCGGGGCAAATCTTAGCCTCACTGAGCTTCAGGGTCCGCCAGCCTAGAGGAGGCTCCATTCTGGATGGTACAAAGGGAGACAGAGCCTGAATAAACGTGATGAGCAAGCAAAGCACAGGGGAGGCCAGGGTGCCATGCCAACACAGAGGGCAGGGTCGGCCATGGTGCTGGGCAGGGGTTGGTCTGATCAGGGAGGTGGGGCGGCCTCGGGAGGATTGACGTGGGAGTTCTTCCTGTGAGCAGGACTTCGGCCACTTCCTGCTCCCTGCCCTGCTCCCAAGGTCCTCGGGCTGCTCACCACAGCATTTTCCTAAGCAAAGGTGGGTCCTTCCCTGAAAGAATCCTGTTGTTCCCACCACAGGTAAGCCACTTCTTCACTTCTGCCATCTGACAGGGCCGGGGTGACCGAGGGACGTGGGTCCCACACGCATATCCTCCTGAGCTCTAGGTGGAGGTCCTGAGTCCCCAGGATTAAGACAGAAATCTGGGGAGGCCCCTCCAGAGCCAGGCTGGGGACAGAAGCAGAGACCCACGCTATTCAAATCCCCTCCTCCCAGTAAGCACCAGGTGCCCAAGCAAATGAGCTCAAAGCACCCGGCAAGTTCTGACCTGCATGCAGGCCCTGTCCCTGTCATGCACCCGACTTCCTTACCTGGCTCTCAGGCCTACCTGCTGCCCGGAGAATGGGGACCTCAGGTCTGAAGAACCACATTCTGTCTGTTGCTCTTGGAGTCCTCACCAGGTGCCACTGCATTTCCCAGCTCCACCCGTCAGCATTCCTGCAGGGTGTCCATCAACCGTGCTCTCAGTCAGGACCCTATCAATGGGAACATGGAAGACAATAACACCCCCTGGCCTGGGTTGCACAGGTCCACACAGCTGCTCACAGCAGCCCCATCCATTCCTCTGGAGGCCCTGGGTACTGCTCAGGGGTATCGTTATCCCCTTCACAGATGAGGAAACTGGTGCCCAGAGGGGTCTTCTCTAGGGCCTTCAAACAGCTGAGCCACAATACTGCTTTCCCATTCAGCTCAGGTGGCACTACCCTCTACCCTGGACCGAGAAACACTAGCTTGCCTCAGCTTCTCCCCATGCCACGGTCACCTTTCTGTCATCAGTGTGGGGTCCAAGGACCTGGATCATCAGGAGGAGCTATGGGAACACACCTCCCAGAAGCAGACTCTCTTTCTGATCAGCCAAGAAGTCCAAGGACCCAGGAGAAGCCAGGTCTGCCACTCTGCATCTAGGAAGCACTGGGCACACCTCAGGCACCTGAGTGCCATCTCCATGAAGGAGTGCCAGTTTCCTGTTCTTACAACCAGCTCACTAAGGCAAGCCCAGGACCCCAGAGTCACACTGCTGTGCAAACCTGAAGCCACTGTGAAAGGGTCTCCAGGGTCCTTTCACCTCCAGCAAAGCATGAAGGTGTTCCCAGAGGTGCCCCCATAAACACACAGAGATGTGCAGGGTCAGGACAGGGAGGTCGGAGCAGGAATTCCATCTCCACGGAGGGAGAGTCCACTGAGAACTCAGCAAAGGGTCCCATCAGGAACACCCACATTCTCTCCTGCTCTGGGAGCTTCACTGATTGACTTATTTCTCCATTTCAGAGATGTAAGATCAGGTGTAAAATGATAAGAGGACTGTCCCCAACATTCCTGACCACCAGCCACTGCACACAGGAAACATGGATGCCCTGGAAGATAAGCTTCATTAGTCTGTGCTCTTGTGTAAAAGGATGACCCCTTGAGTCCTGGGCTCCTGTGTTTCCAATGAAAGGAGTACCACCACTCACCTTTTAAAAACTTTTTACTGGTGCATTACAGTGACACAGAGTAATGGGGCTCAGGGTGACATATGCCACATGCACACAAGATAATTAGGCCTATTTAACTCCAAAATGGGCCCCTTCCTTCCCCTCTACCCTGCCCAGGTCTTCCTCCTCTAGTCTATTGGTCTCTTTTTCTGGGGTCCTTTTTCTTTCCTTCTTTCTCTCTAGCTTTCCTAGAGAGAGAAAGCATGACGCCCTTGGCTTTCTGAATGGCTAATCTCATTTAGCCTAATATTCTCCGGCTCCATCCATTTTCCTGCAAATGACACAATTTCATTCTTTTTTCCGGCTGAATGAAACTCCATTGCACCACCAGGTTTTAGAAGTTACTCTAAGGGTTAATAGACCACATGGGCAGACCTGTAGCACATCATACAGAGCCCTGGAAACAGTGGCTGTCTCCTGCCATGGCTTTCATGAGCTCACACCAGTGACTATCACAGAGCAGAGGAACCCTGTGGACACAGAGCAGTGGTCTAAGGGGAAGCTCAGCCTTGGGATGCACTTTTGCCCCTACCAATTGAGTGACCTGGGAGATTGGGCATAATTTGGGTCTCAGTTTCCTCTTGAGACAAAGTGACAGCTACAATACCTAATGTATTAGAAAGATTAAAACATGTTGGGATTACTCTTAGCGTTTCTATAAGTTATACCAAAGCATCCACTCAAGATTTTCCAATGGCACCATTCCTTCAAGTAAAGTAAATTTATACCAATATAATAAATAAAGCTTAAGAGAGAAGACATATTTTGTTCTTTGCACAGTGCATAGATCATAAATTTGGTCCATGAAGATTTGATTTTTTTTTTAATTTTTTTAGTTGTAGTTGGTATAATATCTTTATTTATTTATTTATTTATATGTGGTGCTGAGGATGGAGCCCAGTGCCTCACATGCTCAAGGCAAGTGCTCTACCACTGAGCTACAGCCCCAGGCCCCTTTTCTTTCTTTCTTTCTTTCTTTTCTTTTCTTTTTTTTTAACTTTTTTTAGTTGTAGTTGGTACAATATTTTTATTTATTTATTTATTTTTACTGCATGTTTAAGTTGTTGTGCTTTTTTGTTTGTTTGTTTGTTTGTACTGGGGATTGAACCCAGGGCCTTGCGCATGCTAGGCAAGCACTCTACCAGCTAAGCTGTATCCCCAGCCTCTGACAGTTTGATATTGTTATCACTAGCAGTTAGCTGACACTCCTTGATGGCAGGCAGATCTGTCAACAATCTCAGGGAATTTTCGATACAATTTCCCCCAGAAACTTCAGACCCTAAATATCTGGTGTTTTTCAAAAATTGTTGCATCCAACATTATAAAGCCAGTATTTTATCAATTATTGTCTTAACTGCACAAATTGATATGGTTCCATATGAAAAGATAATATGTGGAGACCATGTGCAGTGATGGAGCGGCCCTTGCTTGGGCTGGCGATGAAGGACTGAGCCCCACAGGCTGCTCTTGTCCACAACTGTGACCTGGTTGGAGGTGTTCCTATCACCATCAGAACAAAGGGCCTATTGTGAGTAAGAGCCCTCAGGTGACAGAGTGCTGCTGCCCCCTCCCTCCTGCATCTGGATGGGTGAGGCTTAAACTTATGTCTTCAGCAAATAGGCCCTGGTGTCCGCCATGCCACCTTCCAGAACAGATGGAACAAGAGATGAACTCCTTGCCCTCCCTGTGATTTCACACTAAGAACAACTACAAGCAGGTAAGTTGACAGATTTATAGAACAAGAAGGAAGAGACGCATAAAAATAAATGCAAACTGAAATATGAGGGAAACAGAAAGGGAGCCGAAGTAGGTGGGTGCCTAAGACTGGTTCAGGAGACCCCTGTGAGAGGGCAGAAGGCAAGACGGCTCCAGGAAGAGGACAAAAGCCACGAGCAAGAGCCCCACTGGGGAGGGACGGGTGCCTTGCCCACAGAACTCAAGAGGTTATGGAAGAACAGCCACTTTATTGAAGAGCTAACTACAAGATCAGCATTCCACCTTCCTCCTGGGCTCCCATCAGTCCTCCCTGCTGGTTCTTCTCATAAGCAGAGCAGACAATATGCAAAAGGCACCTGACTCCTTGGGCACGTGGTCCTGCAATTTATGAGCTGTGTGTTAACTTTTCTTCCTGACTATAGTTTCCTTCTCTATAAAATGGTGAGTTTTGAAATTGGCATTTTTATACACCAGTAATGAACTTGCAAAGAAAGAGATTAAGAAAGCAATAATATGCACAATACCTACCAAAAAAAAAATAGTAAAATGTCCACTAATGAATTTAACCAAGGAAATAAATGCCTCTACCTTGAAAATTTTTTTTTAAAAGTCTGATGAAATAAATCAAAGAGAATACAAAAAAAATAGAAAGACCTCCCATGATCATGTGTTAGAAGAATTAAGATTATTAAAATGTCTACACAGGGCTGGGGGTGTGGCTCAAGCGGTAGCGTTCTCGCCTGGCATGCGTGCGGCCCGGGTTCGATCCTCAGCACCACATACAAACAAAGATGTTGTGTCCGCAGATAAATAAATAAAAAAATAAATATTAAAAATTCAAAAAAAAATGTCTACACAACCCAAATCAAGTTCCAGATTCAATGCAATCTCCATGGCATACCAAAGGCACTCCTCACAGAGCTACAAAAGACAATTCCAAAATTTACATAAAACCACAAAAGTTTTCAAATGGTATAAGCAATTCTGAGCAAAATGGAAGTCTGGAGGTATTGTAATACCTGAGCTCAAAACATTCAGCAATATCGTGTGCTTGTATGACCACACACAACAGCGAATTCACTGTTACATATACAATAATGCACCCATAAAAATATGGGAACAACATACAAAAGAGCTATGATAGCCCAAACACCACAGCACTGACCTAAAGACCAACATGGACACCAATGGAAGAGAACAAGAAACCCAAACATGAACCCACATCTCCACAGCCAAGGTGCCAAGAACCACCGTGGAGATAAGATGGTCTCATAAATCAGTGGTGCAGGAAAAATCAGATAACTTTATGCAGAAGATGAAATGAGACTCCCGTCTCCCCCAGATATAATACTCAGCTCAAAGTGGATCAAAGGTCTAAACGTAAACCCTGAAACTAGGAAACTACTGGGAGAGAACGCAGGAGAAACACTTCAAGACATTGGTGCAGGAACAGGAAACTAAAGTCAAATAGACAAAGAGAGGATGGGTACCCTGTGCCCCTGGGGACACAGGGGTCCTTCCTGGGGAGAGGCAGGAGCAGAACCAAGGCTTCCAAGGGGCAGATAGAAGCAGGACTCGGGAGGAGAGAGGAAGATGGAGAAGCAAAGAAAGAAGGGTCCTCAGGGTCCTCGGCCCTCCTCCCACCTCCGTGAGACCCTGATGGGCTGCACCTGCACCATGCCCTTCCTGGGTTGGTGCAAAGACAGGACAAGACCACCCACTTCAAAAGGGAATGGCATCACCTTGCAGCCCTCTGAGTGGCAGCCCAAGGTGGTGGAGTTAGTGTTCTCATCAGGACCTGCCTCCCACCGGGCACCCTGCACACCTGTGGCAGTGAGCATGTGTGTGCGGGAGCCATGAGACACACTGGGTTCCTCCATTCCATTTGTCACAAAGGCCACAGCAGAAATGGAGGATGGTGGGCACCAGAGGGTCCACAGGGGAGAAATGAACCCCAGGCAGCCAGGCCAGACAAGGTAGGGAGTCTCCCCACCTGCTTCCCAGGCAGCAACAACTGCCCCCAGCCCAGGACGGGTCCTGCCACATCTTCATGCCTCATGCAAAGGGTCACCACGCAGTTTCAGGAAATACTAAATGAGGTGTCAAAGGTTGATGTTGGCTCGTGAAATGAAGGTCTGGTTGTTACTTCGGCTATGTGACTTTGACCCAAGCCCCTGTCCTGTTTGGACCCCAGGAATACTGGTGAATAGGGAAGTCCTCTGGCTTCAGGTGCACCACTGCAACTGGATCCAGACCTTGGGTTTCAGGCCTGGGTTCAAGTCTCTTTTCTGAGTCCACACACCAGCAATATCAAACACTGATGAGGACGTGGAGCAGCAGGAACGCAAATGGCACCACCACTTCCCAAGGTGGGTTGTAGGCTCCCCGCCCCCAAGCTACCCTTCCCATGTGGTCTTACCACATGACCCGAGGACTGCACTCCCTGAGTAAATTTATGTCCACCATAGAAATATGCACATGAATGTAATAGCAGTTTTATTCTTGATTGCCCAAACTAGGAGGCTACCAAGATGTCCTTCAACAGATGAATGGCTAAACAAGCTGGTTCATCCTTATAGCAGAGTTATTCAGAAAAGAAGGGGAAAAGAGATATAGAGGATTTTTTTTTTTTTGGTACCAGGGATTGAACCCAGGAGTGCTTAGCTGCTGAGCCACATCCCCAGCCCTTTTTATATTGTATTTAAAGACAGGGTCTTGGAATCTTAAATGTATATTATAAAATGAAAGAGGCCATCTTGAAAGTGGCTACATACTGTAGTTCAAATTATATGACATTCAGGAAAGGGATGATGGCAAAAGTAAATAGAGACAGTGTAAAGATCAGCAGTCACCAGCGTCTTGTGGGAAAGAAAGGAGAGGTTCCTAAGTGGAGCACAGAAGATTTTGAGGGTTGTGAAACTACTCCATGATTTTATAATGACAGACACAGAAGAAAAAATGAACTTAGTATAAACTGTGAACTTCAGTTAGCAACAATGTATCACTATCCATTCATCAGCAGTAACAAGCCTGGTACAATAGCAAGGTGCTAAGGGGAAACCACAGGGAGATGGGAACTTGCTGGATAGTCTGCTCATCTTTATGTAAACCTAACACTGCTCTCAATATAGCATATTGTGTATAAATGAATGCAATATATTAAAAGAATGAAGAAAAAGCACTTGATATTCTTAAAGGATATTGAAAAGAGGCTTTTACACAACCCAACACAGTTTCAAGATTAGACGCAACAAATTCAGAATAGAAGGGACCTTTATCAATCCTATGAGGGCAATTTATGGAAAACCCACTCGTAACATCAAACCTAATCATGGAAGACAGGAAGATTTCAATAAGATAAGGTTATACAATTGCCTCTTCTGTTTAACTTATTGGAAATCCTATCTAGAGAAAATAGGGAAGAAAAATCAAGTAAAGGGCATCTAGTTTGGAAAGAAAAAAAAATGAAATTATCTCTAATCACAGATGACATGTTCTTATGTAGAGAAAGCTTTAAAGAATCCACAAAATACTATTAGTGCTAATAGCTTTTCAAAACTTTAGGGTAAAAGATGTGTATGCAAAAAGAATTTGCATATTTAGACAATAATAAAATTCAGAAAAATTTACTTACAGTTACATGAAGAATAGCACACCAACAATGAGCAGTTGAGTAGCAGACTTGGAAAGCAATTTTATTTATTATAGCATCAAAAGGAACAAAATGTCAGAGGCCTCCAGGGCTATTAAAGTTAAAATTGTTGGGGCTGGGGATGTGGCTCAAGCGGTAGCGCGCTCACCTGGCATGCGTGCGGCCCGGGGTTCGATCCTCAGCACCACATACAAACAAAGATGTTGTGTCCGCTGAAAACTAAAAAATAAATATTAAAAACCTCTCTCTCTCTCTCTCTAAAAAAAAGAAAAGAAAAGATACATTAAAGTCGAAATTGTAATGAGATATCACTTCACCCCGGAAGAATGACTGGGACCAAAAGGAAATTTAAAAAATGATACATATTGGTGAACATGTAAAGAAAGGGGCACTCTCATAGGTGTTGGTGGAATAAATTAGCACCACTGTTATGGAGGACTTTCCACTGTTATGGAGGTTCCTCAAAAAACTAAAGTGGATCCACCATTCGCTGCAGCTGTCCACTTCTGAGTCTCAATTCAGAGGAAGTGAGATGAGCATACCAAAAAGACACCTGCCCACCCATGAGTATCACAGCACTGTCCATACAGCCGACATGTGGACTCAACCTAGGTGCCCACAGATGGAAGGATGTATAAAGAAAACGTGGTGTGCAACTACACTGTAAAATATAATTTGGTCATTAAAAATGAAATCCTGTCTTTGCAGCAAAGTGGGTGCCGTTACATGCAGTGAAATAAGCCAGACACAGAGAGGCAAATTCCAAGTGTTTTCTCTCACATGTGGAAGTTTAAAAAAAAAAAAAACTTGACTTGAAAATAGAATAGTGATCATCAGCACGTAGGCAGGTGAAGGGGAGGTAAAGAAAGGCTAATTTGATCAGTGCACATTGAAAGTAGGCACTGAAATATCACACTGAACCTATTAGTATGCTCATTAATAGGTTGAAAAAATTAAAGGACAACCAATCAAGAGGCTAAAAGATTTGCACACTGAAAACTACAAAACTCTGATGAAAGAAAGAGAACACAAATGGAAAGACATTCCGTCTACGCAAATTGGAAAAAGGGTTGTTAAGACATGGATACTCCTTAAAGTGATCTACAGATTCAATGCGATCCCTGCCAAAAATCAGTGGCAATTTTTGAAGAAATAGACCTTCTTAAAGTTCATATGACCCTGAATCACCAAAGCAATCTCGAAAAAGAAGAACCAAGTGGGAGTCCCCACACTCCTGAGTTCAGGACTTACTACAAAGCTACAGTGACCAACACTGTGTTACTGACTGTGAAGACGGGCTTGTAGACCAGTGGGGTACGACAGAGGGCTCAGAAACATGCCCCCGTGTCTGTGGCCCAGTGATCTCTGATAAGGGGTCAGCACTACTCCACAGGGGAAGAACCATTCTCTTTTTTTGGTACCCAGGATTGAACTCAGGAGGGCTTGGCCACTGAGCCACCTCCCCAGCCCTATGTTGTATTTAGAGACAAGGCCTCACTGAGTGGCTTAGCACCTTGCTTATGCTGAAGCTGGCTTTGAACTTGTGATCCTCCTGCCTCAGCCTCCTGAGCAGCTGGGATTACATGTGTGCACCACTGGGCCCAGTGGAAGAAGCATTTTCAACACAGTGATGGAAAAATGTTTCCTAGTATTGGGCATGGTAATTTGTTGGATAGACACCAAGAGTAAAAATGAATTAGACTTGCTGAGATTCAAAGCTCATGTGGTCCAAGGATGCAGTCAGCTGAGTGGAAGGCAGCTCAAGCCATGGGAGCAAATAGTTAATAATGATATGTTTGAAAGGTTAATACCTAGCCTATGTAATGAACTCCTACCACTCAATAATAAAAATCCAAAAGACCACTATGAAAACAGTGAAAGAATTTCAATACATAGTTCTTCAAAAAAAAGATTGAAAAATGACCAAGTGTGTGAAAAAAGGTTCAGTATCACTAGTCATCAGAAAATGCTAATTGAAACTGCAGTAAATGCCACCTCATGCCAACAAATAGGATCACTGTTGAGTATGCATGTGTGCACACGCACACACCCACCCCCCCACACACACACACACACATACACACAACAGAAATAATAATAGTGGTCAGGATGTGGAGAAAACCTGAATCCTTGGGCACTGTTAGTGGGACACAAGATAGCAGCTATCATGGGACACAGTATGGTAGGTGGATCCTCAAACATGAAAAACAAACGACTCTAGTCAGACACCCAAAGGATCAAAAGCATCATCTTTGCAAGATATTTGCACACCTATTTTCAGAGCAGCATTATTCACAATAGCCAAGAGACAGAAGCAATCGAGTGTCTATTAATAGATGAAGGGGTGAACAAAGTGCAGTACCGTTCAACCTTTAAAAAGGAAGGATATTCTGGCAGGCACAATGGTGTGTGCCTTATTCCAGCAACTCTGGAAGCTGAGGCAGGAGGATCACAGGTTAGAGGTTAGCCTGGGCAACTTAGCAAGACCCTGCATCAGAATAAAAAAAATAAAAAGAACTGCTCAGCGATATAGTGCCCAGGGTTCAATCCCCAGTGCCAAATAAGAAAATAAATAGAAGGAAATTTTGAGACATGCTTACAATGTGGATGGACCTTTAACTCATATGCTAGGTGAAATATACAAGTCACAAAAAAGTGTGCTATGTCCACTATGCTAGGCACTGTGAATAGTGCCTGGCATAAGGTCCAGTGACCATCCATATGGTCAAGTGATTTTTACCAAAGCCACAAGTTTATTCCATAAGGAAATAATATGCCTTTTCAATAAATGAAGGTAGGATTACTGAATAGCCACATTACAGAAAATAGCTTTGGATCCATAACTCAGACTACACGCAATGAGCCAGTCACAAGGCACCACAACTGTGCAATTCCATTTATACAAAATATCCAGAAAAGGAAAATCTATAGACAGCAAATAAATAAGTGGTTGCCAGCATTGGGGAAAGGAGCTGAGGTTGAGAGCTAAGTAGCATGGGGTTTGCTTTGAGAAGAACGGAAATATTCTAAAAGTGATCATGGTGATGTTTGCCCGGCTCTGAAAATCTATGAAAACCACTGCACTGTATACCATGAGTGAGTTGTATGCATAATTTACTCAATTGTTATCTTTATTGAATTGTAACTCAAAAACGTTATAACAGAGAAGGATTCACACCAACCAAGCAACCTGTGTTCAAGACATCGTGTCGGGCACTGGAGACTCCATCTTGTTTAGAACTAATATTTTTTTGTAGCAATCCTTCTCCAGGATATTCACACTTACTAGCACATTGTGTAAATATAAACACTGGCAGCAGTCTTCTAAGATAGGTAAGCATAATTATTAATTTCAAGTTCAGCCAGGCTGGGCCTTTCCGAGAGGAACCAGCACCTTCCAGGTGCTGGAGCACGTGGGACCTTCTCTCCTGAGGCTGGTAGGACCTCTTAGCACCGAGGAGGCTGGGGGCACAGGCAGGGAGAGGTACTGCCCTGCTCCAAGGCTGGTGTGCTTTGGGCTGTTCTTCTGCAGACCTAATTGCAGGATATCGTAAGAGAGTTCTGAGATGCTGCATCGCCGGAGAGAAGGCACAAGTGTACTGAAGTTGGCCCCACAAGGCAGATCCAGGGGGCCAGATGAGGTTATCCCCTGGTTCCACCAATACAACCTTGACCTGTGAAGAGGTGAGTAACGTGAGTGGCACGCAACATGCCCTCAAAAATGGCAGCTGCCACCTCAGCCCAGCACGCAGCACTGCATTCTGCCATACTACCATGCTACGACGTGTTCCGTCACCACCAGCATCAACACTGCCATCCAAGGGTCAAACCAGAAACACAACCTGCAGTGAGCTCGGCCAGATAACTTGAAATTCACTCTACACAGAATGCCTTCTAGTCAATAAGGCTATTACAAATTTTTTTCACTGTGACCAACTTAAATAGATTTTATAGTGCATTCTGATACATACAACTGAAATCAAAGTTTCACAAAATAATACTTAGCTCCACTTGAAATGAAATCAATATTTTCTGACTTTTGTTTATGTGTGTTTGTTTTACCAATACTGAGTGACAGAAAGACATCAGGAAAGACCACAGATTCAAGGTCCAGCCCTCCTCCGTTCAAACCCCAGCTCTGCTCTGCAAGTGTGACCAGGTTATACAAGAACTCGGTGCCTCGCTAGCCCTTCTGTGATGCAGGAATAATAACAGCACGTCTCCAGGGTCAAGGTGAAGGTTAAAAGAGGAAATAAGTGGAAGGCACTCAGGACCCAGACTGAGAGAGAGGCTGTCACCCATTTGCTGCAACAATAGTAATTACCAAGCTAGTCAAGACCTGCATGCTGACCCCGTAGTGTGTCAGGACCCACTGAGGAGAATCATTAGGCTGGACTACCCCCTGGCCTGAGTCCCCGGGACCAGAGGAGGCCAGCCAGGGCAGCAGAGGAGGACTGATTAATATGATACTGACAAAAATTTATAAATAGACTTTTGCTGATGGGTATAGTTTGTTTGTGTCTCTCAGAAACTCACACTGAAGCTTAACCCCCTGTGTAGCAGTATTAGAAGGTGGGCCTGTGGGGAAGTGGTTAGGCCCCTGGGTCACTGTCTTTGCCTGTTATATCCTTTCTGCCATGTGATGCCACCTTGGTAGGTGTAGGAACAGCCTGGCCTGCAAAGCCTCACTGACTGGCCCAGAGCACTGCAACCAGCATCAGCAGGCACCCAAGCAAGTGGCCCATCCCCAGGTAGAGGGAGCAGCTGCCCACAGCCCTGCACCCCAGCAGCCTCCTGATCACTAACCCTCTGACTCACAACTCTGGACAAGAGGTCACCAGAATAGGTGTTGGCCAGGCGAAGGATAAGGGGGATGTGTTGATGGCACATGGTCATGGTTGGATATGTTTGAGAGCGTCCCTCAAGGGCCCATGTTGGAAGCTCAGTCCTCAGTGTGGTGGTGCGAGAGGTGGTGGATTCTTTAAGACCTGGGACCTGGAGGGAGGTTGGGAGACAGGGCTAGAGTCTCCCAGCCTCTGCGGGGGGGGTGGAGGGGATGCTTCACTCAGCAAACCACATGGGTTCCATTGGGCCCAGCCCCTCCCTGACTTTTTAATCTTCACATCTCTTCTCTACTGAGTCCCTGGTCACAGTCACGTCCCTCCTTGCTCCCCACCTCCCTTTAAAACTCCCAGCCACTTCAGCACAAATGAAGTTGAGTTCAGCTTGGTCTCACCCTTCCCTGTCACAGACAAATGATGAGAATCTGTCCTGAAGTTAGCCAGTGTCCAGCTCTGTGATGCCCCCTCCTCCTGGGAATCAGCCCCTTCCAAGCCCCTGCTGACTAAGGAAATGCTGAGGCCCTGGGCATCAGCACTGACAAGGGGACCAGCCCTCCCTGTTGGGTGGATCAGGCTTGGAGGGACGTGGTGCTGAGCTGGGGGGCTGACTGGCCAAGACCAGGAGGGGTAAAAGGGTAGGTGTGGGAACAGCCTGGCCTGGGAAGCCACACTGACTGGCCCAGTGGAGACCACAGAGTCGTCTAGAACCTGCTGGGACCACACACCTGCCTCTGCTCTGTCCCCAGGCCCCAGGACCATGGCAGGTAGGAGGCTGCTTCTATTTTTAAAGTCCTGGTGAGATTGCAGAACCATGGAGAGGAGCAGGAGTTCTGAGATCTTAGTGAGACAAGTCCTGAGAAAAAGCAGGACTAGAAAGAAGACAAGAGAGGGATGGCCGTGGACAGTGGCACCGGGTGCTAGAGGAACGTGCCCACCCACACGCTAACGGGCTTCAGAATCTGACTGGCCCACACCTCTTCCTGCCTCCAACCCGGCTGGAGCATTTGATGAGATGCTGTGTTTAGCTTGAGAGGCTAATGAAATATCTGGGGTGCTTTGTTGATTTTACCACCAACATTTGTACATCGGGGAGACGTGGATTGTCGAATCTGTGTGCAAATGCTGGAGGATCATCCATGCTTCACTGGGATGTGAGATCAGGGAAGAGGCTTCACACAAGTAGGCATGGGCCTTAGGCATCACAAGGGGCACTTCAATGACCTCCAGGAGGGACCAGGGCAACACCCACTCGCCTTTTTCCTTCTCAGGGAAAGAGGCTGGGAGGACGGAGGATCCAGGAGCAGGGAGAGGAAGGGCATTATCAGAGCTCACAGGGCAAGGTTGGGCAGAGTAGGAGGGACACTGGGCAGTGGGGAAGGGGGACAGGAGTGGCCCCTGAAGCCAGCCTGGCTCAGGGCCTAGAGGATGCAACTCTATCCCTGGAAATGCCTCTTTATCTTCCCAGGTTTGGCTTTAATGCCTGCAAGTGGTGTAACTCCTGCCTATCCCCACTCCTTCACCCAGGGCCAAGGGGACAGGCCTCCATCTCCCACACAAAGGGATGCTGTTCAGAAAATCCCTAGCTGTTCAACACATCAGCCTCCAGAGCCCCCCACCCTGGCCATCACAGCTGACTGTGTAGGCCACTCTCTAGAAATTTCTGGTACTCTGGATGATGGAAAGAAAGGCATCTCCCTCCAGACTCAGGGTCAACTCCCTGTGTGGTCTTGGGATCATCAGTGGTTCTCTCTGGAACTCAGGATCCTTGTCTATAAACTGAAATGGTTGTCCCAATTATTCCAACAACTCATTCAATTTCTGCATCCTGGGGAGGGTGTGCACAAGTCCTGAATTCCAGGGATAAGAATGCATAGTCCTTCATTTTAAGGGGCTGGCAGCCTATCAAGAGATTCAGAGACATAATGCATGAGATTATAATGGTAGATACAGATTATAATGGTAGAAGGCCCACCACCAAGAGTGAACCCTGATAGAAACCATGGGCTTCAGGCAGCAGTGACAGGCCAGAGCAGGCACATCACCTGGGGGAGT
>NW_025999876.1:680151-697147 GCF_001458135.2 Marmota marmota marmota
TCTCCAGGCTCATCTTCTAGAGCCTGCTTGCTGACAGACCCAATCCTCGCCTTCTCCCATCACAAAGGGGCTGCCCTAAAGGCCACATTTCCCAGGATGCTTTGCCCACTCTTCCAATCGAGCTGGCCAGTGGGAGGGCAGGCGCCACATCAGAGGTGAGAAGCCCATCCCCTCCCGACTATCCCATCCCCGTATGCCTCCAGCTGTAGAAATAATTTAGAGCCAATACAAGATATCCTGCCCCCTCTTCCCTACATATTTCAGAAGGGGTCTCTGAAAACAAGTTTCCTTGCACAGCCACATGGACATAAAAGCACCCTTTCTAAAGAACACAGACACCAGCTCAGAGCCTCCAGGACCTCAAAGATTGAAGGGGAAGAAGCAGGACTCAAAAGCAAGATCCCTGACTCCACACCACCAAGCCCAGCTCACACTGTGCCACCAACGCCTATCCCACTCCAACACTCTTTGGGAAGACACAGCTTGGGCCCCCAGAACATTCTGCAGCAGTCCCAACACACGTTATCCACCTTGGCATGGATCTCAGGCTTCTGTGGAAAGCTTAGCCAGAGTAAATTTCCCCAACCCCTCCCTGCCCCATTTCTGTTCTGGTGGAGATGGATCACAGTGAATGCCCAGGGCAGGAGGGGAGCAGATTAATCATTAATAGCACTTTTCTGTATGTTTATAATGGGGTTACTGTGAAAATAAGGAGGCTAGCACACAGAAGTCCACCTTCAGGAATTCCCGCCCTGTAAAGGGGCAGAGAGCCTGGAGCAGAAGACAGCTTCCTCACTGGACACTTGAGCGAGGGCTGGGACGAAGGGGTGCAGTGCTCAGGACGCACCGCTGTCAGCTGGTGTCCACATCTATCACCTGGAGAAGGACGTGCACACACACACACATGCTCTGACAGCCCAGAACACTGAGCCTTTTTCTAGGGCAGTCCTCTCAACTGTGACATTTTCTACAGATCCCCAATGATAGGTGAGGCATACTCAAAGCAACTTCTAACAAATAACAGCTAAGTGGCCTAAACCGAAGTCTCCCCCCATCCAGGTGGGCGTCCTCCTCAGGTCTGGCCTCCCTGTCACGCCTTTCTCCCACCCTTGTGCCCGTCTTGTATCCATGACCCCCCCTCCCCCCGCAAGAGGCTGGCCGGTGACTGAACCCAGGATGACTCCAGCCAAGCTCTATCTCACCCCTAGTTTGCTTCTTAAAACCCTTTATTTTCCTATCTCACCATCCATGGTAGGTAATGGTACCATAATCAACCAGCTGTCAGTCCAGAAACCAGAAATCACCTTAAATTCCTCCGCCTAGTGCTCACCACCCTGGGGCCTCCCCACTGTGCCAGCACAAGCTGCAGCCCACGGTTTTCTTGTGCTGGGGTTTATGCCCTTCTGCTTGAGCACAAAAGAGGCTCCTTTCCAGAACCAGAGGGGCCGTCCATGTGCCCTGCTCCTCCTCCAGGATCTACTCCTGCTCTGTGGTGGCCTGTCCACTGCACTATCCCACTCTCTGCACCTCCATCTCTGCCCTGCTCCCACAAGGTTCCACGTTTAGTGGAGCAGAAAGCACCTCATGCTGGCTAGTCCCTGCTCTGGAGTCAGGCCGGGGGTGGTGTGGGTCAGGGCAACTCTCGGGGACTCCAGCCTGGAGCTCAGAGCAAGGGCACCAGTGCCCACAGTGAACACCTGAGAAGGCGACAGCTATGTGCACCTGTCCCAAGAATCGGCTGAACCAGAAGGGGCTTCCATAGCCGGTGCCCAAAGAGGGTCGGACCAGCCGCCCGTGCCCCACACTGACACACATACCCCAGAAGCTGCCCACCTCCCTCTCCCACCACAACTAGCGTGGGAGCCATCAGGATCTGCGTTCTCAACGCTCTGAACTGGAGCTGCCCACTCCCCAGCCAAGGGACTTGGTGTCTTCCATCTTCCTTTCATAAATCCAGGAGCTCTATTGTACAACACGGTGACAATAGCTGATAATGTCTATCTAGAAATTGCTAGAAGACATTTTAAATGCTTTCACTATAAAAAAAAATATCAGATTATGAGGTGATAGATATGCTGATTGGCTACACTTTGTCATCCCAGAAGATATACATATGCCAAACACTGTGTCACTCTCCAGGGACTTTCCTGAGGGGTGCCCAACTGTCACAGTGGACTTCTGGACTGGGGCTTTCCAGGAGGGAGGGGCTGCTGGCTGGGAATTGACCCAGGCCGTGGGGGTGGAGCTCAGGGAGGAGGCACGCTGGCCCAGGACCCAGGGCGGAGGACCCCCATTTGTCCAGCTGTCTGTGCGCGTGGAGACGGCAGGATCCCCGCGAGCTACTTTTGCGGAGCAGCCCACATGCATCCTCTGCTGCGAGCCCTGTGCAGGTCTGCGCCAGCTGGGGGAGTGGGTTAGGGTCCTGGAAAAGGCCTTGCCATGAGACCATGAGACAGTGTCCCCTGCCCACAGCCTTGGGGAATCAGACTGACAATGTTGAGCAGACTGAAAACTTCTGAAGTGATACACGACAAGCACAGGCTGCACGCGTCCCTCATGCTCCTGAGCAGCTGGTGTCAACGCTTTCTCCTTAGACTCTCGGAACTGTGCTGTCCGTACCTCCATCAGGACCAGCTGAGCGGAGGAGGCACCTGAAGAGGCTGGGTGGAGAAGAGGTGAAGGAGGCGGAGCTGAGGAGGCGAGGCAAGGCTTCAGGTGAAGCATACAGAATGGAGGCCACACACGTGCTGAGGTCCGGCTTCTCTACCTCTTCGGGAGGGCCTGAGTATCAGTACTGCCCATGAGGGGTACCTGTCTTTCTGGGCTCAGCAGTGCTCAGGAAACAACCGAGCAATGGGGACTGGTGCTAATTTCCAGACTGGCTCAGGCCCAAAGTCTCCTGTGCCGCCAAGGGCTGGGCAGCACCTGGGGATGGCCTGCCACTGGAGACAGTGTTCACACAGCCCAGCCTGGGCATTTGTAGAGTGGACTAATGCAGGGTCATTTGCAGTAGAAAAATGGGTGCTTCAGGGTGGAGATGTTTGGGCAAAACTGGAAGAGAAGACATTTGCAGAGGCTGGCTGACTGGAATTAGGAGGATGCATGTTGGAGGAGTGCTATATTTGTCATCCTTGAATGTGAGCTAAGCATGCACAGCTGTGTATAGGCACCACGTCACCACAAATCTGAAATGACAGAGGCTGACTGGGACACATAGGATGGCTTGGTCCCTCAAATCACCACGAATGGCTCTGCTGTGAATGACAGGGATTTCCAAAGCAAAGGCTGTCCGCAAAGTCCTGAGCAAGGAAGTCCAACCCTCCCTGAAAACATGCTGTACATACATATCAATAACAGGTGCCTTCTGGGATAATTCAGTCCAAAACACATGCACTCTAGTCATGTTTGTATGTTAGCCTGAGTTAAGTTGTAGCCCCAGTAATCATACATTTCTGACTGAAGCAAGTGTCCTTCTGAACACTCGGAGACGCTCAGGATGTGGGCCAATTCTTTCCTGTTCAGGACTGTCCCCAAAGTAGTATAGTAGCCACTGGAGATATGCTTATGCCAATATATATAAGAATGTAAATACTTACTATAATAAGTATTAACAGGACATCTGGCCTTCCTATCCATGGACAGGCCATGAAATGACACAAATAGCCACTCCACTAACAGTAACTGTGAGGATGTTCAAGATAAAACACCCCAGGATGGTGCCCTGTGCAGAGAACTAATGGCCCATGGCTAGAGAGCTCAGCTCATGGAAAGACCAATGTTAACTGCATAGACTAAAGGGCAGCCAGCGGCCTGTGGGGAGAGGGACACTGACATCACAGAGCCACCTGGATGTGTCAACAGTTAGAGAAGGATGTTTTAAAGTGCCAGCCACAGGGTTAAGTTATGCTGCAACAGCAACCCCCAGAAGTCCCTGTGGCTTCACACACCACCATTTACTTCTCCTGTGCTCCAGGACGAGCGTGCATTGGAGACTCTACGTGAGCCTGGCCTAACAGAGGCTCCATATTAACGCTCAGCTCCCTCTCGCAGCTGCAGGTGGCAGGTGGGGCGGAGGCAGGGGGTGGCTCAGAAAACACACTGAAGACATAGCCACAACCTTCGGAAGTCATAGGCCACTGGGAAGGTAAGACATGATTGACATGAGTGCAGAAACCCGCAATATGCTCTCCCTGCTGTGGGGACACTGCAGAGGAATAACTGGCCCATAACAGAGAACAATGAAGAGGGGACAGCAAGTCATCCGGGAGATCAAGCCATGGCATTGGCACAGAGTGAGACCTCAGACTGGGGACAGGTCCCACGTCACATGCAGGTGCCAGTCACACGCAGGTGGCTGCTGCTTCCCAGCCATGCTCTGGTCTCGTGGCCCATGCCATGGCCCCTTTGCCTAGTGGCTTTGGGGTTCCTTGCTGTCGCGATCAGATCCAGGAGCATGACCTTAGCACTTACACTGCAGTCCTCTGTTCTCCAGATGAAGACTCTGGGGCTGAGGGAGGAGGCAGACCTCGGCTGAAAGTAAAGGAGGGTTGGGCCAGGTGCCGACTTCCTCTCCTGCCCATTGCCCTCGCCCACTGCTGCCAATGTCAGGAGGCCCGGAAAAGAGGCCGTGCTGCCCGACTGCTGCCCCACCTTCCTGGTTCTGAGAGGAATTGCCATAGGCTTGCTCTTAGATCCAGGCAGGGGCAGAGAGGCTGTGAGAAGGTTCCATGGCCCTTCCTGGGGCTGATTATGCTCCTGGTCCTTGGTGTCAGACTTGGTGAAATGACACTCTGATGAATGAAACATGGGAAGTGAGGTCTTGCCTCACAGTAGAGGCCTGAAGAACTAGTGAGCCTGGTTCATACTCTGACTTCCCACGACGGTCAGCAATACTTCACAGGGTCTTTGCCATCGGCCTGGCTCCCAAGTTCAGATGACATGGAACCCTAATGCAGCTGCCTCGGACAACACATGCAAGAAATCAATCTCCGATGCTGTAACTCCTGGTTCTTAGGGACCACTTGTTACAGCAGCTCTACCTGGCCTGGCCTGTGATGACTGACTCACAGGACAGCACAGCCCTGTCCACACTGCTGGTTAAAGGCCATGAAGGGTCATGCTAAGGCATTTGCCTTATGCAAAGGCAGAAGGTATGTTTCTATCCTCGGAAACCTCAAGATGCAGAACGCAAGTTGGGGTGGTAACCACTGGGAAGCAGGGTCAGAGCACACGTGAAGAGCACCACTTGCCGTCATGGGGCATGTTCCAGGGCGCATCCCTGCCTGTTGAGGGAGGCTCTGCCTTAGCTCAGAGGGCCCCTTCCATCTCCTCCTCCTAAAGAGGGGCAGGGAGGAAGAGGAGTGGGACAAGGGCAAGTTGTTTCCCAATCACTATTACCTGGACATGGGACGTTATTGCTGTCTATTCCTCACAATGTGCAGATGGACAGGACAAGGGCATGCGGGAGGGTAGGGCTGTCAGGTTGCCCACCCAGCCCGGGATAGCCCACCACAACTCCCAGCAGCCTGCACCCAAGATAACAGAGTCCCTTGGGGTACCGAAGGCCTCTGCCAAACATTGATAAGAGACAGATGGCATTTGCATGTCTTTCAAGGACAGACCTGTGTCATGCAAAGGTGGAGGAGGAAATAAGGACTGCACAAACATACTCAGTCCCTCTTTATGGCACCCATTTATGTGCCTGGCAGCCTGCCAACCTGTCAAAATGCTGTCCTTCCTGAACATGGAAAATAGTGCAAAATGACCTGGGTCGGAGTGAGGAGCCAGGGAAGGGTGATGTCCAGGGCACAGCCATCCCAGAGCAGGGCAGCGGCTATGCAGCTCTGCTGGCCTCGGGACCCTCATGGACCCACCTGAGGGAAGTATAAAAGCCTATCTTGCACAGACCCCAGTGTGAGTGCTGAGGCACCCCAATAGCCCCTGATGTGACTCAGCCTGAAGAGTTTTAACTGTGGCCACAACCCCCACACACACACTGTAGCGCTCCTGGTTCAGGAAAGCTGGTGAGGGAGGGAGGCTCTGAACTTGAGCCTTGGAAGATGCATGAGATGCAGGTGGGGCCACAGCCCTGGTCTCTGGAGGTAAAGGGAAGAGGCAGGCGTGGGGTGTGGAGAAGCCAGCAGAGTGAGGGTAAGCATCCCAGCCCCCAGCCCCACTCAGGTCCAGTTCAAGAGGGAGAGACTGGCAGCCACGGTTCATGGGGCCAGGGATGAATGTCATTCCAATCCCACCATCACTTATCCAAGAGGTGGAGGAGACAGAGGGGGAGAATGTGGAGACAGCCTGGTGACACTGGGCCCAGCTGCTGGTCTGAGGAACGAGGCATCATGCCCTGCAAGGCTGTGGCTCACAGAAGCCTCCTTCCAGGATGGCCTGAGCACCATGGCTAGGGCGGTGGATGTGGACATGATTCCCTGAGGCCATCAGGGGGACCCAGACCATGAAGACAGGGGGTGGCCACTGTGGGGGTGTGACAGGACAGGAGTCAGGCAGAGGTAGCGTCACCCTAGCTGCTGCCCTTCAGCACCTGCATGCACTCTGCTTCACAAGGACCAGCACAGCAGGGGCAAGGCAGGTGGGGCAGAGCCCCAGACCCAGGGAGTGTGGAGATGGGACATTTCCAGGCTGTACCCATCCCCTTTCCCAGGTCTCTCTACACTCATCTTTCCAGCTGCCCACCTGAGTGGCCAGCATGTCACTGCTCCAGGAGACCCAGCCCTGGCAGACCCAGCCCTGTGTGAAGCTGTTCCATCACCTCTGAGGCAGGGCTGTTGGCTAGTTTTCTTCCTTGAACTTGTAATGGCTCCTTGCTCCTTGACTGGAGGAACTCTAGTGGGCAGAAAGATGCAGAGTAAAAGATGGTCAAGACTTACCATGTGCACAAAATCACCTGATCCTCATGGAAATGTGATAGAGATACCATTGTCATTTTACAGTAAAGAAGCAATGCTCCGAGAGCTACAGTAATGCACCCTTGTTGGGAGAACTGGTGCAGAAGTAGTGGGGTTTGAACTCAGGGAGGGGTGGGTCAGGAAGCTGTTATGTAAACTGTCTCTTCATGGTCAACAAGAGCAGCTCTTTCTCTAGGAAGTCCTCACCCCAGAACCTTCCATCCCAGAGAACAATCATGGGACATAGAAGCCACCAGAGGGGAAAATCCACTTTTTGCGTATTTGTTTCTACACTCCAATGTTTTGTTTTGGTTTTTGGTTTTTATTATTTCATTTTGTTTTTGACAACAAGCATGTATTCCTTGTAATAATATTTTTCCATCAGGTGGTATTTTAAAAATCAGTAATAGCATGAAAAAAAAGAAACTATGGCTGAGTTTGTTAATATTAACATTAATCATTGACATCCACAAAAGTATTCTTAGTATCCAATTAACATGAAACTAAGTAAACATCAAGTGAACATTAAGTCAATTTAGCATGATAGTGTTGGCTCTTGAGCAGGAAAGAGGCTGAGGAAAAGGAGCCACAGCAGGTTGCTCAGGTGTGGGATGGGTGGGTGCTGGGGAGTCGGCCAGGATAAGCAGGAGCCACCTCTACCCTCCTCCAGATTACTGCAGCAGGTGCTGGGCTGAACTGGAAGCCTTGGGTCTGCACCTGTAGTCAAAGCAAAGCAAGGAAGTTGTAGACGTCAGTGGAGAATATTTTCCTCCTAAACATGTCATTGGTAGGGGCTGTCCTCAAATCTTCACTCTGTATTGGCTGATGTGCTCATTCGAGACCCTCCTTTCAATGACCCTCTGGTCATTCTGTAGCTCTATCAATAAACTTGGTCTTCATAAATTGTAATGCCAGATTCGTGGGACCCCAATAGACCTCCAGAAGCCGAATCCAATGCAATCACACAAGAGTCTTTATTGCAAGCTCGAGCCTGGACTCAAAACCGTTCCCGATGCAGCAGTCTCAGGGAGTGAACCCCGGTCCTTTGTTCAGTGAGGATTTTTAGGTTTTGGGGGGATACTCTATGCATCACAACATCACACAGCAAATCATTCCATACTGCAGGAAAATCAAACAACAGCTCTTAACATTGATTAGCACATTCAATGGTGGGAACAAGTTGGGTAGGGGTGATTGGTTAGTACAAGAGGGGGATTCCTTTGAACTGATTGGTTTAAGCCGTGAGGGGTGTACATGCTGAACTACATGGTTTCCCAACATGTTATCAACCACCATAAACTACTGGGGGTCATCTGGCATCCCAGGTATTTTCCCTGTCTCATGCTGATTGGAGGTTGCTAGGGGGTTGCTATGGGTCCTCACCTAGACTGACTGAGTCAGGGACACCTGGTGCCTCAGATCTCTCCTGTTATTTGCAGACAAACAACTCAGCAGGGTGGGTATGTGCCGAGGAGTGCTGTGGGGTTTTCCAAGGACAAGGGTCACGCCCCCTTCCTTGGACAGGCTTTGCTCTGAGGTAGAGGCTGGTTTCTCAAAAATGGAGTCACATCAGTTTCTCAAAATGAAGAAGTTTTAGCCTTGATTTAATTCCAACTTTTCAATTTAAAAACAGAGCAAACGTTGGAATAAACTTGGCAGAAGATGACTCCCAGCTTTACACAGACAACCATTTTTCCTTTGAGTGTGGATTCACTCCTTCCTTTCAGAATTGTGCTGTCTTGGACTCTGGAAGCCATGAGCTTGTTCAGCTGGGAGAAATCACCTTCTGACGAAGATGTCCAGCAGTAGGCATCATTCTCCTGGGGAAATGTGCCATCCAGCTTTCCTTTATGTGTCATCTGACATTAATTTTTTTCAGCAAAAATCCCATTATTCCAAATGGATTAAATCTGCCTCAAAATACCACTCCATATCTTTGTCAAAAGTAGGTGCAGATATAATTGTGTCAAGAAATCAAAGAAGTTAAGTGAAGTCTGTGTAAATAGCCCTTTTGCTTATTTAGACACAAATTTCAAAAATGGAAGAGATCTTTTTTAAATAATAGAAAATTTTAATACAAAATAAAATCACTTCTAATATGATAGGTTATTTCCTTTTATCCATACATTCTCTATTTTTCTCTATTTGCCAGATATATTCTCTATTTTGGCTTGTTCATCCTAACTCAGGTTTTGAAGGGAGCATGTGTCCCTCAGAAACACTGAGAAAATGAGCAGGCAAACTCTGAGCCATGCAAGGTGAGCTCCGGTGACCTGGTAAACATCCACACAGTGACACACGCAGAGAACAGGGGAGGGGATGACTCATCTGGGTCTTGGTTGACATGCTGTGGGCGTCAGCTCAAGCAAGGGTTTGCCACGGGGAGTGTATGCTCTGGCTCTGGGAATGCCTCAGCACCAGGGCCTCCAATGGTCAAGGCAGGGCAGGGCATGGACAAGGTCAGACAGCCGGGAGGCCCTTTCCCATGGAAAAGCAGCCCACGGGCACTGGTGCATGTCGGGTTCCCAAACCTGAGAGCCAGATTCTGCCTCCTCTGGGCAGCCTGCAGTTCCTCTCATCTTAGAATATTTGGTCCCTAATGCTTTGTGTTTAGGAGGGCATATATAGCAGCACAATTCACAATAGCTAGAATGTGGAACCAACCTAGATGCCCTTCAATAGATGAATGGATTTTTAAAATGTGGCATTTATACACAATGGAATATTACTCAGCACTAAAAAATAACAAGATCATGGCATTTGCAGGCAAATGGATGGCATTAGAGCAGATTATGCTAAGTGAAGTTAGCCAATCCCTAAAAAACAAATGCCGAATGTCTTCTCTGATATAAGGGGGGTGACTCAAAATAGGGAGGAAGAGAATGAGAAGAAGACTACCACTAAATAGGGAAGAGAGGTGGGAGGGGAAAAAAGGGAGAAGGGGAGTTGCACGGAAGATGGAAGGAGAACCTCATTGTTATACAAAATACATATATGATGTTATAATGAGAAAAAGAAAAAAAAGGTGTGTCACATTAGATTGGATAGAGAGAAAGGATGGGAGAGGAGGGGAGGAGTAGGGAGGATAGGACGGGCAGCAGAATAGAATAGACAATATGATTGGTGTATGTACACTCCATGTATGTATTATATGTCAAAATATATTCTGCTGTCATGTATGTCTAAAAAAAAATTTTTTTAAAAAAGACAAATGTCCCCAGCATGTATCACTTATAGTCCTGATCTGAGGTGAAATTTGGGGGACTGAATTTCCTGAACCATAGCTGTAGGTATCATTCGGAGATCTTTAGACACATATGAACTGGAAGAAGAGGGGCTCTAATTTTTTTTTTAATCTTCCTCAGACACTCACATGCAGTCTGGGGTGGAAACTCAGTACAGAGAACCCAGGGAAGGGTCATAGGGTCAGAATCATCTAGTGCAGGAATCAGCAGCAAATTATAGCCCACAGTCAGTGCCTATTTATATAAATAAAGTTTTAATGGAATGCAGAAGCATCCATCTATTTTCTTATTGTCAACAGTTGCTTTTACTCCACAACTGCAAAGCTGAGGACCTGCCACAGAGTCCACACAACCCACATTCCTAAAATGTTTTTCCCCATCCTCTAAGAAAAAGATTGACAGCTCCTGGTTACAAAATTCTCAAGTTAAGCATAAGCTCATTTCCCCTTCTTTATTTCAATAGACTTACATTAGTTAGGACATGGTAGATTGTGCTGAGATAACAAATGAACCTCAACATTTCATTGGCTTAACAAATACTTCTTCCTTAAAGTACACATCAAATAAGTGTTGAGGGCTATTAAATAGGAGGGTGGGTCTGTTCCACAAATCACTCAGGATCCCTTGTTGATGGAGACTCCACTGTAACTGAGTCTTCTGGAATAGGAGGTCTTAGTTTCCTAGAAAAAGAAAAGCACATGTGGAAATCTCACCTCTCTTCTGACCCTTTTTCAATACTAAGGAAATAAATGTCACTTTCCTTCTCAATCAACTGGTGAGAGCTAGTCACATGGCCCCACTTTATTTAAAGGTATCTGGAAGTGAAGTCTCCAAAAGGAAACAGGAACCAGCTATCAGTGGGAATTAGCAACGTCTGCATGACAAACTTCTGCTTTAGGTAGCCTATTAGCGTTTACAGACTGACTGACATGCAGAGTGTGTGTGAACACATCAGTATGCCACTAATCCATTAGGACACTTTTTCTCTGAACCTCCAAGGGAGCCCATCGCCCTCCCCAACAAGCAGCCAAACACCTACTACCAGCCATCCAGCCATGGCAGACATGGCAAAGTGGAGAGGGCTCTATTCTGTAAGCCATGTTTACAAGTTAAGCATTCCCAAGGAGCTGCGCATCTGAATGCTCTGTGTTGATTCTGTTGTCCTGTGGCCCCTGCAACATCAAGGAAGCTTTGGTGTGGACTGTGTGATGCATGAGAAGTGATCAGAAGCACGCAGAGCATACCCTGTTCCAGCAGGGATCCCTGAAGGCTACCCTGCTCCTCCAGGACAGCCATAATCCCTGCAACCTTCAAGGAGATGGCTCAGGAGGACGGGTCCTGGTATAAGCCATATGCCCACCACGCCAATCAGTTCTCCCAGACCTCTACCTCTATAGGGAAGACTTCATCTTAAGGGTAGAGGAGTGGGACAAAATGAAGAGATGAACTTGGACATAAGGGAGAACATTCATTTGTTGACCAGTCTTGTTCCTACCAGCAGGCATCCCAAGCAAGCATATAATGCAGACTGGATTAATATCTGGAAAAACCAGAGGAAAATGTTGCCAGTTATTCTGTGGGTCTGAAAGCAGTCAGTGCATCCAGCTGAGAAGTAAGAAAGGTGAGTGGCTCGTCACAGTGAGTCAACATGGAATAAAGGGTCTCCAGTGGCAGAAGAGATAGAAAGGCAGGGCTGGAGGAGGAGTTTGGGGGAGGCAGTTGGTCCCAATGTGGTGGGAGAAGGTGGGTCTGGCTACCAAGAACCTGACTATATGACCTTGTGGAGGAAAGTTTACAGATAAAACCACCCATCGCACCCATCACGGGTCCAGATGAGTCACGGCAGGATATTTTCAAGATGGCAGTCTGAGGCTCGGAGAGGAAGAGTCAAGGACTCTGAGGAGCAGCTGGGCCCAGACAGACCTGCTTCACCCTGATCTGGCCACAGGCTCCTCTGGACATTGAGTGAAACCTAGAGACCCCTTTTCAGAAATATTTTTTAAATGTATAAAATAAGATACATCGGCTCATAAAATAAATTAACTATATATCTAAATACAGCTTAAAAGGTAGTAAACAACCACAAATAATAATATATGACCTTCTGTATTGACTTGAAGAATAAGCTTAGAGGAAGGCCTAACAACTAGTGACGTTGAAGTCATGGTGATGATAAATGAAATTTAGAGTTTCAAAAAAAACTGTGGTTTAAGAGAACTTGTGGTCTCTCTTGGCAACCAAACCACCAATCTTCCTAACCCACTATTTGACAACCTTCCCTCATCATGGAAGACAAGGCTAAATTTGTTTTGTTTTGTTTTGTTTTTCTTCTTCTTCTTCCCTTTTTGGTACTGGGGATAAGTTCCTAGCCCTTTTTATTTTTACTTTGAGATAGGGCCTTGCTAAGTTACTGAGGTTGGCCTTACAATCCTCCTGCCTCAGCCTCTTGAGTCACTGGGAAAGACAGGTGTGTGTCTCCTCACCTGTCAAGGCTAAATTTCTTATAGGACTGGAAAAGTAAGACTTTTTCACCCCATGTTTACAGACCCTTGAATGCTATGGACAGATTCCTGGCATGCACCAATGCAGGCTGAGAACTTCTGCAGCACTGGCCTGCATGGGCGAAGGGTCTGGTTAGCCCACTCCTGGATTGATCCACCACATTTCCAGTAGTAAGAGGTGGAGTGAGGAAGCCCCCAACCATCAGGGGCAGTTAGATTCCCTGTGAGTAAACCATTCCAAAGGAACAGACTTCATTTATAACATGTGGGAATGTTCAAGTCTAAGGTACACCAAGAAGAGTGGGGTGAAAACAGCAGAGGTTGTAGGGAAGGGCAGTCAGGAGGCAACCGAACGTGTCACTGGAGACTTCCATGGCTGCAGGGCGCATGTCACCTCAAACTTTATATATTGAAATGCAGTCCCCACTGTGATGGTACTGGGGACAGGGCCCCTCGAGGGTACATAGATAAGCAGGGTAGAGCCTCGTGAATGGGACTCTGCCCTTATCAAAGGGACCCCAGAGAGCTCTCCTTTCTCATGTGAAGGTCCAATGAGCAGTCACCCATCTACAACCTAGAAGGTGGCCCTCACCAGAACCCAGCCTTGCTGGTGAGCAACCTCAGACTACCAGACACCAAAACTGGAAGAAAGAAGTTCTGTAGCTTAGTATCGCCCAGTTGGTGGTATTTTGTTACAACACACCAAGCTGACTAGGATAGACACAGCCTAAACTGTAGGACAGCTCGTTTTCCAAAAAATACAAGGAAAGAAACACCTGGAAGAGCCCTCCTAGAATCAGAACAAATTTCAAACATGGGCTTTGGGAACTGTCCCTTCAAATGAATGAATTTGATCACATAACTATGAGGCCACGGAGGCCCAGGACTTGACTGAAAATGACTAAGCAACCAGCCTACAGGTGGGGAGTTAGGAACCGCTTAGGTCTGGCAAAGGTGACCATAGCAGCAGCCATCAAGGAGATCCGAGCAGCTGTGTCCTCTGAAGGCCACCTGAGGAGGCGTACCTCAATTCCTGGCACCATGGACTGGCTAAATTGACACATAAAGGTAAACTTCACATGTGCCCAAGACGTCAGACTTAACCCGTCTCCCGAGTAGACATCTGTTCAAAGAACCAAAGGAAATTGGTGAAGAATTAAAGGAAGATGCAATGACAATGTCACATGAGTCGTACTACCAAAGGGCAGAAACTGTGGAATTGAACTGTAGAAATTTCAGATGGAATTTCTGGAGTTGCAAGGGGCAATTGTGGAAGTGAGCATTTTGTAGAGGATCCAACAGCAGATGTGAAGCAGCAGAAGAAAGAACTAACAAACTTGAAGGTGGGCTGGCAGAGGTGGCACAACCCAGATGACAGGTAAAGGACGGAAGAAACCAAAGACCAACTGAGAGTCCTGAGGCACACACGCGTGTTGCGTGCGACCCACGCGTAACAGAAGCACCAGAAGAGAGGAAAAGTGGAAAAACATCCAAGACACAATGACTTGAAACTTCCTGAATTTATTGAAAAACTCTACATATATACAGTAAGCTCAACAAAGCTGTCCTCCCCTGGCCCACTCTGCACAGCTTGGACCTGCCGAGCCTCCACATCACATGAGCAAATTCCTTAAAATCCTACCCCATGTACATATGTCCAATGTAAATAGCCAACATGAGTCCAGCAGGATGTTTGAGGTGCATTTGTACCATAGAGGAGCATCCTGACTCTGGAGCACCCTCCTGCCCGACTCCAGGGCTGGTTTCTGTCTTTGGTCTGCTGGCTAAGGAGTGATTGACTGGATGCCTGCTGTGAGGTCTGTTCTCCCATCACCACCCCTGAGCTAAGTAGGACAAATGCAAAGGGATCCGCAGACACATAAGAATAAGAAAGCTGAAAGACGAGGAAATCTTGAAAGTAGCAAGTAAAAACAAACTACCTATCTACATGTTCAGTGTAATTTCTATCAAAATACCCAATGATATTATTCCCAGAAATAGAAAAATAATCCTAAATTTTGTATTAAATCACAAAAGATCCTGAAAAGCCAAAGTAGTTCTGGGGGGCAATAATAAATTTTAAAAATTTGAATAAATTTAAATAAATTCAAAATTACAGCTGGAGGTATTAAAATACATGACTTCAAAACATACCACAAGGGGCTTGGGGAGATAGCTCAGATGGTAGAATGCTTGCCTCATGTGCACAAGGCCCTGGGTTCAATCCCCAGCACAACAAACAAACAAAAAAACCCACAAAACAGCCTGGTACTGACATAAGAAAAGATGTAGAGACCAATGGAATGGAACAAATCCACATGTTTATTGCCAGCTAATTTTGAACAGATGCAGCAGGAAAATCTCTTTAATAAATGATACTGGGAAACTGGATATCCAAAATCAGAAACTGGACCACCATCTTTCACTTTATTCCCTCCCCTCAAAAAATCATCTCAAAATGGATCAAAGATTTAATGTGAAACTGAAAACTATAAAAGTACTAGAAGAAAACATAGGGGAAATGCTTCGGAATATTGTTCAGAGCAAAGATTTTTTTTTTTTAATGTGACTCCACAAACAGACAACAGAAGCACAAACAGACAAATGCTCTGACATCAAACTAAAACGCATCTCAACAGCAAAGGAAATGATCCACAGAGCAACAGAGAACCTACAGAACAGGTGTGGACACCTGCAAGCTACTTGCCCCACAGGCCTTAACAGCCAGAATAGGTAAGAATGTAAGCAACTCAACAGCAAGAAGAAAGGATGATCCCATTTAAAACCCGGCAGGTGACCTGAGTAGACATTTCTCAGAAGATACCTAATGGGCCAAGAAGTATTTTTTAAAACGCCCAACATCACTGATTGTCAAGGAAATGCAAATCAAAACCACAGGAGACAACATAACACTCAGTTAGAATGGCTACTATCCAAAGAGAGCCCCAGCACCGCCAATAGAAGAACACAGAGCCCCAGATCGCCAGGGGGAGAACACAGAGCCCCAGCCCTGCCAGAAGGAGAACACAGAGCCCCAAACTTGCCAGATGGAGAACACAGAGGACCAGCACTGCCAGAGGGAGAGCGAAGAGCCATAGGCACCATGGGCACCACCTCCGACCTTGTAAACATAAGCAGGTGAAAGTGCCCAATCCTATCTCCATTTCTAAGACCTCATCCAAGGAAGACCTCTGCCTTCTGCCCCTGAGGCTGAACCAAGTTCTCTCCCTCTGAGCACTGCTACTTGACACTTGACCTGGACCCCGTCCTGCCCAATCCCAGGGTTAAGTGTTATAGTTAAAGCTTCCTCCTGGGGTTTCATAAACTGACTTCCAGACGACTCACCTATAATCGAATCAAGCCTTTATTGAAGCACACCGGTGGTGGCTGACCAGAACATAAAGCTGTTCCCCTGATCAGCCCCGAACAATTGCAAGGGCGCCCCTTATAAGCCTGAAAACCGCAAAAGGGACATTTGGGGGTCTAGCCAATGCAAGCAAGCCAGGTTACAGAAGCGGGAGAGTGTAGTCAGGTGGCGGGACCCTTAGCCAATCACAATTAGCCCAGTCACCCCAGTTACAGAAACAGAGCCCTGTTACCCTAGTTATAGAAACAATGCCCCATTAGGTAGTTTCATGTTCTTAAATGTTTCTATAGCAAAAGGAAAAGAACATCTTGCCGCAGTCATAATAACCCTTCCGCTTGCGTGATTGTTTTACAAAATGGAGTCACAAAACAAAATGGAGTCACTTTGGCTTGACTATCACATCAGGTGCCACTTATACTAGAGACCTCTCAGGCTTTTACACACTAATGGCCTTCCCCACCTGCGTTGGAATCGACCCAGGGGCTAACATCTTACAATTTATAAAAACACAACTACACCTCCCGTGAGATATTTGGCTCTCACCCCTTCAACACTACCCTTCAGGAAAACTGTTTGCAAACACAGCTGCTCCCTTCCCTCTGGAGCATTCTCTGGGGCACTGCCCCCTGTGGTATCACCCCCTGCATGACAAGGACACTGCCCTCTTGGGACAGCAGTGCTCTGGGTCAGGCAGAGTGCAACCCCCTGGCTCCAGCTTCCCTGCTGTCCCTTCCTCCTGCCAGCTCCACCCCTGAGCCACCAGCTTTGCCCCTGAGCCCCTAGCTCAGCCTCCTCTGGGTGCCTCCTACCACGTAGGGTTCCTCCTCCCACCTTTTTGTATTTTCCATTCCTTTGCTCTCTCTTTCTTTGCTCTCTTGATTTTTTGGTTACACTTTCCTGAAGGGACCTGCTTTCATAGATTTCATTATCAAACCAGCTTCCTCTACCCCATGAGCTGCTGCATTGACCCCA
>NW_025999876.1:699086-736400 GCF_001458135.2 Marmota marmota marmota
ACCATCTCAGCCTGGACTTCTCTGTCCACTTCTGCTCTCCTCCTCCCAGCAGTGAAGGTTGAGCACTAGGTGGGCAGAGCTTCCCTAACCCCCTGCTGATGCAGGCCTTGCTAAGGTCTGCCTTCACACCCAGCCTACTCTCTGTTCCACAGTGTTCTAGAGAAACAGAAGCACGTCCTTATTCTCTATAGGGCTCAAGCCCTCTTGCCTTCTGGAATTAGGCTTCATTGAGGCCAATCTTCCTCGCCTTTTCTATATCTTGTATCTCCAGGCACTGCAGACTGCAGCAGGAGACCTCCTACTTCAGGGGATTAAAAGTATTTGTGGAATTAAGGAATGGAACCGGTGGGGGGGAGAGTGGCAGAGATCTCCTAAATCCTGGCTGAGTGGAGGGGATTTGTGTTGTGCTACGGGCCTAACTCCAGGCCCATTATAGCAGAGAGCACTCTGATCTTCCTCTCCCTTCCCCCCTTCCTTCCTTCCCTGAAACTTCCTTAAGCAGAAAATACTAAAAGTCTAACTTATCCAAGACAAATGTTTGGCACTTCAAAACTCCTTATTTGCTCTGGACCTGGGGATATAGCTCAGTCGGTAGAGGGCTTGCCTCACATGCCTAACTAAGGCTCTGGGTTCAGTCCCTACACCACACACACAAAAAAAAGCTTTATTTGTTCTCTCTTATCACTAGGAGATAATGCAGGACAAAACACAATTCCAAAGTCTTGGTTTCCTTTTTTATTCATTGTTGCCACAGCTGTCACACATCAGGTTTGAGGTGTGCAAGGCCAGTTTCCCAACAGTGCGTAAAAGGGAATCCCTCAGGGACCAGCCAAGCTGCCTTCTCAGGGCTTTTCTATCATCCTCCTTGAAGTCCTTCTTATTCCCAGCATTAGAGAAGACATACTGTGAGGATGGCCTTAGGCCTGAGCCTAAGCCACTCCATTTTAAAAACTCGAGTTTGAAACCTGCAGTCTCACCAGGACACCCCAGAGCCCTCCATTGTGGCCTCAAACAAGTTACTTCCCGTCACCCTGATGAACAGAGTGAAGCCCCTGGCAGGCTGTCCTCACCTGATAAGAGGGAAAGGCAAGAAGATCAGGGGGAAGACACCAGACCAGATGTTTCTGGCCCCAGGGTGAATGATGTTACTGAGAAATCCGGTGGTAGCTGATAAGGATTGAAAGGGGGGTCAAAAAGCCCTCAAATTTAGTTAAATAATAAAGCAAATGAACAGGGATTCAGCCAGCCGAAACAAGGATGCACATCAGGCTGGAGAGCCTGATGAGGACCTGACATCTCATCAATTGTCATGGTTCCTGAGCCTCTGCGTGATCCTCACTGCTCTCAAACTCTACCGCCTCATCTGGACCTTGGTGAGAGCTGCAACTTCTCCCTACAACCCTCTCCTCAACCGGTCGTCCACTCCACCCAGGAAAAGCCTGCCTTGGTTCTGGACCTGGTCATCGAGGTCTGAGTGAGTGTGCATCTGCTGGACATAAAGCCTAAGGATGGAGAATTTTGAACTTAGCACACAGAGGGAATGTCTGTCATGAGCCTGTCATGATTAAGTGTGTTTTGCAGTACTTAGAATTGTTTGCTGTTAATCGATTATGTCTATAGCATTAAGGATTGTTGTTTTCTTGATTAACAATCTATAGAGTTAAACTGTATGGAGTAATTTGAGAGAATAAAGCATTGAAAGGGGCAGAAGCGCGTGGACATTCCTTATTTCTCCCCTCGACTGCATACGTCGCAATTTTGCCCCCTAGCGACATATGCCTAAAGACGGAAGGTCCCCACACAGAGGCCCATCTTCTGATGTCTCGTGGGCGGGGGACCTCAAGTCACTGATTCCTTACAGCCGCAGGACCCTCTGCACACTAGCGGGGATGCTCAGCCTGGGCTCCGAAACCAGAGTCCTGGTCCTGCCTTGGCCCCAGGAGCTGCTGCTTTCAGACTCTCCCTACCTAATGAAGACCTGACCTCTCACTCTGACTCCACAGCAGCCGTGCTGCCTTCTGATGGCTTTTCTAACAGCCTCCTTGAAGTCTTTGTTCCTCAAGCTGTAGATGACTGGGTTCATCAGTGGTGTGACCACGGTGTAGAAGACAGAGATGATCTTGTTGATTTCGGGTGACAGGTGGGCACTGGGGCGCACGTACATGGAGATCATGGTCCCATAGTAGATGGTGACAACAGCCAGGTGGGACCCACAGGTGGAGAAGGTCTTCCTCTGTCCAGAAGCTGAAGGGAACTTCAAAATGGAGGACAAAATGAAGACACAGGACATGAGGGTCAGGAGAAAGCAGACGCACAGCACTGCGACCGACAGGACAAAGATGGCCATCTCGGTGACGTGGGCACTGGAGCAGGAGAGTTGCCTGAGCGGCGGGAGGTCACAGAAGAAGTGGTTGATCTGGTTGGGCCCACAGAAGTCCAGCTGGGAAATCATCATGGATGGCAGAAAGCCTGTGCCCACCCCTGTCAACCAGCAGAGGGCCACCAGGTGCCTGCAGGTGTCAGGGCTCATGAGGAAAGGGTAGTGCAGTGGACTGCAGATGGCCAGGTACCGGTCGTAGGCCATCATGGCCAGGAGGAAACACTCAGTAGTCCCAAAGAACACGAAGAAGTAGAGCTGCGCCATACAGGCGGAGAAGGAGATGGCCCGGCCCCAGGAGGTCAGGTTGGCCAGGAGAAGGGGCACAATGGTGGACGTGTACCAGATCTCCAGAAAAGAGAGGTGCTGGAGGAACATGTACATGGGGGAGTGCAAGCGCCGGTCCTGGCTCACCACTGCAATGATGACGATGTTCCCAGTGAGGGTCAGGAGGTAGATGAGTAGGAAAATGGTGAAGAGCAGGGTCTGCCACTCCTGAAGGGTCCGGAATCCAAGCAGCTGAAACTCGGTGACCACAGACACATTTGGGGCTTGCATCATCTGGGGGCAGGGAGTGCAGAAAACATGTATGAAAAGCATAGGATGCGAGGACAAGAATATTATGACTGCTGGTGTTTGGACCTTCGGGGCTTTTTTGTTTTGTTTTAGGTTTGCATGTGCTGCTCTTGGGAGGTTCAAATGCACAATCCCATGCTCCTTTTATTTGACCACATTTGGATCTGCAGATCAGTGGCTCCAAGCTTCCTGACCCAGTCACTCCTCTGTCTCCTCAGTGAGGATTGCAAATGTGTTCTGTTTTCAAACCTCAGCATGGCCTTGTCTCTCTGTACCTTCAGCAAGTGATCTATTTGACCAGAAGCCTGGGGTCCCCATGGGAGCACGTGCAGGCTTAGGCCACTAACACCCCCACCTACCGCCTTTTGTCCAGTTCCTCTGTACCCTGAAGGAGTGGTGTGCATGGGTCTCTGCTAAATCCCTCACTTGGGCTGTGTCCTCCCCCACACTGGGAGGTGCTGCAGGTTTCCAGCTCACCCTCTCCTGTCCAGCAGTGGCCACCTCTCTGCTGGAGTTGTTCCTGTTTACCAAAAGCCTGGTTTCCGCTCCCTGTAAACGAGAGGTGAAGCACACCATCAAGGTCCAGCTGTGCTGCCTCCGTGGGCGGCCCACCCCCGTGGACTCCTTCCCTGGTGGAGACCGTCCCTTCCTTCAGTGGCCCTTAGTCCTCTGCTTCATTTATGGGTTGGTTTGTGCGTTTGCTTGTTGTAATGGGGGTTGAACCTGGGCCTCACTCGTGCAAGGCAAGTGCTCTACCACTGAGCTCCACCCCAGCCCTTTCGATTTTAGACAGGGTCTCACCAGTTGCCCAGGCTGGCCTTGCACTTGCCACCCTCCTGCCTTTGCCTCCAAGAAGCTGGGATCACAGGCGTGACCACCACCACCCCCAGCTCCTGGGCTTGCTTTGTCCACTGCTCTCAGGACCCCTCCCTCTTCCTGATCAGCTCGTCACTTAATATCCGTGACCTTCCTCTGGGTTCCACCGTAGCTGGCTCTTCACGTTTGCAAACTCTCAGGGTTTACAGCAGCTCAACATGCAGCTCTTGACTTTACTCATTCATTCATTCATGGTGCTGGGGTTGCACCGGGCCTCCTGCTAGCCTGACTCTAGGTTCAGTCTCTCAGCTCTTAACCCTCAATTTCAGGTGTCAGTCTTGAATATTAGTGTGCAAACAGCTGTCCCATCTGAAATGCACCACAGATGTCTACTCAGCTCCTGAGGCTTCTGTGACCTCACCTCCCAAAGCTGCCCAGCAGACCCTTGGTGCAGCTGTCCACCCCCACTAGGGGGCCTCTTCACCAGTCGCTCAACCAGAAACCTTGACTTTGACCCAATATTAGACTGCAAAATCAGCTGGCTCCACCTGCAACTATTTCCAGGTCCAGGGGGATCACTATTATCTGCCCACTTTGCTTGCTGCCTGGAATAGGTGCCATCATCTCTCACCCTGATGGCTGCATCACTTTCCCTGTGGCCCTCCATGACCACCATGCCCTACTCAGTAACTCAGTCTCTATGAGGAAGTGAAAGCGCATCTTACACAGGGGCACAGAGGAGCTGCAGATTGTCCCTGGTTGGTGAACAGAACACTGGCCAGTCTGCGCACTCTCCTGAAGACCCCCTCTTCTGCTGATTTGCCACTTGGCTCATCATCTCTAAGACTGCAGTTCGTTTTTTTGCTGTGTTCTGTTTTCTCCTCTTGTGCTTGGGCAAAAGCATCAGGAAGGCTATGTCCACTGAACATGGAACCTTTACATGGACTAAGACGACATCGTAAGCTCTATGAAGCTGCCTTCAGGAGCCCAGCACGGAGCAGGAAGCCTCATGCACACACTGGATCTCTTAAATCCAGCTCAAGATGAGGCCATGGGGACCCCAGGGCATTCTTGGTTGGCTGGGCCCTGTGGGTCCTCTGCCCTGCCTCTCACACCTGGGTCTGCTCTTCTCCTTGCCCATTTGGCTCCTGACTCTCATCTCCTCTGGGTTCTTTTAGCCACCCAGATCTTGCCTTTCTGTCCCCCTTCACAGGCCCCTGGGATATTGTCCCTGGACATGTCTGTGGGCTCATTTCCCACATCCTTTTGCCCCCTCAGAGACCACTTCCTGCCTGAAGTCTGGAGGAGCTGGTCACCTGTGTGACTAGCAGGTGACACACATCCAAGGCAAGTGCTGCCCCTTGGCCTGAAGAGCATATCCCAGCAGTTCTGCCTCTGACCTTCGCATGACAACCAGGGGATGCTGGATGCTAGAATTTAACCACATAGAAGGATTTGCTCCAAGACTGGGTGATATTTAGAAGCTGTCTGGGCACAGAGCCATGATACAGCTACGCCCCCAGATTCTTGTAGTAATTAACTATGCCATCTTGGAACATGGTCTTTTCCTGCCTTGGTTTTCTCACTTTTTTGTGTGTGACATTATCATGTAATTAAGTACATCTATTTACTATTCCTTTTAAATGTAATATCCTGCTTATCTCACTCACTTTTACAGACTCTAATATACACTTTATATCATACTTTTATTACCATTGACCTTGATCATGAATAAATTAAAAATAAATCATTTAGCCATGGGGAAGTATGATATGCAGGTTTGTGAGACCCCAATAAAAGCAAACAAGCACAGCATCCCACTAGACTAAGTTTACAGGGTTTTGGGCTCAGTTTCCCAGTTAAAGTTCCTTTTTGGGGGGCAGGGTACTGGGGAATGAACTCAGGGGCACTCAACCACTGAACCACATCCCCAGCCCTATTTTGTATTTTATTTAGAGACAGGTCTCACTGACTTGCTTAACACCTTGATATTGCTGAGGCTGTCTTTGAACTCCAAATCCTCCTGTCTTAGCCTCCTGAGCCTCTGGGATTACAGAAGTGCACCACAGCTCCTGGCTAAACTTTCTCTTATATGTTCAAATGCAACAAGAAACTAAACTTATTTAATTATCATTCATTGCTTAAATACTTTCAATAATAAACTCACTACAATTACTTAAATATTATTTCCAACTTTTAAAATTAGCTTCATTAGCCGGGTGCTGTGGCACATGCCTATAATCCAGGAGGATTGAGAGTTCAGAGCCAGCTTCAGCAAAAGCAAGGCCTAAGCAACTCAGTGAGACCCTGCTTCTAAATAAAATACAAAATAGGGCTGGGAATGTGGCTGGGAATGTGGCTCAGTGGTCAATCCCTGGTACCAAAAAAAAAAAGGGGGGGAAAGAAAAGAAAAAGAAAAAAAAATAGCTTCATTACATTAGCAGAAAAGAATAAAAATTGTCTCTCAGAACACTGCCTGCTTCAGTACTAGGGCAACCAGCATAACCTCAGGTCTAATTCTGTACTTTCTTTTCCAAATTATATGAGAATAAACACAATCAAGAATGTTACTGTTTTTATATGCCATCTGCTTACGGTACATTAAATGGCCTTTGATGTCTCAGGAAAACTTCTTAAGTTTTTGTTTTTTGTTTTTTGGGTTTTTTTGGTCATTATAGTTTTATATTCCAGCAAATTTAGGCAAGATCATCTCTTTTCACGTAGGCAGAGCATGTGTGAAGGCTCAAGTTGCCTTGACAAGGAGGAATCCACAACCATAGCCAGGAAACTGTGCCCTTGGATGTGAAACACATACCATGCTGATTTTCTCCTTGAAAAGCTGCCTCATCTGCACACGCCTCCCCTGCTGTCCCTCTGGCCATCACACGGAGACCCAAGGGCTGCTGCTCTGAAAGCTGCCTTGCCCTCCTCTGACCCAAAGTCCGCCTGCATTTTCCTTGTGAGAGCTGGAACTTGTCTCTCCTGCTGGTGTCTGGCTCTGGGTGGAGCAGACTTCTCCTTTGAGTAACCCTGGGTATCTTGGGGACCTGGCCCTTCCGAGAATCCTTTTCCCCAATGTGTTCTATAATTTGCCAATCAAGTCTGTAAACAATGAAAGATTGAGATTCCTCTGTGTCCACTGAGGAATTTGTTGTGGATAAAACGTTGAGATAGAAGCAATTCGTACATTCTTTTTGAAATGGATTTTTTTTTTAACTTAGAATGGGTCCTACCTTTGCTATAATATATGTATGTATATGTGTATATATGTGTATGTGTACATGTATACATGTATGTGACAGCAAAGGTAGGACACATATACAAATACACATATATGTATATACATATGCATAATATGTGCAAACTAACTCATTCAATTAAAGAAATCTTACAAAAGCTCATTCTTTGTTTTTTTTTGGAATTGGGGATTGAACTCAGGGACACTCTACCACTGAGCCTACATCCTCAGCCCTATTTTTTATTTTATTTAGAGACAGTGTCTCATTGAGTTGCTTAGCACCTCACCATTGCTGAGGCTGGCTTTGAACTCTCGATCCTCCTGTATCAGTCTCCTAAACCTCTGGGATTACAGGCATGTGCACCATACCCAGCTCAAAAGGTCATTCTTGGGCTGGGGATAGAGCACAGTTGGTAGAGTGCTTACTTCAAATGCATAAATAAGGTCCTGAGTTCAATTCCCAGCACCACAAAAAAAAAAAAAAACCTCATTCTTAGTGAATCTCTCAATCTAAGAAAATGTAATATATGAATTAAGGATGAATTGAAAAAGATTATCAACCCAGCTCTTAAGTGTAGGAGGATTTATTTTTAATCTAAGTATGTGGAAGTCTGTCTACTTAAGGTTCAATTTATTAATATTTCTAGTTAAAGTGATTTTGAATATTTCAGTTTAAAAGAAAGTGATAAAGAAGTTAAAAATAAAAACTCATTTTTACTTTTTTAATCTATCATTAATTTAATAAATACATGTATATTTAGCACCTACTACATGCTTTAACCTCTTTCAGGTATTAGGATACACCAGGGAATCACACAAATAACATGACAGTGTAGTCTACATCATTACTTATTTGTGGATGCTGATTTGATTAATATACAGTTTTTTTAAAATATGATTTATATGTATAATTTTAGAAAATTTGGAAAAAGAAAGAAACTACAGACAAAATGTATATTTCCAAATACCCAGAGTGCTATCACCTAGAGTCAGGCTCCTGGTGCTCTGCCTTAGACACTCCTCCTGTGGCTCACCTACTGGGTCACACAGCAGGGGTTCTAGTCTATAGTCTGTAGCTTGGCTTTTCTGCAGGTCTTTTTTTTTTTTTTTTTTTTAATGGTTAATGTCCAGCCTGGCGTGGTGGCGCATGCCTATAATCCCAGTGGTTTGGGAGGCTGAGGCAGGAGGATCGCAAATTCAAAGCCAGCCCCAGCAACTTAGCAAGGCGCTAAGTAACTCAGTGAGACCCTGTCTCTAAATAAAATACAAAATAGAGCTGGGATCTGGCTCAGTGGTCAAGTGTCCCTGAGTTCAACCCCGGGAACCACTCCCCACCAAAATAATAATAATAGTTAATGTCTGTGATAGGCCTTTTCTCTCTATAGTGGGAAAATTAATATACTGTTTATGGATCCTGTTTCAGGATAGACCATTTCCATCTGATGTCATTATAGCTCTTCTAAAACCTGAGTGCTTGCAGAGAGAGGCTTGGTAGGGCCTGCAAAGCAGATTGTGTATTCTTTCTTTGTCAGCTGCAGAAATAACGTGACAGACCTATGTGCAGGTCAACCCCAGCTGGAGAAAAGAAGAAGGCCAGCTGCAGGCTTTCAAAGACCATCTCAGCTCACCTCCAAGGCCAGAGGGGCCCTGGGATGAAGCAATGCGCACAGTCACCACTAGAATATATCAGCTGCACAAGTCAGTCCAGCTGCCCAGTGAGAGCTGGTCATGGCAGGCAAGGGCATCAGGAAGCTACCGACCAATGTTCCGCCATGTCATGCCAGGGTGGGCTTCCCTATCCTGCAGCAAGGAGACACTAGCTGGAGACACATTGTCTCTAGAAGGAAGGGAATATTGACATGGCTTGAAATGTATAAAGTGCAGGGCACAGTGTGCATTTGTATGTTCCCACAGGATTAAAGACATCAACCTGTGTGCACCCACAGGCTGCAGGAACTTAGTTTTGGAAGGCCCTGCTCTGTGCTCCTCTCCCACTCAGTCATTGCTATGGTGTGGCTCTTACTTGTCCCTCAAGGGTTCATCTGCAGGAGTGTGGGTGAGCCCCAGAGAGATGGAGATAGAGCCAACAGGGCCAGCCAGAGCCTGTGCCATGCTGTTTGGACTTTCAGTCACCAAAAGTATCAGCTAAATTGTTCTTTTCCTTATAAAGTCAACCCATCTCACGTATCATGTTAAAGTAATGCAAAATGAACTCATGCATTCATCTTCCCCTCTTACTCCCAGCCCAAGTCACATGGTCATTCTTTCCAAGAAGCTTTTCTTCCTATGTGCATCATGATTTCTGATAGTGACTCAAGATAGTAATATGTCCTAAGAAATGCTCATTTGTAGTCATTAACTTCATAGTGGATCAAGCATCCTGTTACTGGCTTCTCATTTTGAATGTGGCACACTTATTTTTGAATTGCATATTAATTAAGAATTATGTTGTGAAATTGGGTATGGTGTAGTCTTCCTGCAATCCCAGCAACTTGGGAAACTGAGGCATGAGGATAGTATGTTCTAGGCCAGCTTTAGCAACTTTGCAAGACCCCATCTCAAAACAAGAATTTAAAAACAAGCTGGGAAAGTAAATCAATGGTAGAATACTCCTGAGTTGAATCCTCATTAACACACGTACACACACAAGGTTACACTGTTGAATTAAACATAAATATCCATTTGTGCATCACACTAAATTAATACATTTACTAATGTGTAAATATTTAAATTTTATCTTGGATTAATATTTCAATTTTTTATATATTTTCCAGTAAATTTTAATTTTTTTTCTTCATAGGTACATAGTTGATTAATTTATTGCTGCACAGAGAAGTTTGAAATTCTGAAATGAGTTAGCACCATGATATTGGTGATATTATGAGTAGCCTGGCTATGTTGTGGTAACTGCTGTAGATATTTTGGTTCAATAAAAGGAAATGTGTCTAAAACTCAGGCTGAAGTTGCATGCAAGACTATCTATTGCTTAGGTATTACAGAAGGACAGATGATTTGATAGATGGATAGACAACCAAGTGTTTTCTAAAATTTAATTCTATAATTTCATAGACAAAATGATCCTGAACTAAGGTGGAGACACAGTTTGTTGACAAAACCTAAACTCAAATTTGTCAGTATAGGAACTGCCTCAGCACAGGGTCGCAGGGGAGGGATTTCCCAGGAGTGCCAATCAAGGCTTTACTGCCCCAAAGCCCCAGCCCCTCATCCTAACACTGCACCATTGCTAACCTGCAGAGAGGGCTTGATGTGCAATGGGTACGTTAGATGTCCAAGTCCTGCAACCTAAGTTATTGGAAGAATTATTGTCACATATATTATTTTTATTTCTATTTTTTTTATAAAGGACTGGGATTATCTTAATAGTCTATGTCATTTCTTGCTGCATTGTCTGTGTACCTATTTGATCCCCTGGGCTATTATGAATAATGCTTTGCACTCTTCCCAGCAGAGTGAGAGATGACATTGTATTTTATCAATATGTTAATGTCCCAGGAAAAATTGGGCAAAATGATTTCTTTTAAAAATTAGAACCATTCTCTGGAATCAAGTAATTGAGTTAAACTAGTGAATTAGCTGAAGCAACCAGCCACAGAGGATAAATGAACAGGCTCGAAACCACCAGTCACTCTTTCCAGGACAGTCCCATCCTGAAACTGGCAGCCCACTTGCTGTTATCCTGTCACCACCTGGCCCATAACTAGAGAGGGAGCCTTACAGAGGAACAGCTCTGTTTGGAACACACCCTGGAGATAAGGAAACTCAGAACAATTAGCCCCTGAAGACAACAGTGTCCCCAGAGACCTGCACTTCCTCTTCTTTCTCCCGTGGTGTTCTGTGGCTGGGGAGCATCCACTGGGTCACATCAGAGCCACATGCTCCACTCTTAGTTTCCACCATGCCTTATGTAGAATCCATGTCACCATAGGGAACAGGCAGAGAAGTCTGTGTGAGCACCAGGGTCACTGCAGGGGCAGGTGGGAACATGGGGTTTGCAAGTTGTCTCAGCTTCAACTGCTCTTGGGACAGTCACAGGATTGTAGATGCTACATCAATAGAATGAAGCTCCAAGGGACACCAAGGGACGAGAACTCGTGACGATTACACAAGCCCTTCAAGGTCCCATCCCACCAGGCAGCTCAAGGGCTGGTAAGGGAGGCCCACGGGGAAGAGGCCAAAGCAGGCACAGCAGGTGGTGAACCTGCTGGGCGCAGGTTAGACAGAGGGCATCCACCAGGGCTGGGACGGCTTCCGGATGTAACTGCTGGGACGCGGCTGTCACCACCACATCCACCTAGGAAGATCAGCTCTTCAGAGTAATTTTACTTGTAAAGTTAAATTTTGGATGAATATTGCTTTTGAAGGGCCTAGTTAGGGTCACCTACCTTTACTTATACACTTTGAAAATATGTCCATTTCCAAAATAAGTTTATGCCAGAATCTCTAATCTTTTGGATTTTTTGTTGTTCTTTGGTTTTTGTTTATTTTTTTTTTTAGGTGATCCTTTTTTTTTCTCTCTCTGTTTCTTTTTTTTTTTTTTGCATTACAATTCTTAATACACCTTTATACCACAATTTATCATACTTCTGTTTGTATATAAGATATGTTGACACTTGTTTCTTTATTTAAGTGTTTTACCTCCTGTTTCCACTTTTGGGAAACCACCTTCAAACACCATGATGAGTTTTTTCCTGATTTCCCTCCCACCTTGCCTCGAATTAATCCAATAACTATGTCCTTTATCTTCCTTTAAATGTCATAGAAGGCAGAAGAAAATTGTTTTTCCTTTGGCTCATGGTTTTTCCTTCTTGTCCTGCAGTGGAATTTGTGGGAGACCCATACATTCAGACCCTCTTAGCGTGGACCTGCAGCAGGAGTGCTCAGGGCCAAGGCATGTTTCTGTATTAAATGTCATCCACAACTGCACGGTGTGAAGCCTGGACCTGCTCTGGCGGCCTCTGAAGAAGTGTGCAAGTCCGTGGCCTGGAGAAGTGCCCCCGCCTTTCTCCTGCGTTTCACACAGACTGGAGACTGGATCCATACGAAGGGCTGGGGTGGCCTCTAAGCTCCCTGGAGAGCTTCCCGGACACCTTGCCCAGTGGAGGCCAGGGAGGCCTGGCATATGTGTCTTCCATTTGTCAGATGGACAATGGGCCTTGTGCAGCTGCAGTCAGGGCTGGGCTGCCTCTAAAAGCCAGAAGAGCACCCCACGACTTTGCTGTGCCATTCCACCCCAGCTGCCCTGGGATGTCCCTGAGGATATACAAAGCCTCTAGTCCACACTGACCCAAGGGCTTCCACACTGACTGCCTCATCGGCAGTGTAGACATACTGTGTGCGGTGACAATGTGAGTCAGCCATTGGGATCCATTTTCTACCAATAAAAATCACACTTTCTGGAATAGCACACACAACTAGCCCTATCCGGTCTCCCTGGAAGGCCACCTAAGAAGGAGAGATATCAAATTCCTGAGGACCCAGCACACCAGAAAAACAGAGTCCTGCATCTTCGGCCGCTCTCTGCACACTGCTTCCTCTGAATAGAATCCTCGGAATGACAGGGCAGGCTGTATCTGCCAAGCCTCCTGAGCACCAAGTTCAGACATGAGCTCCTTTGTGAGCTTTCAGGCCCATCCCTGGGCTCACATGCTACCTGTGTTCTGCTGCCCCTCCCCCCAGTACTTGGGTCTGGCAATGTCACCCCTCTGTGTCACTATTTTGTCCATGTGCCAGTTTCCCCTGAAGCAGGACGTGCACTCTGGTGCATGGCAGCTGAAATCATCTATTAAACCAGTAAGTGGTGGCCTGCAGCCAGCCTAAGGAACACAGGACAGCACTGTCCAGTCCAGCCCTGTCCACAGCCAGTACTGCTCCATACATGTGCTCAAGCGGAGACTTTCTCCCACACAGAGCGGATATAAGAGAGATGGCAAGTCTCTCTTGGGCCATCACATTTTTTTTTTATATTTCTTATTATATTTATTCCATTAAAAATACTTCCAAAATCTACAAAAGTCAAATGTTCCTCTAATGTAAATTTGCCTCACAACATCCATGGGCCATCACATTTATTAACTTCCTGCAGGAGCTTGACTTGACTTTACTCTGTCCTGGCTCAGAGGAAAGGGACTTGGGAATAAAAATGTGAACAGAATGCATTATTGTCCCTGAATCAGGCAAATTGCATAAAATAATGATACAAACCACTCTTTAAATGTAACATTATCACATAGATACAGTTTGTTGAAATGCAGGTGCGCTACCTGGAGCTCTGGGCATGGAGAGTGCTGGGGAGGGCATCCGCGTCCTCCGTATCCACCTCTGGTAGGATGGTCCACTTTCACCACCACTGGACCCTGGGAGTGGTCAGAGCTTGGCCCTTCTCCCTGAATTCCTTCCATAGCAGCACCAAGGTGCACTGGGTGCCAGCATCCCTCCCTGGGCAGGGAAGGCTGGTGCTGTGCCTACAGGGAGTAAGAGACCACCTGGGTGGGCCAGGCTTCAGTGGGGCTTCTGGGGAGAAAATGCAGGGCTAGGAGCTCACACTCATTAGGTCAGTGCAATAGAAAACAGGAAACAGGGCTGGAGACACAGTCGCAGTGGAGTGTTTGTCCAGAATGTGCAAGGCCCTGGGTGTGACCCCAGCATGAGCACTGAAAAAGGAAAACCATGAAAAATAAGAGCAGAAAATAGCAAGTGTGGGGAGCTTGTAAAGAAAGTGGAACCCTTGGCACTGTTGGAGAAGCTAGAACTACCTTATGATGTGGAATCCCACCTCCAGGTGCAGACCCACCAGAATAAACCAGGGCCTGGAAAGATTGCATGTGTATCTGTGCTCTTAGAGGCATTCCACATATGGCTGAAATATGGAAGCAGCCCATGAGTTCCCTGACAGAGGAGTTAATAGTCAACTGTGGGGTGTGTGTGTGTCTGTGTGTGTGTGTGTGTGTGTGTAAAATGAAACATTGTTACGGTTACACATGAAGAAATCTGCAACATGCTACCATGAGGATGATTGTTGCAGAGGTGACACTGAGTCAAGTAAGTTGACAGGAAAGACGAGTATCAGAGGACGGCACCTGGGTAAGTCACCGGGAGTGGGCAGGATGAGAGGGACAGAAAGCAGAAAGGTGTCGCCAGCCACGGGGCATAGCAAGCAGGAAGTTATTATTTAACAGAGCGACAGCTGTGTACGGTGAAATGTTTAGGAGATTATCATCGTTTTCAACACTATTGATGTATTTAATATTACCGACTCTGTGCTTAAAAACGGGATTGTTAATTTAAAAAAATACATTTTTTTAGTTGTAGTTGGACACGATACCTTTATTTATTTATTTTACGGGGTGCTGAGACTTGAACCCAGTGTCTCACACATGCTAGGTAGGCACTGAGCTACAGCCCCAGCCCCCAGGATAGTAAATTTTTTGTTAAGGGTATTTCACCCCATTAAAAAAAAAATGTCAGGATTACAAATGCAGGATGCAATTGCTTAAGTGGAAACAAACAGAGACATTTAACAACCCCAAGCTGGAGGGAAATGCTGAGTCAGACCTGGTGCTCTTGAGGTCTCAGCTCAGGCTGTGGGGCTGGGAGACTGTGGATCCTCAAGCAGAGAGGAGGGTGGGACCCGGGAGAGATGAGGGCCTTGGCCAATAGGGCTCCTCGTAAACAGGAGGCTGTGCAGAGACCAGGAGGCCACCCCTGGAAGGAAGTTAAGGCCAGCAGCAGAGGAGAACGTGGGTTCTGTATTTCAGCCAGCTGATGGCCTCAGAGGAGGCAGGCCAGGGAGGCTAGAGGAGGAGTGGAGGATGGGCAGGGTTCCCCCGGGAGATCCTAAACTCTGCACCCTGAATCGGTCAGGATTAGGGTCAGGAATGGAGAGGCTGAGCATCAGAAACGCGTTAACAACAAGGAGTATTGGCACAAAGATTGTTCAGCCTGAAAGAGAGACCAAGAGAAACAGGAATTCAAGTTAAATAATCAGATGCCCGGGAGGAGCTTCCCACGGGCTACTAACATCCACCCCACCATTGGCCCACTCCTAAGGGAACTTTGTTTTTAAGAACAATGTTATAGACCTCATTAGCCTCCCAGTGTCAGAAAACAAGCTTAAGAAGCAATTTTATGCCTGGCCCTGTGGTGCACGCCCTAATTACAGTGGCTTGGGAGGCTGAAATGGGAGGATTGGGAGTTCAAAGCGATTCTTATCAACTTAATGAGGCCCTTACCAACCCAGCAAGACCCTGTCTCCAAATAAAATGTTAAAAAAAAAAAAGCTGTGGATGTGGCTCAGTGGTTAAGCACCCCTGGGCTCAAGCTCTGGTGCCAAAAAAAGAAAAAGAAAGAAAGAAAGAAAGAAAACACTTTGAGCTTTGCGCTTAACAGCTCTAAAACAATAAGTGAGCTCCCCTATCTCACCCCAACCTCCTAAAAACCACCATGACCCCACCAGAAATGATGACCTTTCCTTAGCCTGCCAGTCAGATGGGGGTGTCTGGGTTCAAATGACCCTAAGAATCAACTTATCCATGCATGGGAGCCAATAGGTTGCTTTATTGTATTTCAAGTTTTGTGAATTAGATATTCCAGCCTCTGCCAGAGCCATGGGGACAGAACAAGATGATAAGGAAGACACAGATGTCATGCTGGATGCATAATGGTCACCTTTGAATTCTCTCCTACCTTCTAAACTGCTCCCCCACCCCTGCTTGCTAGTATTTGCTGAGTGTCATATGTGCCACTCACTCTATGAAGTCCCAAGGACACGGCAGTGAAAACAGGAGCCGGCCCCGACCCGAGGCAGCTCATCTTCTGACTCATTATCCTTGCTCCACTTATTTTGTCATCTCTTTTTCTGTCTTTAATTAAATATATCCAGCTTATGCCAGGACCTCTCTTTGGCATGTGGTGCCTCTTAGCTCATGTGACCCTCTGCACAGCCTCGTAAGAGGGCCGCAGCCCTGACCTCCAGTGTGAGATGACATGCAGCAGGGAAAGTGACCCAGCTCGTCCCAGCCTCTTAGCAAGTGGCACAGCCTGCAACCTGGAACCAGGTCGGCTTCTCTAATTCCAGGCCCACGGCCCTTTCCCTTTCTTCTCAAACCTCACATCTTCAGTGTCCTGCTCGCACCTGAAGTGCCGATCCATTTCACCTCTCCACCTCACCTTTGGGCAGGCAACCTCAGGGTCCTTTACACCCCACTGACTACCAAAGCCCAGGCCAGGATTTGTACTCATAGGCATGAACCTTGGAGGACAGGCCAGGGCCTGAGTCATCTGGCCCAGCCACTCCCTGCAAACTTATCTTGCTGCCACTCCTCAGGCCCAGCATGAGCCTGGCTGGCCGCCTCTGGCCACCTGGTGCCCCAGCTGCCTTCCTCCACACCCGCTGTGTGCACTGGTGGGGGATCTACCTGCAGCTTCACTCACCCCCACACATCAGCAGACCTGGCAGGGTCTGCCTGGACCCTGCAGGCCACTGTAGAGTCCTCTGCTATATTCCTGCAGGACCAGTGGGTGATATTTCTCCCAGGTAATAACTTGTAATGACACATTGGCCTGACTCTGTGCTCATCTCTCCCAGTTGACCTCAAGGCTGCTTTAGAGATGAGGTCCTGGCTCTGTTCCTCATCCTCACGCCTCAGGCCCCAGGGTTCCGTGGCTACCAATAAACATAAACATGCACAGACAGACTGATTTGCCAGAAGCACGACCCACTGTCACCTTAAAACTCATCCATAGTGAAATTACACTTTGTTCAGATGACAGACACTCCCACCGACCTGCCAGCCTTCTGGATGACATTAAAGACCTCATTGTACTCCTACAACTTTGCCTCCCCTTGGGGGAGCAGGTCTTTGGTTAATCCCCTACCTGCTCCTGTCTCAGTCTCCCCCCTCCCATAGATGCACTGATGGTGGTGGGAAATGTGCCTTCCAACTAATACCTTGGATTACCTCTTTCTCACTTCCAGTGTATGCGCTGCCCCAATTGTAATACACCAGTCCATACTGGCTGTCAGCAAATGGGTGCCACATTTTTTAAAATATTTATTTTTTATGTGATGCTGAGGGTGGAACCCAGTGCCTCCCACGTGCTAGGCATGCGCTCTACCATTGTATAACCTCAGTCCCAGTGCCATATTTTTTAAACCTTCAGAATTGTTGATGGGCTGTAGACCTATCATCATTCTGTGCATCTATTCAGGTATCTCCTCTTCAATGGTTTCATTTCTTTATCATTAGATAATTCACAGAAGATAGAAAAACTAAAGTTGGTGGAAAGAAGATTAAGAAAAATGAGCATACTATATAAAGAAAAAGATTTAAATAATGACTATGCTATAGGAAGACCATGGAGTGGATCAGCAATAAGGAGAGGAAGGAGCTCAGTTATTCTTCAAATCTCATGACCCTGGAAACATTAGTAGCTGCTCCACTGCGAAGGTGCACGCCCAGACTCCAGGGAGAAAGGCTCAGCTGGGCTCACCCTTAGGCAAGTATGTGCCTCTGTGTCGAGTTCACCTGGAATATCGTGAAGACCACAGAACCGGGCTACAATCAGCTAATTCCCTTCATCGATGCACTTCAGGTTACTTTGTAAAATCTTGTTAAACTTTGGACTTTTAAACTTTTGAGATAAGTAGTCAAATCTCCATGATGCTTCCCTTTCAGATGACTTAAATGTTGCATTACATCAAAGCACTCAAATAGAAATATTCCGTGGAAGGAAGAGTGAGGAAGAGAGAAAGAAGAGCTCAGCTTCCAAGGAGATAAGGATTACTTGAATGTCAATTTTACTCCTGTGGTTGAGGGTGTCTGAGTTGTAAATCATCAGCAGAAGTGGTTAATTAAGACTCTTGAACCCCAGCCAGCGATAACCCATCCTGGCCATGAGCCCTTCTCTTGGTGCCAGGCGACAGAGGAGATAACCGGCGCCGCGGGGCAGCGGCAGCCACGCGGCCAGGCGAGGCCAGCACCATGGCCTCCGGGGCGCCCGGGGAGCGGCTCCGGGAGGAGGCCCGGTGCTCCGTGTGCCTGGATTTCCTGCAGGACCCCATCAGCGTGGACTGCGGCCACAGCTTCTGCCTCCGGTGCATCTCGGAATTCTGCGAGAAGTCGGAGAGCGCGCAGGGCGACGTGTACGCCTGTCCTCAGTGCCGCGGCCCCTTCAGGCCCGAGAACTTTCGGCCCAACCCGCAGCTGGCCAGCCTGGTGGACAGCGTGCGGCAGCTCGGGCTGGGCTCGGAGCCCGCGGGGGCGCGCCAGTGCGCGCGGCACGGCGAGGACCTGAGCCGCTTCTGCGAGGAGGACCAGGCACTCTTGTGCTGGGTCTGCGACACCACGCCCGAGCACCAGGGCCACCGCACGGCGCCGCTGCGGGAGGCCGCCAGGAGCTACCAGGTGAGCACGGGAGCCCGGGTGCCGAGCGGGGCCGCGGGCCGCTCGTGTAGAAGGGAAGGCACCGGGGCACGGAGCGCCCGGCCCGCCGGGTCGTCCTGCCTCGGCTCCCGCTAGCCAGCGCGGGACCGGCTGCTTTCAAGCTGGTCTTTTTCTTCCCGATCCCAAGCCGGCGGGCTGTGCAGTGAGTCTCGGTGACAGCCTTGCACCTCCGTCGTACTCGCTTCCACTGACGGGATTCCTAGGGCGCAGCGTTTGCCTGGTGTCTGTCTAGGTCCCTTAACATGGGCACCATGGCCACCCTCGGGCTCGGACCTTCGTGAGGAATAGCGTCTGCTCAGGCCTGGACTGTCTGGGTCCCCTGAAGTAGGACCGAGTTGCAAAGGTGCTTGACCCCAAGAGCGCTCCGAGGGACTCTGCCCAGGTGTCTTCCCACAGGTGCCCTCTGGTCCTGGGACATACTCTAAACACGTGCCTGTCCCGGAATCTGGAACAGCTGCTAGCACAGAAGAGGTCAAAGCTGTCTTTTTAATCTACTGGCACAGTTAGCCAAAGCACTCCATCACACTGTAATTAAGTTCCAAGTACCAGCTTTCTTAAAGCGTTCATTTATTTATTCTATTTGTTTGTTTTAAGTTAAGGACTGGGGTATTCACCAGCCAACATTCATCTGGACAATCTTGGAAATTTCTCTCTTGATTTTTCCTCTTGATTTCTATTATCCTCTACAAAGTACAGGTATAGGTGCTCTCTAGCCTACCTGAAAAGTCAAGTATGCTCCTGTCTGTCTAAATCCCCAAAGTACCATACAGAACATGGCTGCTGTGATATCGCTAAAGATGTTCTCTGTTTTCAGTAGTCAATTAGATAAAAAATAAGTACCATCCAAACTCCTTGGTCTGTCAATCAGACTTTCTAGGTTCTGAAGTCCCCTTCCTTCTGCTCTTATCCAAGCCAAACATGGGCCCCAGCAAAATTAGCCTAGTCACTCTTGTCCCCAAACATGCCTCTTCTTTCACCTCCTTGCTTTTTTGCTCAGTGTCTTTGGTTCCAGGGAGCTTTCCTCCGCTACAAGTGAGAATGGCTCTATTTCTTACAAACACCAAACATATGCCTCTTTTTATTCTGATGCCACCATGAATTCTAATGTTACTTTATGTGTACTTTATATAGAGTATTATAATATTTTAAAGTGAATGATATATATGTAAGATTTATTGAATAAGTTTAGAGGTAGAATTTGTATTATTTTCTACTAAAAACATATTTCTGTATGTGTTTTTATGGGAGCTTCCTGTTTTAAAAAGAAAGGCATGTATATGCCTCTTGGAAGGGTCTTATCATTGAAGAGATGTAATTTCTGGGTTTTTGTTTGTTTGATTGTTTGGTAGGCTTTTTTACACTTATTTTACTCCTTTTGAGATGTACAGAATATTATGGTTTTCACCTAAAGTATTTTATTTTATTTTTATTTTATTTTTATTTTATTTATTAATTTATTTAATGATACCAAGGATTGAACCCTGGGGCTTTACCACTGAGCCACATCCTCAGACTTTTTATTTTTTTATTTTGAGATAGGGTCTCACAAAGTTGCTTAGGGCAGTGTTAAATTGCTAAGGCTGACCTTGAACTTGAGATCCTCCTGCCTTACCCTCTAATTTGCTGAGATTATGGGCATGCACCACCGCACCTGACTTCATTTAACATATTTTAACCAACAAGATTTATTTTTGGTGAAACACCATGACTTATAGTACTAATAACAAACACACTTTTCTCATCATAATTAATAAGAAATTATATCACTCTTCAACCTAGCACCAATAGATGACATTTCACCTAATAATGTCTTCATTTCTCTCCATCTATTTTTTACATATTCATTATAAGCATTTTTTTTCAAAATTGGCACCGTTATAAAATGTACTTATTTGACATTGTAATTCTATTTCTTGTCATTAAGTTTCCTATCGTGTTGATGTAAAATGTTTTGCCACTCATTTTTACATTTTAGTCATTGTAGTTTTACAATAGTAATGGTACAAGGAGTACGATTTTAGATGAATCTTTGCATCTGGTATTAACTGAGTTACCAGTGAAGGTGTCCACCTGCATTCTAGGGAGTTTTCCAGTTGATCCTGCAGGTCCTCACAGTCTGCTCCACACAGGTGAAGCTGCAGATGGCGCTGGAGCTGGTGAGGAAGGAGATGGAGGAGGCGATGATGCAGGAAGCCAATGTGGGGAGGAGGACTGTGCTGTGGAAGGTAGGAGGCCTTGGGCCTGGGGAGCTGCAGGCACCACCCTCTTCCTGAGTCTCCATTTGTTGAGAGCCACAGTTTAGTCAGAATGACGCCTGGCATTTTTGCCAGATGGAATGGTTGAAAGGTGACCCTGCTCTGGGATTAGGGCTGCTGGGGTGGGGGGATTAGGGCGGATCCTGCTGGGAATAGGGCGGCTCCAGGATTAGGGCGGATCCTGCTGCCTCTAGTTAGGGAGCCCACTACTTTGGAGTTCCTTTTGAGTTCTCACGGGGTTCTGAGAGAATTGGCGCACAGAGCCCGGTGGAGGCAGTGTGTTCCCTGGAAGTGTGTGTAGAGTGCTGGTGAGAGTTCGGGAATAAAGGTTGCTGTTTGAACCTACAAGGCTGTGTGGCGGCTCGGTTATTTTGTGCCCAGCCAGACCACGGCATCCATTCTCCAGCGAGCTTGCCATTTACTTAGGCACTCCATAGAAACATCTCATGGCCATCCTGAATTGTCCCAGACCCCAAGTGATATTGTTCATTTTTGTTTTTACCTCTGTCGGCAAGACCCTATCCAGATTATAAATAGCTTTACTCTCTTGATCTTACTGTGAAACTCACTGCTGGGGTGGGTGCCACCACCTGCTACTGTAGTGTCAAACTGTATTTGTCGGACAGTTAAACAGTGAATGCCACAGGCTTGGTGACAGATGTGGTGCAGTTCCCAGGGGCCATCTATACAGGGAGGGACTGGAGCCTTCAGCCTCCTTGGGTCATCCATCCACGGTCCCCTCTTTCTGCACCTCAGCAGCCCCTCCCCCCTTGTTTTTCTCCTACATTTCATTTACACACAGTGGCTGTGAACCTGGACCACATGCCCTCCTCTCCAGTTCCACAGCTGGAGAGGCTTTGAGTCACCATGCTTGCTGCTGCCATTCATGGCAGAGGCTGGAATGTTGCTTGGCCCCCTCCAGTGCCCAGAGCAGCAACTGCACCCCTCAACAGTGAATTGTAGGTCAAACCTGCCACAGTGCCAAGGCTGTGAACCACATATAGTGTCATGTTGGATGGGTTTATTAGGTACACAGTACAGTATATAACATGATCAGATATATTTTATAGAATATTCCTCTTCTTTCTCCTCCAAATCACCATGCTAAAATCATTCTTTATATTATTTTCTTCCTCAAAAATTTAGTTTGATACACTATCTTCATACAGATATTTTCATAAGGATCTTTATTTATTTATTTATTTATTATTGTGCTGGGCATTGAAACCAAGGTGCTAGGCAATTGAGCTACATCCACAGCCCTTTTTACTTTTTATTTTGAAACAGGTCCCACTAAGCTGTAGAAGGTGGCCTCAAACTTGTGATCCTCCAGCCTCAGTGAGTCACTGGAATTACAGTGCACCACTGTACCTGGCTCACAAGGACCATTTTTGCTATATTTTTCTTATGAAATAAGTCTTATCTTCTCCTATTGCTATGTCTATTATAGGTAAAGTTAAGCACTGATTCACAATCTTTATTATTTAAAGGTAATAATATTTAATTTTTTAAAATATTGGCCTGACCACAGATTTATGAAATCAGGAACCCAAGTGCAAGATCTGAATTCCCGCATTTTAAAACTTCCAATGCATGTCATAACATAGACGTGATGCTAAGATATCTCGTTCAGAGGCGAGTAGCCATGTCTGAACTTCTTGGTCGCTCATGTTCACATGAGCCAGAACCATCAGGCACAGGCTTGATGGAAAGGAGCTCTAAGTTCTGCAGCAGCACTTCTTCTTTCTTCACATCCAGAGGAAATTGTGGCACTCAAGAGGGTGACGTGAAGGAAGCTGGGCTGCCGCGGCCTCTCCACCCCGTCATCCCTGGTGCACCCCTGGACTCCCCTCCCTGTGTCAGTGCTCAGCCCTCTCTCCAGCAGCCTGCCCTGGGAGACAGTGTGCATTTCTATGCCTCTCGGGAACCAGAATGTGGAATGCAGAGTCAGTGTCCCTGAGGAGAAGGCCAAGAGTGTATGAATCAGTGATTTAGAAAACAGTAAAGGAGGTAGGAATGCAAAATGGGAAGAAGGAAGTGGGAGACCTTGGCGCTGTGGCCAGTGGGCCATCAGCTCCTTGTCAGGAGGAGTAGGCACTGTCCCCGTAGGCTGTCGCTCAACAGCACTCAACCTCTGAGGTGGATGGCAGCAGTAGGCGGCACCTCCCCGAGAGGGGCGATCCAAAGTACCTCCAGTCATTTGGGGAGAACTATTATTTGGATTACAAATTATATATATATATATGTCTTTTATAATAATTTTGATGATAATTTATGTCTTTCAATTAAACCAAGAAATTATCAGGTTTAAAAACAAAACAGACAACCCAAGGTGCAGATGCTTTGGGAGGGTGACTTGCCGCTCATGCTCAGTTTAAAGCTGGGTTTCTAGCTACTAATTTCAAGAGAATAACATTTAGATGCGATCCCCTGTGCACAGTGTGATCCTTAGGTTCAGTCAGACACCGACGTGTGAGGGCCAGGTGTGCCTCAGGGGCAGAGCGCTTGCCCAGCCTGAGTGAAGCCAGGGGCTCTGTCCTCAGCACCAGGAAAGCAACAACAAGAGCCGTGATGGGAGATTTGGGTAGGGGCTGGTGTAATAGCCTGGAGTGAGTGGCCTGCGTGGCAGTTAGCTCTTCTGGGCTCTGCAGAGGACACGGCCTTGTGCTGGTTTCTTGCTTCTCCTGGAACAAGAGAACATCTGTGTGTTCTCCTGTCACATTGTCCCTCACAGCCCAGGCCTTCTGCTCTTCCTGGCCACCCATCCAGCAGCAGAGCCAGCCCTCTGCTGTGGGGCCACACAGGCTCTCGGAGGTGCCCAGATGATCCCCACGCTTCTCTTTCTGCTGCATTTGACTCGTGATATTGAAACCCGCGTGTCGAAGGCCTTGCCTCCGGCCCTGCAGCACAAGGAGGCCCACAGCCACAGTCTTCCCAGACTCTGAGCTTGAAAACCCCACCGCCACCTCTCCTGTTCCCCGCCTCTGGTTTCTGAGGTCCTCCCCAGAGGTGCAGAGTGAGGGGGGTTGGGTTCAGGGGTGGGGGTTGATGCGGGACATCCCTTCTCTGGCTGCCCGTCCCACACACCTTGCCCCAGCCTGATGGGGTCTCCTGTTGCTCCAGGAGAAGGTGGAGATGCAGCGGCAGCGCTTCAGGTTGGAGTTTGAGAAGCACCGCGGCTTTCTGGCCCTTGAAGAGCAGCTGCAGCTGCGGAGGCTGGAGGAGGAGGAGAGAGCCACCCTGCAGAGACTGCGGGACAGTAAGGACCAGCTGGCCCAGCACAGCAAGGCCCTCAAGGAGCTGGCAGAGGAGCTGGAGGAGAGGTGCCAGCGCCCAGCCCTGGGGCTGCTGGAGGTGAGGTGGCCTCAGGAGGCCAGGCCCACAGAGGCTGAAGGGATGGGGACAAGCCTTGGCATGGGACACGAAGGTACCCAGCTCTCTAGGACAGAGCTCAGCAGTACTTCCTTAGAAGGCATCTTAAGACCGAATACTGGGCCCTGAGTCAGGAGGAACCCAGAGGACCATTTAGCTCATGCAAAAGACAAAAACTTCAATACGTGATGAGTTAAAATTAATTATTTATGGAATCGTGAACAGCTGGGGCAAGGATAAGCTGCGCCATTCTGGCTGAGAAACCGTCTTTTGTCAAAGGTGATATTGCTGATTTTCATGAATGTTCAAAGCCTCTGGCAGCCCATTTCATGGAAAATAGCCAGAAGTATGAGCAGTGCTTCACCTAGTCCAGCTTGAAATTCCCGTGTTAAGTCCTAAGGGGAGTGTATGGTGGGAGTGTATGGACTCCAGGCATGGTGGGAGTGTATGGACTCCCGTGCAGATTTCTCAATCTGTTGGGACTTCAGAGCAGCCTTTTTAAAGTTTTAATTGGAGACAGGGTCTCACTCAGAGGACCAGGCTGGCCTTGAACTGCCCCCTCCTGCCCCAGCCTCCCCAGGGTCTGGGGTCACAGACACAGCTGTTCTGCCCCACAGGTGTTGTTCACAGGGCCGCCTGCAACAGAAATTCATTCACCTGGTACTTTTCTCTGTACCTTGCCCCAGTGACAGGCAAGGATTCTAACCTAAAAGAGAGTGCAGATCCCCACTGAGTGGCTGGCCCACAGTGTCCCAACTGACTCGCCTCTGGACACTGCAAGTTCCAGGCACATAAACCCAGTCGCTGTCTTGTGACATTTGCAAACACAGTTGTCAATATTGTGGATCTGATGGGGAATCACTAAGTAACTGCTTGAAACGCTTTTATCTACCAAGCACTTTATTCAATCTGTCCATTCTATCTTCATTCCCATTACCAATGTCATGGCTGTGCTCATTTCCTAATGGGTAAACAGAGAGCCAGAAAGAAATTAATTTTTCAAGTATAGGTGGCAAGTAAGCACATGAACGTTGGCATTTTCAAAAATAATATTCACTGCATTATCTCAGATAACATTTCATTTAAAATGAGTATTTCTTTGCACCATATAAATGTTAAAATGGTTTATAGTACAAATCATAGTAAGAATATAGTCTTACATAATTTTTGTCTGTGTCCTCTCTCTTTCTTCTCTGATACCAATGATCTTCATTTTACCTCACTGGCCAAGACCCAGGCCGATCGTGTCCATAAAGGACAAGGCAAATGGTTTCCCTGCATTCATGCCTTGTTGAAATTTGTCCGACCGTTGACCACTTTTAGGGAAGAAGACAAGTGTGTTGGAGGTGACCTTTTTGTTACCCGCTTTGAGATACACTGTTGCTGGATAGTAATGACTTCCTTTCTTATCTCCTTAGACAGTTAGTAGCTTTGTCTGTTGGTTCAGAGAATTCGAATTTGAGGATGACTTTTTCTGGAGTACTGGGACAGACACAGGGCCCTGTTCAAGTCAGGCAAGCCCTCGACCATGAGCAATATGTCCAGTCCCAGGATCTATGCCGTACTTATCTCTGTTCCTCGAGTAAATTCCGAAAACATGTAGGATTTTTACCCTAATTCTATCTGTATAAAATGCAGAATGTAACTGTTAAAATAGCCCAATAACTAGAGCTATCAGTTGACAATCCACAGTTGATGGATAGGTTTCATGGGAATTAATATAAACTTTGTGTAGTCTGACTCTGTTCTAATTATATTCCTGATTTTTAAATTTGAGAGTCATGTGAGAATTCAATTATAGCCTTTTTTGCCTTTAATTAACAGAGATTCACTGTCACCTGCAGTCTTATGTTGCTTGTTAATTATTTCCAGTACATTCTAAAGACATTTTCGTGGTGTGTCCCCAGTCAACTGTGGGAAGCACTTACACCTGCTTGTGTCTCTTACTTCCAGGGTGTGCAAGGAGCCCTGAGCCGGTAAGTGTAATTTCCGCTCCAGTGAGGGAGCGGGGAAGGCCGAGAGGGCTGGTGTGGCCATGCTGACATTTCCGGGTTCTCTGCTCTTCCCAGAAGTAAGGCTGTGATGCGGCTGGAACCAGAGACCATCCCCATGGAGCTGAAGACCACGTGTCGCATCCCTGGCCTGAGGGAAATGTTGAGGAGATTCCAAGGTGGGTGGAGCCCTGGAGCCTGGGAACTGATGCTGAGAGTGTGGGGCTTACTGCTGCCCTTACTGCCCTGGCCTGTGGCCACAGCAGAGCAGCCACAGCAGAGCCTCAGGTCTCTGAAACTCACTGTGTGAGTGTGCTCTCATATGCGAGTGTGCTCTCAGGGTGTCGCGGCCTCTCACCTGGGGCCCAGCCTGGCAGACCTCCAGCTCCTTCCTGGGGCACAGTGCGTCAGCCCTGCTCAGCAGAACATGTGGGTGTCTCCCTCGAGGAGTCGATCAGTTCTCCAGGGTTGCCCCTCTGGCTCCCACTCACTCTATTCTGACACTGTCCACCTGCAGACATCATCGAATCCCACAGGTTGAGGGCCTGGTCCCGCAAAGCTGTGCCCTGCTTCAGGAGCAAGGAACAAACAGGCTGTGGCTTGTGCCTCTGACCAGCCAACTGCAAAGCAGCTTTCCCGGGACCCGCTCTATGAGCGCGGTTTGTTTGCTAGAGCAGCCCCCAGAACTCAGACCCTACTCACACTTGGTCAGTTATTGTACAGGGTGTTGCAGAGGATGGGGACCAGAAGCCGGGTGGAGGAAACCAACAGGGTGGTATGGGGAGGGGCAACACACCCTCTCTGGGTGCTCCTTGCAGGATCTCCTTGTGTGCAGCCACTGTCAAGCTTCGCCTTTGGGTTTATGGAGGCTTCATTTAGCAGGCATGACCAGTGACACCACTGGCCACTGCTGACTCCTGGAGCTTCAGCCCCGCTCTCCTCCCAGAGGCAGGGGGATGTTGGACTGAAGGTTCTATCCCTTTAATACAAAGGGGGTTCCCTGGAAACCAGCCCCATCCTGAGGTCATCTAGGCCTACAAGCACCAGCCATCTCATTAGCATGCAAAAGAGTCCCTTGTCTCAGGACTTTTGGGAACTGGTGTGTCAGGACCTGTAGACCAAAAATACACTGCACTCTCTCACCATGACTCAAGCACTGCCCTTGGCCTTCCTGAGGATTTCAGTGTTGGGGTGAGTCTGGCTATGAAGGGGTGGAACAGTGCACCTGCCTGCAGGAAGGGGGAGGGGACATTTGTGCACAATCCAAGCAGATGCCAGTCAGGGACACCCAGAGGGTCTGCATGAAATGGCTTTCATGTTGTTCTGTAAAATGGTGACGATTCAATATTTTTACTATTTCCTTTTAAAATCTACTTTGCACCACATAATACAAACTGTGGCTTCCCAGGGACAGTCTTGTCCTGTAATGAGAAAACCTACCTCAGTTGTAGCACCCAGTGACACCCCCCCCCTGTTTGGTGGACAGGTGAACATACACTAGCCATGTGACTTGATGAGGGCCTTCGCAGCACACCCCCAGACTCTGTCACCTCCTATGCTTTTCCTTTTTACCGAATGAAATAGTTAGTGAATAAATCCAGCCCATGCTGCCTGGTTTATGCTGCCCTTTCTACCAGTGGAGTGAATCATTGAAGAACAAAAGCAAATCAAATGTGCTATGACCCGTGATTCACGGTGCAAATACTGACTTCAGTTACCCAGGCACACGGCTATGAGGAGAGGACACGGGCTTCTGTAGAGTGTGATGAGGGTGGCCAGAGGCTCCAAGTTTGAACTAGATGAGGGGAAACAGTGACGTCCACTAATTTCTACAATTGATGCATGTTAATAATTATAATAATAGAAAGAAAAAGCTGCGCGACAGGGAGAGGAGCAGAGTGTCGGGAAGCAGGAAGTGCGGCAGGTGTACTGGGACATGAGGACAGGATGGTGAGGGCAGCCCAGGGGGAGGGCAAGGAGGACAAGGCAGCAGGGCTGGAGAGGTGGGCTGCTTCTGTGAGCGGCACTCAGCGGGAGAGCACAGGGTATTCCTGGGGAGACAGCACGGTAGGACTGGCATGGTGTGCACATCATCCCGGTGCTTTATTGTGATGAATTAAAGTCACCAAGACAGCAGCTGGTGTCCTTTGTCACTGATCAGTAGCAGATGAGTGTAGGTGACCCCCAGTGTTGGTATGAAAGGTTCCAAATGGCCACATCCTTGGCCGGCCATGGAAGCGGAGCTGCTGGGATCTGCTCCTGAATGAGCTGTGTGTTGTGGTGAGAGGAGAGTGAGGAGGACCCAGGGTCTTGGACCCCGAGAACTGCCACACAAAACGGCTGGTTGTGCTGATGGCCATGCTGCAGGCAAGGCCCAAGAAGGGCGACTGGCTGGTTTGGGGGCAGGTTGGTGCTGTGGCAGGTACTGAGCATCCAAAACTGGCCAGGGAGGCAGATGAGTTCACAATAAGGACCTTCAGGGGAGAGGCCAGGCTGGCAACGTGCACTGCAATCAGTAGCAGAGGACTGGAGTTGACTGGAGAGTTGAGTGAGCCAACCTATAACCATAGGGCGTGAGCCGGAAAAGAAGTCCCCAACTTGGCACTGCAGCTTGTCCTGGGGCAGTGACGGAGGAGGGGGGAGATCAAGAAGGAGGGAAGCATGGGCGCTGGTGAGTCTGGAAAAGAGCAGGAGTCTCTCCAGGACAGTCAGGTCCTCATGGTGCCGACTGACACAGGAGCATCCCTTCACCACCCTGGTGGCCACTGGGCAGGTGGGCAGGACAGTTTGTTGTGCGCGATGGTCCCATTATCCTTGATAGCTAGGTTTAGGAGAAAGGAACAGGGAGAACTAGTCAAAGCTGTTCACAGATTTCTTTGGCTAACAATGGAGCTGAGCATTGTGCAAAGAGGTGACATGTTAAATGAGCCCGGCAGTCCCACAGGAGCCACATTCCAGGCTGGTATTTGCTTCCTCTGGAGTTGGGAAACCAGGTACAGTCTTTGAATCTCCTCATCAATATTGTGGGGTGGTAATAGCCACATTAGAGGTGGCTTCCTAGCCGGGTTTGATGGTACATGCCTGTAATCCCAGCAGCTGGGGAGGCTGAGGCAAGAGGATCATGAGTTCAAAGCCAGCCTCAGCAAAAGCGAGGTGCTAAGCAACTCAGTGAGACCCTGTCTCTAAATAAAATACAAAATAGGACTGGGGATGTGGCTCAGTAGTCGGGTGTCCCTGAGTTCAATCCCTGGTACCAAAAAAAAAAAAAGAAGAAGAAGAAGAAGAAGGTGGCTTCCTGATTTAACATAGGTAATGAACACACAGAGCCTAATGATGTGGCCAGTTAGGTTTAGGTATCCATAGAAGTTCACGACGTGTGGCTTGAAGATGAATTAGACTAGTACGAGTAGTAACTGTTTTTGCCATGACCTTAAGGTCTATTAATGAATTTACTACCTTTGAGTACTTATAAGGAAGTACTCTGGTTTTGATGTAGATGTGTTTGCCTACTATGTATGTGAGTCAATCCTGCATCAGTCTTGCTGGGACTCCACAGTACATGTTAGATGGTCCTCCTCTTGCGGAACCAATCACTACAAACAGCCACTTTAGACAACATCCACTAGTTAGCTCACAGGTCCAAAGATCAGACTTGCAGGTGGGAGAAGCTGGCTCTCTTGCTTGGGTTAGGGTCTCTGAAGGCCAAAACCCAGGGGTTGGCTGCACTGAGCCTCTCTGAGGAGTCTGGGGAAGGACTTTCCAGCTGGAGTTCCCTGCAGCTGCAACGCCACGGTCCTTGTTTTCCTGCAAGCCATCATTTGGGCCACTCTGCTCCAGAGTGCTCTCACCTTCCCCTCATGTGACCCTCCCCTTCCACCCTGGCAACGCTGTATCAGAGCCAAGTCTAAGACTCTCTTCTGCCACCATCCTGATAGCTAGAGGACTTTCTAGTTTTAAAGGGCTCGTGGGATTAGGTCAGACCCTCCCAGATAGCCTCTGTTGTCCTAGAATGTCACATAATCATGAAGGTAATAACACCAGGGCGTGGAGTCAGGGCATCTAGCTTACAATTCCCCCACCACAGTCACACCACTTTGAAAGTAGTGGATTTCATATTAATGAAATTATCCTATACGTTTTAAGAAAAACAATCCCCAAGCAGTTTATAAATTTCATGCCAAGCGCAGATGATCCTAAGTGCACCCAAGAGCTCTGGGTGCAAATGCAAAGTTGCCTTCGACTGGGCGTTTGGCTTCCCAGCAAGCTGACAGCGCTGCTGTCCTAATGGCCTGGTTAAGGCCGCCCTGGGCGCCCCAGCAGATCAAAGACGTACTCAGACCCTGGAGAAAGGCCTATTTCTTGGGGCAGTCTGAGAGAGGGCATTGCGGACGCTCACCCCCGGGGCATCTAGTCCTTCCCGTGCATTCACGTGTCCCATCACTCTCTCTGCAGTGGACGTGAAGCTGGACGCCTCCACGGCGCACCCCAGCCTCCTGCTGACGGCCGACCTGCGCAGTGTGCAGGACGGGGAGCTGTGGAGGGATGTGCCCCGCAACCCCGAGCGATTGGACACCTGGCCCTGCATCCTGGGCTTGCAGAGCTTCTCATCAGGGAGACACTACTGGGAGGTGGTGGTGGGAGCGTGGGCCGAGTGGGGCCTGGGCGTCTGCCAGGACTCGGTGCAGAGGAAGGGGGAAGCCACGCCGTCCCCGGAGAACGGCGTCTGGGCCCTGTGGCTGCTGCGCGGCTGCGAGTACATGGTGCTGGCCTCCCCGTCCGCGCCCCTGCTGCAGCTAGAGCGGCCGCGCCGCATCGGGGTCTTCCTGGACTACGAGGCGGGCGAGGTGTCCTTCTACAACGTCACGGACGGGTCCTGTATCTACAGCTTCAGCCAGGTGTCATCGGGTGTCCTCCGGCCCTACTTCTTCGTCTGCGACGAGGCGCCGCTGATCTTGCCACCGATGGCAGAAGCGGAGGCAGAGAACTGGGCGTCCGGGGGCCACCCTGACCCTCCTCTCGTGGGCGACCTTCAGTCCTGAAGTGCTGTGCTCAGGGTCCTCCCGTAACCTATCCAAGGGCCCTGGAGAGCGGCGGAGGAGGGACATACAGCTTCACCAAGTGCCCAGCTCAGGGCAGCCTCTTGCTCGGGCCTGAGGAGGTTCCTTGAAATCCAAGCAGACAGGAGATGCTGTGTATGCTGGAACGTTGGACCTGGAGGGTCTCCTCAAACTATTCCCGGATGGCCCCCCACTTACTCGATGGCTTTTCTTTCAAATTAATAGTCTCGTATTAAAGAGTTCTGTATGTTCGTAATAATTTCCATTCTCTTCAGTGTCTTCCCTCCCAACGCTGAATCTGCGGGCTGAGAGATGGAAACCCTGCAGGGGGCCCGAGCAGGCTGAGGCTGCTCCCTCCCGAGCCCTCCCTCACCTTCCTGGCTGGCTCCTCCTCTGTCTCATTCCTTGCCCCCCCACCTTTTTTTTTTTCCTGGATACCTCTGGTTGTTTAAAGTTTCATTTCCTTTTACATCAACATATTCAAAATCATCCTTCACAAGTGTGTGTTTCTAGTCACAGTCTTCACTTGCTTTCTGTCTTTATTCTGGGAACAGTTTTTGAGGGTCGTGAAATTCATTGCTCCGACCATAAAATGGATTTCAATCTTCTCTCTATATCTCTGCAAATGTTTGTAAAAGTAGGAATGCCCTAGATATTTGATCCAACTGGTTTTCTTCAGGGTCAGGAGGGACTAAAGAAGGTTTGCATCAGCTTGCCAAAGGGCTGCACCCATTCATGGGGCCAGGGGACAGCTGCAGCCTCCTGCCTGCTCAGGGAACTGGCCCCAGGACTGCAGCAGGTGTCCTTCACTTGGGGTCTCCTGTGCCTGGAACAATTTACTGGCCTTCACAGTATTAGGGTAGGTATTTAAGGTCATGATTGATGTGACTAGTTTAAATTAACTGTGTTATTTAAATAAAATGGTAATGTTGAAAATGAAAGGATAACAATAACTATTTTTGAAGTATATTCTGTACCTTTCCAACAAAATCCTTTAAAAGTCATGGAAGACCCCCTATTCTGCACCTTTGTCTTCATTTTTATCTAATATGTAATTGCTAAACCAATATTGTAATATTCTAATGCTAAATGCTTAAATGATGAACAAATATAAATTATGAGCAAATTTAATTAATGTTATCTTGATAATCTATCTAAAGTGTATTCTTCCTTTTTAACTCCATCTCAAAGTTCAAGATGCTTTTTTTCTTCCTGGAGATTTCTGCGACTGTCCTTCCCTGGCCTTGCAATCATGTGAATGACAAATTTCTTTTCAGATTTTTAATTGTTTTGATGACAAGTAAATGCTTGCCCTCTCTGCCTCTCATTTGCAAACAGAAGAGGTAGAAAGATGTTGCAGAAACCAAGCTGTCTCTGATGTGCAGGCAGTGCAGGGGACAGCTCTGCAGTGCAGCCTTCCCCACCGGGATGACAAAGGCTCTCTGGGGTGAAACCTCCAGGGACCCGGCCATTCTCTGGGACAGGAAGCCTTCTCTGTGGGAAGTGGCAAGTCTACAAGCCTCTGCTCTCTCTGCAGGGTGAAGGGAGCCTCAGGAACATCGCCTGCCTGCCCTGGAACCTGACAGCCTTGTCTCAACAGTGGCCTTGAGACTTGTCACCTCCTGGGTTTTATTTTGATTTCTGTGGGCCACTAAATGTCAGTCCTTCTCAGCTCCAGTGTGCTAAGCTTCAGGGATCTCCACAGTTCCTATTGCGACCTCTTCTTCATTCCTTCCAATTCCTAAAATGTTCCCACCATTCCCCTGGGATTCTGGCTCATTACCCGCCAGATCCTTTAAATCCGTATCTAATTCCTGACCTTCTTCATTCTTTCTCCTGAGCCTTAGCTTTTCACAGTCAAGTGCCACCGGTCATCAAAATAGATATTCTAGGGGCTGGGGACATAGCTCGGTTGGTAGAATGCTTGCTTTGCATGCACAAGGCCCTGGGTTCAATCCCCAACACCAAAAAAAAATAGATATTCTAAGCTCTATATGCCTAAATCTTAACCACAAATATCTCCCAAGTCTCCCTGAATGATAAAAAGATATTTAAAGCCCTCCCCTTCTGAAGGGAGGCCTGCTCATTTCTCTGTCACATAGACCAAACATCTCAGTGACTCCTTTCTGCATTTCACTCCAGCTCCCATCCCTCAGCGGTAACACCCTGTTGGCTCCCATGGACCAGAGTCCAGTCAGCCCTTCCCCACCCCCATCCTGGTAGTCTGAGCTTCCCCTCCCTCGAGATCACTGGGTTCATCTCACAGTGGTCCCTTCACCTCTGAATGTAGCCCTCATTGCTCTAAGGTTTATTAAAAAAAAAAAAAAAAAATTCCTCTCTTCTCCCCTCTCCCCCTCCCTAACAAGATTTGGAAGACAGTGTCATCTTTTCTTCCCCTAGTTAACTGCCCTCAAACACACCCACTACAGGAAGAAGGTGCCTGCTGAGGATCTGGGAAGTGAGGATCTCCAAAATGTGAATCCTAATAGGCCATCAGGGCAACCTGGGGCCCCCTCCTGGAATGTAACCCTTGAAAAAATGTTTTATCTCCTTTTAGCAAAGCAATGAAGCTTCTCTTTCCTTTTCCTCAAAACCTTGGCCTCATTAATAAATTGGCCTTGGGGACAGGGACCAAGCTTTTGGTTACAAATCTTGGCACCCCAGATGGGACCTGAGAAGAAGCCCTGGCTCTGGGTTTCCTGGACAGTCCTGGCACCCCATGAACTGCACTTCCATGCTGAGATGTAAGATGAACTTTTGGAGAGCTCCTGGAAAGTTAGGGTGAGGGGGCCTCGGGTGGAACTGAACCAGAGGAGCTATTCCTGTAAGTAAAGGGAGGGACGGAGGGACTCCCAGCAGCTGCTGAAGCCCCTGAGCTCAGGGGGACTCCCACCTTCCTTCCCTGCACTGTAAGGATCCCTCCATCTTGGTCTACTTGGAGAAAAAGGAAACTGAATGCAGTAAAGTTGCGGCACCTTGACCACCTGGTAAGCTGCCCGGTGGACACTGAGACCTTTGATTCTACACTTCTGGTCCCCTTTGTGGGAGCACCTGGTTCCCCACCCCTATGGGAACATCTGTGACGCCACTGATGTAGGAGTCGCGGATAATCGGGAGTTGGGAACTTGGGGAGATTTTCGCCCTATTTGGTCTGTTTTAAAGGTTCCCATCTGTCTGCCATGGTTTGGGGATCCTCTCTGTTTCTCTGTCATTTTGTTTCTTTGTATCTGTTTCTGGCCCTTTAAGACATGGGCAATAAGGTGTTGATCCTATAGATTGTTTCTTGGGGAAGATCTTGACTGAATGGGCCACCTATAGATGTAAAAGTGTCTAAGAAAAAATCGTGTTTTACTGTGACAATCTGGTCTTTGGTTTTCTAAATTATTGTACAGTTGGGAGTTGGTCTGTCAGAGATAAAATAAGTGTTCTGTATATACAGACATGTAGGCCATTACATAATAAGGAGTCTTAACAGTCAAAACAGTATCTTTATTTTTATTTTTATGTGGTGCTGAGGGTCAAACTCCATGCCTCAGGCATGCTGGGTGACTACTCTATGGCTGAGCCATAACCCCAGCCCTTCTGTTACTTTTTATACTGGGGTAAATGTATTTTAAAAGATAATAAGTGCCTGAACTTTTTAAAGGTGGATATTGTAAAACATGAAAACATTTTACCACTTTCCACAAAAAGGGTTAAAAGCTCTCTAAGCTTTTCTTTCATTCGTATTTCAGATATGTGAAGAACCCCACCCTACCTTAGATAAGGCTCTGGCTCCCACTTCAGCCCTAGGCCAGGCCAGGTGTCATAGGTGAAGGTTTGCTACCTGGGAATCCAAAGGGAGTTTGAATTAAAGAGACAGACTCTAATTACCTTTAAACCAGCTCCAGTATGGCTTTCTGTACCCCTAGCCTCGAGTTACCTATTAGAGTAGCGAGGTTTACTGAAGAGGAGAGAGAGAGAGAGAGAGAGAGAGAGACAAGCCAGGGAGTGGACTTTTATTGAGGAACAAAACTTCTGGGGAAAATCCCATCCAATGAAGATTAAGGGGGGGCAGTGTCCCAAGGTCAGGTGAGACAATTGGGTCTTCAGGGGCTGTGGTCAGGCACACCTCCACAGGGACAAGCCCTCGGACCTGAGAAGGGTGAGGAAAGCTCTGAACACAAAAATGTGTCTAAGCATCTCTCACCTAGCTGGGGAGGTGACTCGAATCGCATGCAAGAATGGCATCCCACATCCCACCTTATTCCATGTTAGAATGGCTCCAAAAGAAGCTAAACTTCTGTGTTCAAAAGATTGATTTTTGTTGTAAAGATTACTGTGATCTCAAACAGGGGATAGAATGTATAACTATGTAAAGGTTCAAGATTATAAAAGTCATTTTTCTTGGTTCATAGCTATTACACAAACTGAATATGTTTTTGCTCAGTTAATTTCATTTTTTAATTTTCCTTGAAAACTTTAGTGTTGCCTGTTTGTGTTTTGCAGAGGTACTGCTTCTAAAAGAAAAAGGAAAAAAAAAAATCTTGGGTTAATTTGGGAGAATAAGCCATCACCTAGAGGATAAATAGTATAAAATGCTGACTAGCAGTACTAATATTAACCCAATTAAGTGAAAGGGGTAACTGTAAACTTACAGATATTAATGCTATAACCTGTTACTCCCTCTTTAAGACTGGTGCAATTGGCTTGACGGGTGTTTAAAACCAAAAATTTGGAGACCAAAGTCAAGGAAGTAAAAGGGCAAAGGAAAAAGCAGCCAATATTTGGCCCTTGCCCTCTAAGGTCAGCCAGCACACAGGGAATCATGGGACCCTCTAAGGGCTCTGAAACCCTGGTGAGTCACCTGATCTGCCATAAGGGAGATGGAGAGGACCCTAGAGAACAGAAAGCCAACTGGTGGTGCATATTCTGCAAAGAGGAGGGTCACTGGAGAGTGAAATGCATGAAGCTTCCAAGAGAAGCCACATGTGTGGTCATCAAGACCCTGACCTGACCCAGCTTGGCCCATGGCACCACTGATAGAGAAAATCTAAAGGAGCCAGGAGGCTTCACCCATGTCCCCAAGAGTGATTGCTGATGAATCTCAGCTGACTCTTAAGAATAGATGGGAACAAGGTCAGTTTTGACCAAGTTAGTCTCGAACACCTGGCAGGAGAGTCTAGCCTGAACACAGTCCTACAGGGACGTTTACAAAAATAATAAATAAATATTTAATAAAACTTAAGATGTACACTGCGTCAGCCCTACCAAAATTTAGGAAAGCTGGAGGCTGTAAAGAAAAGGTACTTAGGAAAGTGCCTAATATTTAACCATCATGGAGTACTTCAGAGATACAGGCTGTCCTGCATTCCAGAGACTGGCTGAAATACCGATTGTTTTCATTCTACTTGTTTGCCAAAAAATGTAAAGCTTTCTGTCATGTTTATTGTTGTCCTGGCATAAACCTTGCCTATGGATACCTTGTCCAGCCACCTGCCAGCTGCCACCATGGACCTCTGGACTGCTGTGGTGTTGAACACCCTTAACTGTCCATGCCCCACCTCACAGAAAACAAGGACTTTGGTCACTTTCCCCCAACTTGGCCCTCCCTCAGCTGAAAGTAGCTTGAACGTGTAGAAGTAGCCCACTTTTCCATAGAAAAGGAAGGTAGAAATTGACAGTGGGGAAATTCAACAGTGGTCCCTTCACCTTCTGGATGTAGCCCTCATTGCTCTCTCTCTTCTCCCCTCCCCCTCCCTAACAAGATTGGGGAGACAGAGTCATCTTTTCTTCCCCAGTTAACTGCCCTGAACACACACACTACAGGAAGAGGAGGCCTGCTGAGGATCTGGGAAGTGAGGATCTCCCAAATTAACAAGTGAATCCTAACAGTTTCAGTCCTTGCTGTCCCTGTCCCTCCCATTCATTCTAAACTCCAGTGGATGAACTGACCCTGACCCTTCCCAGATTGTGTGTGTGTGTGTGTGTGTGTGTATGGGGGAGGGGGCTGCTCCTTCCATTTAGAGACAAAGATCCCTGGTAGCCTCACTTCCTGCCCAGGGCCTTGCCCAACTCCTTCTGCTTGACAGTCCCCTTCCTCAGGCCTCTGGGACCCCCTTTCTTCCCTCCTTTGGGCTACTCTAATCCTGCTCCCCGGGAAGCAGGAGGGAGCAGCTGCAGGAGGGAGC